>NC_143025.1:70640000-70982500 GCF_057628025.1 Oncorhynchus mykiss | reverse complement strand
AGCAGCCACCGCTGCCACCTTAGGTTTCCCAATTCCAGCTCCACCAGGTTCCACAATGCTGTTGATCACTACAGAACCAAAGTAACATTCAGTGTTCTATTCAATTTCATTGGCCAACTGGATCATATGCTTTCAGCTTTATTTAGATGTTCTGAATATGTTATGCAGATATGAGGCCGTTCAGGACAAGCAATTCAACATTACACTCCCAATCCATTTTAGGAAGATTATAACAAAACAAAAAACGAGCCATGTGTAACTCTTACTTTCTAGTTGTTTCTGTACTCTTCTCAGCTCGTTCAGGATGGAGGAGATTTCCTGTGAGAGTAGAATTAAAATGATGACAATTAAACATTTTCCCATATATGATGACCTCAGTTTTACACCAAAATGTCTACCAATGTAAGATGTGTGGCTGGCTACAAATGTTGTACCTTATTTGATGTTTTTAGGATGGGTACTTCGTTTTCAGCATTGATCTTCGCTTCAATCTCCTCCCAGGCCTCAGTCTTATTGTGGAATAAAACCCTGACGGAAAAAAGACTAAGTATAATCTAACTGAGCCAAGCAGAGATGAAATAATGGATTAGCTCTTTTATTTTTAACAGAAACACAAGGTGAGAGCTCTGAGGTACATCAAGTTCCCTTACTTCATTTTCTCAGCCAGCTGTTCTGTGTTCTCCCGAATGGCCTGAGAGAGCTGAGAAACAGGGTTCAACATCAGATTGTCCAAAATCACCTGGAGGGAGAAAATGGCGGACGTCAAACACTCAAGTATTCCCAAAGTAGTTTCACCCTCCTAAATATACTTTAGTCTAATTCCCAGCAGACCAAAACTAACTGCAACAGATCCTTTTGTGTAGCCTGATGGCCAGTTTGTTTATGCATGAGCCAGCTTTGCTATTTGTTATATTCCTAGGTTTCCAAATCATTGATAGGTAGTGAAAGTACTATTCTAAAAGGGACAAACAAGTGTTAACAGGAAAGTGACCTCTTCACGGTTCCACCGTGGCTTAGAGCTTGGGTCTTGGTCATTCATGTTAGGATCCAGGTCCATGACAGCGGTAGAACCTGGCGATAGTAGAACCTTCTGGTAGTTTAAGCTGGCTTCAGGGATATGTTGGACCAGCTGGAAAGAGAATAGAATCAGTGCATGGTCCGCCCTTTCTGAACAACTGACATGGCCACGACTACTGAGGGAGTCAGTGCCTCAAGACCTTCTACTGTACTTCAAGGGCACAACGAGAATAAGAAGTAAGAATATCTTTGTTTTACTGTCCTAGAGAAAAATCAACCAGAGTGACTAGTGCTTTGTGATCACATGCTCCACGGCAACATGCAGGGGTGAGAGCAGTTGAACTGTGAGCAGTGAATTTTAGTTTTGCTGGGATACAAGCCGGAACAAAGTTACATTAGTGAAACGTGAAAATGTGCCTGTTACAGTGAGAGTTGCAGTGAAAGTCTGTAGTGAGACAGTGGCAGGCAGGTTTTATGTTCCTGAAAAGCTGTCACCATAGAAGGTCCTTAGAAACATAGAAGATCCCAGTGTCATAAAATATAAGAATCTGTAGCTTGACAATCCAACAAAATAGCAGTGTTTGGATTAGTGATGATAGCATGACTTGTGTGAGAGCACGGAGGTGAAGGGAAAGAAATAGAAACCGTTGCAGGACAGCGAGAGACAGAGAGAGAGACTGTCTAATGTATCTGAGGTATGCACCTGAGATGGGAGGACCCCTCGCAAAGATGTATATGGCCTCTGTACAGTAGAGAACAGAGACATGCTCATGAGAATCTAAGACATGATAAGGGATCCTTTGCACTTGTCACTGAGCCTGTACAGAATATTGATGTAAAATATTTAGTGGCACATTGGTTAAAAAAAAAAAATCCCATAGGCTGCAGTGCCATTGTATTATGCATTGGAACATTACAGCAGGATGGAAATAATGTGAGGTACAGGCTAGAAGGGCATATTTGAAGTGCATTATGGGTAGTGGGCGGGCACACCTCTTCCCGGCTAGAGATGGGGATGGTGGAGGCGGGCCCAGGTGTGTTGGGAGCAGAGCTGGGGGAGGGGTTTGTGCCCATTCCAGAGGAACTCTGGGAGTCCCCATCTCCCGCCACTTCATGGATCTCACGGGCCAGAATGGCAAGGTCCTTGGCCAAGTCCTGACTGAGCCTGGGAAGACACAAACACAAGTCATGACCATTTAAAAAATACATACGTACAGAATGCATGTTCCACAGCTTTCAATCATGAGGCTCAGTAAGTGGTTTCAGGTGATACACAGTCAACCCATAGTTAGTGCCATTATGTCACCCTACTTTGCTATCTCGGCGCTGTGTGTGGTCCAGTTCTGGTAGTGGTCAGTCTCATTCTGGACTTCGTCCTCCTCAGTCTCCAGTGAGCCGGACTTGGACCGAGCGACTGCTGCTACTGCAGCCTTCTCCTTCTGAGCCCGGGGGGTCTGTGTGGCAGCAGACGTGTGGGAGGAGCGTTTGTGTTTGGGGGTTCCAGAGCTGGCCTCATATTCTTCCTCAGACGTGGAGGTATAGTCTGAACCTTTCTGCCTTCGACGGGAACCTACCAGAAAACAGCACGGTTCATTTGACCAACCTCATTGGTTCATTTGACCAACCTCATTAAATTACAGGATTATTTCTCCCAGAAAAAAATAAATAAAATAGTACACTCTAAATAAATTCTCAGATAGGAAGATCGTAACAGTAGACTAGTCATTCACATTAACAACATTATTCATTGCCAGACCCTTGGGATTACTCCACAATATTGATACTGATACATAAGTACATAATACACCATCTACAGTGCATTTGAAAAGTATTCAGACCTTCTACTCAGTACTTTGTTGAAGCACTTTTGGCAGTGATTACAACTTTGAGTCTTCTTGGGTATGATGCTACAAGCTTGGCACACCTGTATTTGGGGAGTTTCTACCATTTCTTCTCTGTAGATCCTCTCAAGCTCTGTCAGGTTGGATGGGGAGCGTCACTGCACAGTTATTTGCAGATCACTCCAGAGATGTTCGATTGAGTTCAAGTTCAGGCTCTGGCTGGGCCACTCAAGAACAATCAGAGACTTGTCCTGAAGCCACTCCTTTGTTATCTTGGCTGTGTGCTTAGGGTCGTTGTCTTGTTGGAAAGTGAACCTTCACACCAGTCTGAGGACCTGAGTGCTCTGGAGCACGTTTTCATCAAGGATCTCTCTGTACTTTGCTCTATTCATCTTTCCCTCGATCCTGACTAGTCTCCCAGTCCATGCCACTGAAAAACATCCCACAGCATGATGCTGCCACCACCATGCTTCACCATAGGGATGATGCCAGGTTTCTTCCAGATGTGACCCATGGCATTCTGGCCAAAGAGTTCAATTTGTTTTCATCAGACCAGAGAATCTTGTTTCTCATTGTCTCAGAGTCCTTTAGGTTCCTTTTGACAAACTCCAAGCAGGCTGTTTTGCCTTTTACTGAGGAGTGGCTTCTGTCTGGCTGCTATGCCATACGGGCCTGATTGGTGGAGTGCTGCAGTGATGGTTGTCCTTCTGGAAGGTTCTGCCATCTCCACAGAGAAACTCAGGAGCTCTGTCAGAGTGACCATCAGGTTCTTGGTCACCTCCCTGACCAAGGCCCTTTTCCCCCATTGCCCAGTTTGGCTAAGCGGCCAATTCTAGGAAGAGTCTTGGTGGTTCCAAACCTCATCCATTTAAGAATGATGGAGGCCACTGTGTTCTTGGGGACCTTTAATGCTGCAGAAATGTTTTGGTACCCTTCCCCAGATCTGTGAATCGACACAATCCTGTCTCGGAGCGACCACCCGGTTACTCAACACTGCATCTTAGAGGGTACTGCCCTGTATACATAACATGGAATCACTGGTCACTTTAATAATGTTTACATACTGCTTTACTCATTTCATATGTACTGTATTCTATTCTACTGTATTTTAGTCAATGCCACTCCGACATTGCTCTTCCTAATATTTATATATTTTTTAAGACATATGTGAATGAGGTATTTCTATTTTCTATTTTTAGTAAATGTGCAAAAAAATATACACTGCTCAAAAAAATAACATCCTAGATCTGAATGAAGGAAATATTCTTATTAAATACCTTTTTCTTTACATAGTTGAATGTGCTGACAACAAAATCACACAAAAATTATCATTGGAAATCAAATTTATCAACCCATGGAGGTCTGGATTTGGAGTCACACTCAAAATTAAAGTGGAAAACCACACTACAGGCTGATCCAACTTTGATGTAATGTCCTTAAAACAAGTCAACATGAGGCTCAGTAGTGTGTGTGGCCTCCACGTGCCTGTATGACCTCCCTACAACGCCTGGGCATGCTCCTGATGAGGTGGCGGATGGTCTCCTGAGGGATCTCCTCCCAGACCTGGACTAAAGCATCCGCCAACTCCTGGACAGTCTGTGGTGCAACGTGGCGTTGGTGGATGGAGTGAGACATGATGTCCCAGATGTGCTCAATTGGATTCAGGTCTGGGGAACTGGCGGGCCAGTCCATAGCATCAATGCCTTCCTGTTGCAGGAACTGCTGACACACTCCAGCCACATGAGGTCTAGCATTGTCTTGCATTAGGAGGAACCCAGGGCCAACGGCACCAGCATATGGTCTCACAAGGTGTTTGAGGATCTCATCTCGGTACCTAATGGCAGTCAGGCTACCTCTGGCGAGCACATGGAGGCTGTGCGGCCCCCCAAAGAAATGCCACCCCACACCAGGACTGACCCACCGCCAAACCGGTCATGCTGGAGGATGTTGCAGGCATCAGAACGTTCTCCAAGGCGTCTCCAGACTGTCACGTCTGTCACATGCGCTCAGTGTGAACCTGCTTTCATCTGTGAAGAGCACAGGGCGCCAGTGGCGAATTTGCCAATCTTGGTATTCTCTGGCAAATGAAAAACGTCCCACATGGTGTTGGGCTGTAAGCACAACCCCTACCTGTGGACGTCGGTCCCTCATACCACCCTCATGGAGTCTGTTTCTGACCGTTTGAGCAGACACATGCACATTTGTGGCCTGCTGGAGGTCATTTTGCAGGCCTCTAGCAGTGCTCCTCCTGCTCCTCCTTGCACAAAGGCGGAGGTAGCGGTCCTGCTGCTGGGTTGTTGCCCTCCTACGGCCTCCTCCACGTCTCCTGATGTACTGGCCTGTCTCCTGGTAGCGCCTCCATGCTCTGGACACTACGCTGACAGACATAGCAAACCTTCTTGCCACAGCTCACATTGATGTGCCATCCTGGATGAGCTGCACTACCTGAGCCACTTGTGTGGGTTGTAGACTCCGTCTCATGCTACCACTAGAGTGAAAGCACCGCAAGCATTCAAGTGACCAAAACATCAGCCAGGAAGCATAGGAACTGAGAAGTGGTCTGTGGTTATCACCTGCAGAACCACTCCTTTATTGGGGGTGTCTTGCTAATTGCCTATAATTTCCACCTGTTGTCTATTCCATTTGCACAACAGCATGTGAAATTTATTGTCAATCAGTGTTGCTGCCTAAGTGGACAGTTTGACTTCACAGAAGTGTGATTGACTTGGAGTTACATTGTGTTGTTTAAGTGTTCCCTTAATTTTTTTGAGCAGTGTATATATACAAAAAAACTGTTTTTCACTTTGTCATTATCGGGTATTGTGTGTAAATTGAGGAAAGAAAATATTTACCTATTTTAGGATAAGGCTATAAGTAACAAAATGTGGAATAATTGAAGTGGTCTGAATAGTTTCAGAATGCACTGTATGCATAATATGGTTCCAAATGGGTTTAACAATAATTTACATGCACATCAAAAAATAGCTGTGTGATGAAGTACGGCCAGGAGCTGTGTTTCTATGGAAACCGCAGCAGGCAGCAGAGGACATCATCACACTGCTTCATAGCGAATACACTGAGTTCCTACAGGACAAGCCACAATACAGCATACCTGCATGCATCTCACCAAGGACAATGAGTCACATTCACTATGAAGGGTGGAAAAGGTCACTTCAACTCAGTGTCAGGCTCTGTTTCAATAATCTGATGATAAGAGTATATTACCTTTAAATCATGATTTACAGTTCAGGATAAAAAATGTGTTCTCTGCAGTGTTTGAGCAAGTTACTTGATGGGAACTGTGACTATAATACTCACTGGTTGTGCTGGAGTATTTAGCCCCGTTGGAGCGTGTGCGGGTGAGGAGCTGCTTCACGGGGGCTCCGACCCCTCTTGTGGCCCCCTGCTTGGCCCCTGTTTCACCCACTGATGTCTTCCTGATAGGCCCAGTTGATTCTGCACTCCTGTTGGAGAAGCCAGGCCGGGTTGTAGGGGTCGTGGTGGAGGACTCGTTGTCACTAGGCGTAGTGAAGGAGCCTGTTCTCTTCCTGGGCATGGCCAAGATGTCCAGTCTGGAGAGGAGCTTCTTCCCATCAGCAGACACCTTGCTGGAGGCACCAATGTGGTCTGAGTTCTGGGACCCCCGGTCTGTCTCAGTTCCCTCGTTGTCAGAAGTCTCTCCCAGACGTGCCCTGCGCAGCATGGATGCCCGGGTGGGCCTTGGTGCTGACAGGCTGTTGGAGCGGATCAGTGCCTGCTGTGCTGCACTCTTGGCGGTCTTCCCATTGTCCTCTTTCTGTAGGGGTGCTATGAGCTTTTTGTTACGGCTGGTGGGGCGGGGACCGGTGTCATGGTCAGAGGCAGTGTCAGGCCAGTGCTGACCAGAACCCTGCTGGCCCTCTGATAGGTCCAGGGAGCCGCGGTTCCCCACGCTGCGCCGCATCTGGAAGCGCTTGGCCTGTTCGGCCTTGCAGCTGGAGTTATCACTGGCTGCCACGTGGCTGCGGCGTTTCTCTGACAGACGCTCGCGGGCCGTGAGCTGGCGGTGGCCCTTCCCCTGGACAGATTGACTGGAGGAAGATCTCTCCTTCTGGAAGCCACCGACGGTCATCCTCTTCTTAGGGCCTGTGGTGACAGGGGTGTTCTTGTTGCTGACCAGGCTGACGGTGCTGGCTGTATCCACATCTGATTCCCCAGACAGAGAGTCGTCCATGTGACTGGAGGAGCCTCCTCTCTTAGAGCTGCGTCCGGAACCTGAGGAAGGGAACGTGACCTCCAGAGAGGAGAGAACAGCGTCTGCTTCTTCCCTGAGGAAGGGCTGTGGGTCCTGGGTCGTCTCTCTCTGCTCAATGTCCCTCAAGGTGGGGTGACTGGAGATGTGTGGGAGCCTCTTGATCTGGACATCATCACTGGGTCGCTCCTTGGTGAAACTCTCCTGCCTGACGAACGAGGAGGACCCCAGGATGTCTTTACTGGGGTCTTTAGAGTCTTTGTCCTGCTGGGAGTGGAGGTTGGGGGCTGAGTTGTTAGGCTTTACGCCCGACCTCCGGGGCTCGTGGCTGCTCAGGTGCCTGATGAGGATGGTGGTGGGGGAGGTTTTGGCAGGGGTGTCTCGCCCCCTCTCAGGCCCCTGAGAAAGAATAGGGCTTCGGGCCAGGTCCGGCTTGCCTGAGCTGCCATCCTCAGACCCAATGTAAAAGGAGGTGGACTTGGTAGACTGAGTCGGAGACAGCTTATCTTGACCCTTATACTGAGGTCCAGTGCCACTCTTCCTCCCCTGGCTCTTCCTGGTCCTCTCCAGCAAAGAGCCATCGTCAGAGCGGCTAGCGTCACTCAGGCTGTCTGGGTCTACATCGTCCTGGACACAAAGACTCTGGGTGTTGTCCTGATGCCGGGGCGTACCACTACTCCTCTCCAGGGTGGGTTCAGGACCTGGGTAGATCAGGATGCTGAGGCTCTCTGGCTTGTCTCTGTCTCCAGGTGGAACCTGGGGAAGCAGCCTCCTGGTCCTACAACTCTGGCTACCCTCTAACTCAGAGTTATCCACGCTGTGGCTAGGTATCAACTGCACATCTAGGAAAGAGAAACATTTTAATTCATGCTTTTTTCTGTTTTCTCACACAAGTTCTGAGCAGAGCGGTCAGTGGTTGCAGATATCTCACCTCCCTCTGCAAATTCCCCTTGAGGTGGAGTAGAGCCCGGTTCTGCATAGCTGTCTGCCAGACTGGCCCAGCGAGAAACCCACTTAGGCCCCTCCTCCTGTGCTGCATTGTTAGCAGACTGCACCTGAAACAGTGGAGGAAACTATATGGGGTTGCATTTTTTTTTTATTTTACCTTTATTTAACTAGGCAAGTCAGTTAAGAACAAATTCTTATTTTCAATAACGGCCTAGGAACAGTGGGTCAACACTGTTCGACAGATTTGTACCTTGTCAGCTCGGGGATTTGAACTTGCAACCTTCCGGTTACTAGTCCAACGCTCTAACCACTAGGCTACCCTGCCACCCTGCATACAACTACACAGAGCACAATGTTGAAGGATAACTATAATTTCAATCTCCTTCCAAGGACAATCCTTACATTGTAAGGAGAGGCACTGTAGAAGCCAAAGGGAGTATCAAGGCAGGACAAATAATTAACGTGCATAGGTTTGGGGTGGAACATGCAAATGTCTTAGATCCCTTATTTCTCCAGTAGCGTAGGACGGTGATGTTACCTGGATGGGGCCTGAGGGGGCCCCACTGAGGGTGGCTGGGTTAAAGCCATGCATAGAAACTGCTGCCATTTGATCCACAGTACTATCGTCACTAGGCCGGAGCATTGCCAGCTCGTCCTTGCCATCATTAATGATGGGTCTATACACTCCGGCACCACTGTACTCTGGTGAGTCGAGGACCCCAAACACCTGTCAGGGAGGGACAGAGCATGCATGAAGTAGGTAGGAGAAGAGATTGGACAATGGGACTTTACAAGGGGAAGAAGGAAGGCTGGGTTGGGAGGGGGTACTGGGTAGGGGGCGGATGTTCAAAGCATGCGTCCGTCAAGGTATTGTCATCAAGGCATTATATGGTTTATTGTAGAATTATACCACTTGTTAGAATCATAGCATTTAATGTCAGAATCCAAAAAGCTACCATACAATAATTACGCGCATGTGAAAAGATCCACCATCAACCCCAAAAAATAATGGTGGTGGCAGAGACTTTAAAAATGAAGAATGGCTACTACAATCTCACCTGGTCGATCATGTTGCGTGCCTCCTCCACCTCTTTGTCCTGGGACTCTGTTTCGATAGTGTATGTGCCGGCATCACTCAGACTGTCCTCTTCCTCGTTTCTCACCACCCTGGAGGCTTTAGGGTCCACTCCACGCAACCCCAGACCCAGGGGCATCTGAGGGGGCAAGGAGTGGGCTGGGGAGGCAGTCTGGACAGGGCTGCGGGAGGGGGGGTGGGAGATGGCTAGGACTGGGGAATGAGGGGCAGGAGTTGGAGAGTAGGAACGTGGCGCAGTGGGTTGCAAGGGGGTGGAGGGATAGGAGACGGAGGAAGGGGGGTCTAAGGGGGACGGAATGTGGGTGCGAGAAGGTGACATCACCATCACCGGGGGAGCGGACATGGGAGGAGGAGACGTCTTATCCCTGGTGGGAGACAAGGCTCTGTGGACTGTATCTTTCATCAGGAACTCTGCTGCAAACTCCTGGGCCAGCTTGGTCTTCTTCCCCACACTGCCAAACGGCTTGATGGTGATGCCAGAGGAGGTGCGAGAGGAAGGCCCAGAACCGGAGGAAGAGGAGGCACTGCCTCCACTCAGGGGCTCCTCCGTCTTCTCTCTCTTCAGGGAGCTAGACCTCTGGGACCCGCCGTGGCCCTGACTCTTCAGAGGAACAGTCACCTGTTGGGTGGGAGGGATGTGGCCGTGCATGGAGTTTGGCCTCTCTCCACCCTTCCTCCGCTCCAGCTTGGCCTTGAGGGCGGAGTAAGAGTCTGCGTGGGCAGGATTGGCCGTGAAGGATTGTGAGCGTTTCTTGCGCGGGTTGTCGTCGAAGAACTCTATGATGAAGGCTTGCTGGGTGAGGGGCTCCTGGGGGCCGGGCTTAGAGGGACCCATGGTGGGGGAGCGAGCCTCAGGCGGGCTTTGAGACAGGGGCCTCTCAGGGGCCACAGGAGAAACTGGGGTCAGTTTGGGAGGGGAAAACTGAGGCTGAGGCTGAAGTAACCTTTGTGACAAAACTGACTGCTGCAACGGAACTGACAGGACTGTTTGGTGTGACTGGACTGACATAACTGACTGCTCAGACTGGATCAATTGGTGTGACTGGACTGTCTGTTGTGTCTGTTGTGACTTGACTAATTGGTATGACAGCACTGTCTGTTGTGACGGTTCCGACAGCTCAGACAGGGAAAGCTTTGACTGGATCGAATGTTGTGACTGGACCCGGTGGTGTGACTTGCTTCGCTTCCCTTTCCCTAAGACCGGGTCCTCAGAATCACTCTGGGTCCCATCGTCATGGTGGTGTCCTAGAAACAGAACCATTCAAACCGCAAATAAGGGACAGGGAACAAATAAACAACCCCTTACAGATTTCTATAATAGATTTATCTAAAAGTACCCCTCTGACCTTTGAGGCTTTTGATGTTGACGGCCTGGTCACTCTTGACACTGTAAACATCCTCACACGTGGGACGTCTCCTCATCATTCTGACATCACTGTGCACCAACCAATCTACCACCTTGCACTCAGCTGACATCACCTCAGTGGGTGTGGTGGCCAGAGTTTTCCCGGACGCCTGCTGCTGCTGCTTCCTCTGGCGTGAGGAGAACTTGGTCACGTGGTCCTTGATCTTGATCTTGCCTGGCGTGCAGTCATCAAACTCTATGGTGAAGGAGGCGTGGCTCTGCACCACAGGGGGACTGGCTGTGGTGGGGGTGGGAGGGGCTTGTGCAGAGGGTGTGTCTGTGTCCTTGGTGGGGATCTCATGGAGCTCTGCCCCCAGGGACTTGGGATGCAGCTGGAACTCCTTGGTAGGGATCTCAAAGTAGCTAGGCTCCCGGTGGTAGGGGAAGATGGACTTGCCCTGATTGTCTCTGTACTCTAACAGGGAGCCATTCACCTCTGGATCTAAGCCTGAACCTTCCTTTGGAATCTCTGGAAACGGATAAAGCACCAATTAGCACCAACAAGCAAATTAAAGGACAACCACAAACCATGTTTTGTTAATCTCTATTCCCTAAAAAGAAACTGGAAACATTTTCACTTGAAATGTTAAGTATTTGAGGGAAAGGACCTCTAGTAACGTGGGACCGACCTGGGTGACCCTCCTCTGGCCTGTGCTGTCCTTTGCCGGCCGCATCCTCCTCCCCCCACCACGAGGGCTGGCCATACAATGGGGTGGGTCGGGAGGTTGGAGCCTCTGAACATGCACGGAAACACACAAACACGCACGCACACGTACGCACGCAAGCACACACACACACACACACACACACACACACACACACACACACACACACACACACACACACACACACACACACACACACACACACACACACACACACACACACACACACACACACACACACACACACACACACACACACACACACACACACACACACACACACACACACACACATGAGAGAGGAGTAATTTTTCAGAACTGCAGCAGTCATCCATCTACTATTGGTCCACTGGGAGTTTAGAGGAAGAATATTCAAGGTTTGTCTTTACCCCACTAGAATACATCAAATCACCAGACTGCAGGAAAATGATAGAATCCATCTCTAAGCTAGATACTATGGGAGCACTGGTAGCAAACCCAAATGAAGATAAAGTATGTTAGATATTACACCCTATGGATCTGTTCTTTCTTCAGTATCAGATTTATTTCATATACCCTATCATCATTCAACCCATGTTTCCACTCAGGGTTTCTTTTTATACCTTTTGAAGCTAATCAAGACAAGTGCTAACATCAGACACGCATAAGGCGTGTTATTTATGACACAGTATTTCATCCAGTGTGTCCAACCCATCCAGTGGAAGTCCTTTAGGCAGTGTTTATTCAGGGTTTTATCTGAGCACAGAGGCTGCCGTAAACAAGGAGATTAACTCTGCGTTGATTTGAGTGTGGATTCAGCTATATTCCAGAGATTTATATGTATGTCATCACAGCATCGCAGGGCAAGCTAAATGTTTTTCAGGGACAACACATCAGCAGGAGAGGGCACAACGCAGCCTATCCTGATAAAGCTGTTGAATCAGCGTCCACTAGTCAATAGGTAATGTTTATGGCTTCTTGGATGAAATGACCCCTCTGGCAGAGAGCTTGACAGGGGTATGCCAGTGTGAATAACATAGAGTAACATAGAGCAAATATCAAGCAGGCCGTAAGTGCTGAACTGTGACTATGGGTGCTGCAGCTGTCACCATGGAGACGTTATATGACCAAATGCAGCCGCCAGAGGGGGAGAGGGTGGCAGAGAGAGGGATGGTGAGGGGGGGAGGGGTGACAAAGAGGTGGAGGGGAACATGTTCTGACTGAAAGAGGTTGAGCTGACGCTGACATCATAGTCAAAGGACAGGGACGTTTTAATTTTCTTTAGAGGAGCAAAGCAAGGCTAAAATACTCATGATCCTCACACACCATACCATTCCAGGTATTAGTGAGTCACAATTGATAAGCAGAATGATCAAACTTATTCAATCTAGGATATTCTGCCAAGTTAAACAGCTGTGTCATTAAGCAGTGGCATGATGAAGCGAAAGCAAGCAAGGTCATGTTTAACGTAGCATGGTGACCCAATTCCCAGAGTTGTCTTGAGCTCAAAGATAATATCAAAGTATGTAGCTATCCAAACAGGTATATCAATATGAGCACTACATGTATCTAGACCCCCCCCCCCTACCCCAGGATGTGATGAGCTTTGTTGAGAGAGAAAAATATACAGAGGGAATATATGGTGGAATAGCATTTAAACAGGTTTGAAGCCTTCACTAACACTTACCTTGAGACAGAGATTTCCTTTCTGTCTTCTCTAGCTTGGACTCCAGGTGCTCAGCCATCTTCCCCTCTGAGGCCTTCAGACCCAACTGCAGCTGGCTGGTGTATTTCTCATGCTGAAACAGTAGGAGGCACAACACAACTCAAGTTGCCAAAGAGAGTAAAGTGAATTGATGGTAGACTAGAACTGTCTGAAAAGCTAGTCCAGGTTAGGGTTTAGTGTTTTATTATAGTTGATGTTAGCATTAGCATAGAAAGCTTACCTTGAGTGCCTCCTCTGGGACTTTGTGTTGGCTCCTTTCTAGGATGTACACATGGGAATGTAAATACTAGGTTAAGGCAATAGCCAATCACATCACAGGCAAACATTTCAATGAAATTCCAACGCTGATGTTTATATAGGTTATTATGCATACATGGCACAAGAATTATGCATTTATGACATGCGTGAGGAAAAAGGATATCATATCCGAAGCGAATGACATCAGACAGTTTGAGGGTGATGTAGGTTTGGTCTGGGATCCTCAGGTCATTCACAAAGGTCTAGAGGGGAACACAACATAGTTGGTTGTTACTGTAAACTGGAGATACTGAATGAAGAATGAAGACAACAGTCTCCATGAGGTACTGGGATAGACACTGTGCACCACTCACCTTCAACAATTAACACAAGAGCAATAGTGTCAGTGGTATTTCAGTCCAGTACAGAAGAGTAACTGTATGGTTAAGGCCAGGGAAACATAGTGGCAAAACCCACTGTACCACATACAGTGCCTTGCGAAAGTATTCGGCCCCCTTGAACTTTGCGACCTTTTGCCACATTTCAGGCTTCAAACATAAAGATATAAAACTGTATTTTTTGTGAAGAATCAACAACAAGTGGGACACAATCATGAAGTGGAACGACATTTAATGGATATTTCAAACTTTTTTAACAAATCAAAAACTGAAAAATTGGGCGTGCAAAATTATTCAGGCCCCTTAAGTGAATACTTTGTAGCGCCACCTTTTGCTGCGATTACAGCTGTAAGTCGCTTGGGGTATGTCTCTATCAGTTTTGCACATCGAGAGACTGACATTTTTTCCCATTCCTCCTTGCAAAACAGCTCGAGCTCAGTGAGGTAGGATGGAGAGCATTTGTGAACAGCAGTTTTCAGTTCTTTCCACAGATTCTCGATTGGATTCAGGTCTGGACTTTGACTCCATCAGGTTTTCTTCCAGAATGGTCCTGTATTTGGCTCCATCCATCTTCCCATCAATTTTAAACATCTTCCCTGTCCCTGCTGAAGAAAAGCAGGCCCAAACCATGATGCTGCCACCACCATGTTTGACAGTGGGGATGGTGTGTTCAGGGTGATGAGCTGTGTTGCTTTTACGCCAAACATAACGTTTTGCATTGTTGCCAAAAAGTTCAATTTTGGTTTCATCTGACCAGAGCACCTTCTTCCACATGTTTGGTGTGTCTCCCAGGTGGCTTGTGGCAAACTTTAAACGACACTTTTTATGGATATCTTTAAGAAATGGCTTTCTTCTTGCCACTCTTCCATAAAGGCCAGATTTGTGCAATATACGACTGATTGTTGTCCTATGGACAGAGTCTCCCACCTCAGCTGTAGATCTCTGCAGTTCATCCAGAGTGATCATGGGCCTCTTGGCTGCATCTCTGATCAGTCTTCTCCTTGTATGAGCTGAAAGTTTAGAGGGACGGCCAGGTCTTGGTAGATTTGCAGTGGTCTGATACTCCTTCCATTTCAATATTATCGCTTGCACAGTGCTCCTTGGGATGTTTAAAGCTTGGGAAATCTTTTTGTATCCAAATGCGGCTTTAAACTTCTTCACAACAGTATCTCGGACCTGCCTGGTGTGTTCCTTGTTCTTCATGATGCTCTCGGCGCTTTTAACGGACCTCTGAGACTATCACAGTGCAGGTGCATTTATACGGAGACTTGATTACACACAGGTGGATTGTATTTATCATCATTAGTCATTTAGGTCAACATTGGATCATTCAGAGGTCCTCACTGAACTTCTGGAGAGAGTTTGCTGCACTGAAAGTAAAGGGGCTGAATAATTTTGCACGCCCAATTTTTCAGTTTTTGATTTGTTAAAAAAGTTTGAAATATCCAATAAATGTCGTTCCACTTCATGATTGTGTCCCACTTGTTGTTGATTCTTCACAAAAAAATACAGTTTTATATCTTTATGTTTGAAGCCTGAAATGTGGCAAAAGGTCGCAAAGTTCAAGGGGGCCGAATACTTTCGCAAGGCACTGTAGAAAGAGAAAACAACTGGAGATGTAATGATGCACATGATGCATGATAGATATTTTTTATTGTCACATACACCAGATGGTTGCAGTGAAGTAGGTTGTTTTACAGGGTCAGTCATAGTGGTACAGCACCCCTGGAGCAAATTTGGGGGGGAAGTGCCTTGCTCAAGGTCACATCAACACATTTTTCACCTTGTTGGCTCGGGTATTCAAACCAGCAACCTTTCGGTTACGGGCCCAACGCTCTAACCACTAGGCTGCCCCAGGTAGTTACAGACAATTAGATACAGGCCCTTAGCCTAACTGTAGCGCAGTGCTAGTTGGACATGATCAATCCAGTCCAGTGAAAGCTACTTGGAATGTTTCCGCCTACTACGGAGGGAAGTCTGCATCAGCAGCAAAACAAACGGCTCTCTGAAATATCTAACAGCTAGCCTCCCGCTCCGAACCAAATGTTTCCCATCTCACAGCACTATCTGGAGGCCTTTACCATTTAAAAGGAAAATATTTCCTTGACTGTTCAGTAAAATGGCCTCAGCAACAACTTTTGGACCGCAGTTGTCATGTTGCATGTACGTAATCATAACAAGCAAAGACACAGCATTTACATCATTACTGCACAGTAGCCTACGTTTCAGCGGACAGAAAATAATAAACTATCTTCAGATAGAAGCTTAACCCTGCTTATTTTAGCTAGCATTAACTTACATATGTCAAAGAGATAAGTGCCATTAAGTGCTTGCTTAAGCTGGTTATCTACGATGCCAGGCTTAGAACTACTTAATAGAATACTGAAACATATAGGGACTTTCTGATATAATTCTGTCTTTGTGTATAGTAAGAGAGGAGAGTCCTTGTACCAAAGACAGAAAGGAATACCATTTCAACTTTTCCCTGCCCCTCCCTCCCGTGGATACTCACTCCATTGAGGCTGCCCAGGTCCTTGACCAGGTGCTCATTTGTAGCAGGGTTGTAGTTGATGACGGCGTGCTGCTTGTCCACACTTCGAGACTGAAAGAGATAAGAGAGAACCATGGATGGTTACTTAAAGAGTAGGTTTACTTCACCTGTACCCTACAATTATAATCTGTTTTCAAATAATGCAATACTACATGAATAAGTACCATTATTACATATATAGGACAGTGACTGGAATTCCTCACAATTACTGATACAATTTGGAAGACTATTTTTAATACTCAGCAATATCTCCATTACTCGTATGAAGTAAGCAACATGTCAACACTGTGTATGATACTCAATACTCTCATGCTTGGAAGTTTATAGGTACAGGTGCATATGTACAATAGTTATTCTGCACTTCATTCAGTCCCTATTGGAACCACTGGAACTGAACCAAGTGCAAACTTGGGCCAAGAAGCTATGTAGCTCAACTACATGTGAGGGAAAGACTTAATTCAACACGAGCTACATTCAATACAGTTCACCATAACACGCCTCATCAAACTAAGCCACGTGGCATCCATTTCACCACACATGATTTATTTTGTTTGTGAGACTTGACTATGCAGAGTTAGAGTACTCTCGCAACCATAGACCCATTTAAGGATAAATAATTCAATTATACCGTACTATGTTAAAGCCTTGTCGCATTCTGTGTCTTTGTCTCAGGAATGTGAGAGATGCATGCCCAACAGGCCTCTACAGAGGTAAGTGAACTGGAGGATGACTCACTAGACATGGCTGGCTTATTTCTTCATTTTTTTTTTTGTATTTGCATTTTTGTAATAGTTTTGCACTTTTAGACACATTAGCATTTCGCTGCACCCGCTTTAACATAAGCTAATCTGTGTACGCTACAAAAACGCTGATTTGATTTACATGTAGATAATGAATGGTATCTCGTGGTATTTGGTGAATTGTATGAATGATGAGGAAAATATACTCTACATTCACATCCTCCTACTAACAATTGTGCCTGAACAGAACGTCCTCATAATGAAAACCGGTGATTACCAGTGACTGAGCTCTCTCGCTCCTATTTACCTACTCCAACATGACACTTCAAACAGGGCCAGCCATACATCGATCTCTTTCATCACAGGACTTTCTGTTGAAATTCATGTCTTTATTCATCCCTCCCTCCATCCCTCCATTATACGGACTCACATGCCAACTGAATGTGAACAACAAAGGTCAGACCCTAGGAGGTGCCTGGCTGTGCAGTGTGCACTAATGCAATGGCAAGCTTTGTCTTGATGGTCACTCATAAAGAGCAGTGTTTCTCAATACATTTCCCACCAACAAACCAAGTTCATGAGTACAGTACTAAACAGTGGGCCAAGTCAGTTGAAAAAGATATCCCTACTATGATGCGTGATAAGCCTAGACAGTGGAAGGAAAAGGGAAATGCTACAATGGGGTCTCTTCCAGGAAGTGAAATGGGTCAGAGACAAACTCAACCACCACATGACAGGAGTCATTCTCCAGACAAGTATGCAGAGAGCTTCGGACAGTGACCTGAAGCATTCTGCCTAGCCAAGTTGCTGGGTTAGTTGCAAAAATCACTGTTAAACACATAGTGATGAAAGACTTAGTGACACTGAAGCCTGATACAATAGACAAAGGATGGTAGTTATGATCCACCTCAGATGGGGGCCCCATAAGACTGAACTAAATACTATATGGCAGTCATGGCACTAAAATGGCTAAGTGTCCACAATAGCAGTCTCTTAAAACTGTATCACAACCGCCCGTGATTGGGAGTCCCATAGGGTGGCGCACAATTGGCCCAGCGTCGTCTGGGTTTGGCCGGCATTGTAAATAAGAATTTGTTCTTAACTGACTTGCCTAGTTAAATAAAATAAAAATGAAATAAAACAGTACCTTTTTGAACACACATTGTATCTGATTTTAATGAATTATAAAATCATGACCAATAATCCAGTTAAATAAAATGGTGTAACTGCACCAGTGTGTCATATATTCAAAACAGTGTTTTGAGCTACACAATAACATCATTGTTGCCAGATGTATGAGGTAGCTTTCACCTCTAAACAAAAAGGGGGGTGATGAATAGTGCTGGCCTCAGTCACAGACACTGCTGTGCCTCGGTAGGTAGGACAAAGGCCGATTATCTGTGGCCAACAATATGGAGGGGGTGTAAATTACACACAACATGGGGAAGAGAAGGCCTTTCTCTGCTACAGAGGGGTCCAGGAGGATGAGAAGACTTTAAGTGCAGGTATGGAGAAAGATATGGATGGCAACAATTTTTCACAATACAAGCTGGGTTTAGATACAAAGAGCAGGTGAGGAAGCATTAGTCCTATAACACAATATTATACTGGGATAGCAACAGGCCCACCATTCGCTGTGTGAGGAAAAAGTCCACCTCAGCTGTTGCTATAGGCAACGGCTGGCCAGATCAGAGGAAGCTGCAGGGCTGACAGCTCTGCATCGTCGGGATCTACAAACTGGTGCCACGGCAACTGCCAGGGACTATATATATATATATATATATATTTTAGATATACTTTGTATCTAAACCCAGCTTGTATTGTGAAAAATTGTTGCCATCCATATCTTTATATAGACTGCTCAAAAAAATAAAGGGAACACTAAAATAACACATCCTAGATCTGAATGAATGAAATGTTCTTATTAAATACTTCTTTCTTTACATAGTTGAATGTGCTGACAACAAAATCACACAAAAATTATCAATGGAAATCAAATTTATCAACCCATGGAGGTCTGGATTTGGAGTCACACTCAAAATCAAAGTGGAAAACCAAACTACAGGCTGATCCAACATTGATGTAATGTCCTTAAAACAAGTCAAAATGAGGCTCAGTAGTGTGTGTGGCCTCCACGTGCCTGCATGCTTCTGATGAGGTGGCGGATGGTCTCCTGAGGGATCTCCTCCCAGACCTGGACTAAAGCATCCGCCAACTCCTGGACAGTCTGTGGTGTAACGTGGCGTTGGTGGATGGAGCGAGACATGATGTCCCAGATGTGCTCAATTGGATTCAGGTCTGGGGAACAGGCGGGCCAGTCCATAGCATCAATACCTTCCTCTTGCAGGAACTGCTGACACACTCCAGCCACATGAGGTCTAGCATTGTCTTGCAGTAGGAGGAACCCAGGATATGGTCTCACAAGGTGTCTGAGGATCTCATCTCGGTACCTAATGGCAGTCAGGCTACCTCTGGCGAGCACATGGAGGGCTGTGCGGCCCCCCAAAGAAATGCCACGACTGACCCACCGCCAAACCGGTCATGCTGGAGGATGTTGCAGGCAGCAGAACGTTCTCCACCGTGTCTCCTGACTGTCACGTCTGTCACATGTGCTCAGTGTGAACCTGCTTTCACAGGGCGCCAGTGGCGAATTTGCCAATCTTGGTGTTCTCTGGCAAATGCCAAACGTCCTGCACGGTGTTGTGCTGTAAGCACAACCCCCACCTGTGGACGTCGGACCCTCATACCACCCTCATGGAGTCTGTTTCTGACCGTTTGAGCAGACACATGCACATTTGTGGCCTGCTGGAGGTCATTTTGCAGGGCTCTGGCAGTGCTCCTCCTTGCACAAAGGCGGAGGTAGCGGTCCTGCTGCTGGGTTGTTGCCCTCCTACGGCCTCCTCCACGTCTCCTGATGTACTGGCCTGTCTCCTGGTAGGGCCTGACAGACACAGCAAACCTTCTTGCCACATCTCGCATTGATGTGCCATCCTGGATGAGCTGCACTACCTGAGCCACTTGTGTGGGTTGTAGACTCTGTCTCATGCTACCGCTAGAGTGAAAGCACCGCCAGCATTCAAAAGTGACCAAAACATCAGCCAGGAAGCATAGGAACTGAGAAGTGGTCTGTGGTCCCCACCTGCAGAACCACTCCTTTATTGGGGGTGTCTTGCTAAATGCCTATAATTTCCACCTGTTGTCTATTCCATTTGCACAACAACATGTGAAATGTATTGTCAATCAGTGTTGCTTCCTAAGTGGACAGTTTGATTTCACAGAAGTGTGATTGACTTGGAGTTACATGGTGTTGTTTAAGTGTTCCCTTTATTTTTTTTGAGCAGTGTATATATATATATATATATATTTATATATATATATATATATAACTTAATATGTATATATATATATATATATATATATATATATACAGTGGGGAGAACAAGTATTTGATATACTGCCGATTTTGCAGGTTTTCCTACTTACAAAGCATGTAGAGGTCTGTAATTTTTTATCATAGGTACACTTCAACTGTGAGAGACATAAAATCACATTGTATGATTTTTAAGTAATTAATTTGCATTTTATTGCATGACATAAGTATTTGATACATCAGAAAAGCAGAACTTAATATTTGGTACAGAAACCTTTGTTTGCAATTACAGAGATCATACGTTTCCTGTAGTTCTTGACCAGGTTTGCACACACTGCAGCAGGGATTTTGGCCCACTCCTCCATACAGACCTTCTCCAGATCCTTCAGGTTTCGGGGCTGTCGCTGGGCAATACGGACTTTCAGCTCCCTCCAAAGATGTTCTATTGGGTTCAGGTCTGGAGACTGGCTAGGCCACTCCAGGACCTTGAGATGCTTCTTACGGAGTCACTCCTTAGTTACCCTGGCTGTGTGTTTTGGGTCGTTGTCATGCTGGAAGACCCAGCCACGACCCATCTTCAATGCTCTTACTGAGGGAAGGAGTTTGTTGGCCAAGATCTCGCGATACATGGCCCCATCCATCCTCCCCTCAATACGGTGCAGTCGTCCTGTCCCCTTTGCAGAAAAGCATCCCCAAAGAATGATGTTTCCACCTCCATGCTTCATGGTTGGGATGGTGTTCTTGGGGTTGTACTCATCCTTCTTCTTCCTCCAAACACGGTGAGTGGAGTTTAGACCAAAAAGCTCTAGTTTTGTCTCATCAGACCACATGACCTTCTCTCATTCCTCCTCTGGATCATCCAGATGGTCATTGGCAAACTTCAGACAGGCCTGGACATGCGCTGGCTTGAGCAGGGGGACCTTGCGTGAGCTGCAGGATTTTAATCCATGACGGCGTAGTGTTACTAATGGTTTTCTTTGAGACTGTGGTCCCAGCTCTTTTCAGGTCATTGACCAGGTCCTGCCGTGTAGTTCTGGGCTGATCCCTCACCTTCCTCATGATCATTGATGCCCCACGAGGTGAGATCTTGCATGGAGCCCCAGACAGAGTGATTGACCGTCATCTTGAACTTCTTCCATTTTCGAATAATTGTGCCAACAGTTGTTGCCTTCTCACCAAGCTGCTTGCCTATTGTCCTGTAGCCCATCCCAGCCTTGTGCAAGGTCTACAATTTTATCCCTGATGTCCTTCACAGCTCTCTGGTCTAGGCCATTGTGGAGAGGTTGGAGTCTGTTTGATTGAGTGTGTGGACAGGTGTCTTTTATACAGGTAACGAGTTCAAACAGGTGCAGATAATACAGGTAATGAATGGAGAACAGGGGGGCTTCTTAAAGAAAAACGAACACGTCTGTGAGAGACGGAATTCTTACTGGTTGGTAGGTGATCAAAAACTTATGTCATGCAATAAAATGCAAATTAATTACTTAAAAATCTCTCACAGTTGAAGTGTACCTATGATAAAAATGACAGACCTCTACATGCTTTGTAAGTAGGAAAACCTGAAAAATAGGCAGTGTATCAAATACTTGTTCTCCCCACTGTATATATATACACTGTGCTCTAATGGCCTCTTTTTCACTGCAGTTCTGGTTCAAGACAACTGGATGACTGGTTAATCTTTCTAAAGGTGTCTTTAGAAAGATTAACCAGAGTGTATCTTTTGTATTGAAATCCAAGTGTTGATTTTTGGAATATCCAGGGCTGAGGCTTTGACTGACAAAAGGCTGACACATATAATAGAAAAGCCAATAAAAAAAGCGTCTAATTCAAAGTCCAGTCGTGTCTTTCACAGTACAGTTGTCTGAGCTATGCAGTGAAATGGGACACCAATCTGGCTATAAATAGCAGTATGTAAATAACACTGTTGCTGTTCCACCCACATATCAATAAGGTAGTGATCTCCAGCCGACAGACAGAGCACTAGCCCTAACCGGACGACAACCAATTTCGACATACAGTACACCATCTCATTAAACATCCCAACATAAGAGTCCTTTGTTGAGAGGCGTATGCTTCCTGATTTCTGTGATGCTTGATGTCCATTTCCCCTTCTTGCTGCCCCTTCCTACAGTATGGTAGTCAATCAGATTGTTCTAAAAAAGGTTTTAGCATAACACAGCCCATGCACCCATTATTTTAGAGGGCCTTCAGAAAGTATTCACACCCCTTATCTTTTTCAAAATTGTGTTTGGTTACAGCCTGAATTTAAAATTAAATTGAGTTTTTTGTATTTTATCACTGGCCTACACACAATACCCCATAATGTCAAAGTGGAATTATGGTTTTTGAAATGTATTAACATTTATTCAAAATTAAAAGCTGAAATGTCTTGAGTCAATAAGTATTGACCCCTTTGTTATGGCAAATTTGAAATATGTTCAGGAGGTAAATTAGGCTTAAAGCTGCAATATGTAACTTTTTGGGCGACACTACCAAATTCACATTGACAAGTGAGTTATAGATCTGTCAGTCTCATTGAAAGCAAGTCTAGGAAGCTGTAGATCTGTTCTATTTGCTATTTCTATGCTTCCTATTCTTAAGTTTTGTTTTTGCATCTTTTACTTTTGGTTTTGTACACCAGCTTAAAACAGCTGAAAATACAATATTTTAGGTTATTGAAAGGATATTTTTTATTTTTTTATTTTACAGCGGTTTAGATGGTACAATGATTCTCTACACTGTATTCTCTATTGTTTGTTTAGTCACATACACTGAAATTAGGCTAACTATTCGAATTTTACCAATCAGGAAATGGCAGAGGTAGTTCTGCATATTGTAGCTTTAACAAGTCACATAAGTTGTATGGACCCACACATACAATTAACGGTAAGGTCCCTTCGTCGAGCAGTGAATTAAAAAAAAACAGATTCAACCACAAAGGGAGGTTTTCCAATGCCTCACAAGAATGGCACCTATTGGTAGATACATTCTTTTTAAAGCAGACATGGAATATTTATTTGAGCATGGTGAAGTTACTAATTAGACTTTGGATGCTGTATCAATAAACCCAGTCACAACAAAGATACAGGCGCCCATCCTAACTCAGTCGCCGAAGAGGAAGGAAACCAACCGTTCAGGAATTTCATCATGAGGCCAATGGTGACTTTAAAATAGTGACAGAGATGAATGGCTCTGATAGTTTTCTCCTATCATTGTAGTTACTCCACAATACTGTACAGAATAAAAATATATAAATATATAAATTAATATTGAAAAATATGTGGCTAAGAAATTAGCTTTTTGTCTTGAATAAAAAGTGTTATGTTTGGGGCAAATCCAATACAACAAATTACTGAGTACCACTTCATATTTTCAAGCATAGCGGTGGCTGCATCATGTTATGGTAATGCTTGTAATTGTTAAGGACTGGAGAGTTTCAGGATAAAAAATAAATGGAATGGAGCTAAGCACAAGAAAAATCCTAGAGGAATCATCACTGGGAGATTAATGGACCTTTCAGCAGGACAATAACCTGAAACACAAGGCCAAATCTACACTGGAAATGCTTACCTAGAAGACAGTGAATATTCCTGAGTGGCCAAGTTACAGTTTTGACTTAAATATACTTGAAAACTATGGCAAGGCCTACAAATGGTTGCCTAGCGATGATCAACAAACAATTTGACAGAGTTTGAAGAATTTTGAAAAGAATAATGGGCAAATGTTGCATAATCCAGGTGTGGATTAGAAACTCTCCAAGAAAGACTCAGAGCTGTTATCGCTGCCAAAGTTGTTTCTACAAAGTATTGACTAAGGGATGTAAATACAGTTAAAGTTGGAAGTTTACAAACACTTAGGTTGGAGTCATTAAAAGTCGTTTTTCAACCATTCCACAAATTTCTTGTTAACAAACTATAGTTTCGGCAAGTTGGTTAGGACATCTACTTTGTCCATGACACAAGTAATTTTTCCAACAATTGTTTACAGACAGATTATTTCACTTATAACTCACTGTCTCACAATTCCAGTGGGTCAGAAGTTTACATACGCTAAGTTGACAGTGCCCTTAACCAGCTTGGAAAATTCCAGAAAATTATGTCATGGCTTTAGAAGCTTCTGATAGGCTAATTGACATAATTTGAGTCAATTGGAGGTGTACCTGTGGATGTATTTCAAGGCCTACCTTCAAACTCAGTGCCTCTTTGCTTGACATCATGGGAAAATCAAAAGAAATCAGCCAAGACCTCAGAAAAAAATTGTGGACCTCCACACCTCCACAGTCTGGTCCATCCTTGGGAACAATTTCCAAACGCTTGAAGGTACCACATTCATCTTTACAAACAATAGTAAGCAAGTATAAACACCATGGGACCAGGCAGCCGTCATACCGCTCAGGAAGGAGACGCGTTCTGTCTCCTAGAGATGAACGTACTTGGGTGCGAAAAGTGCAAATCAATCCCAGAACAACAGCAAAGGACCTTGTGAAGATGCTGGAGGAAACAGGTACAAAAGTATCTATATCCACAGTAAAATGAGTCCTATATCGACATAACCTGAAAGGCCGCTCAGCAAGGAAGAAGCCACTGCTCCAAAACCGCCATAAAAAAGCCAGACTACGGTTTGCAACTGCACATGGGGACAAAGATCATACTTTTTGGAGAAATGTTCTCTAGTCTGATGAAACAAAAATAGAACTGTTTGGCCATAGTGACCATCGTTATGTTTGGAGGAAAAAGGGGGATGCTTGCAAGCTGAAGAACACCATCCCAACCCTGAATCACGGGGGTGGCAGCATTATGTTGTGGGGGTGCTTTGCTGCAGGAGGGACTGGTGCACTTCACAAAATAGATGGCATCAAGAGGTAGGAAAATTATGTCGATATATTGAAGCAACATCTCAAGACATCAGTCAGGAAGCTAAAGCTTGCTCGCAAATGGGTCTTCCAAATGGACAATGACCCTAAGCATACTTACAAAGTTGTGTCAAAATGGCTTAAGGACAACAAAGTCAAGGTATTGGAGTGACCATCACAAAGCCCTGACCTCAATCCCATAGAACATTTGTGGGCAGAACGGAAAAAGCGTGTGCGAGCAAGGAGGCCTACAAACTTGATTCAGTTACACAAGCTCTGTCAGGAGGAATGGGACAAAATTCACCCAACTTATTGTGGGAAGCTTGTGGAAGGCTACCCGAAATGTTTGACCCAAGTTAAATAATTTAAAGGCAATGCTACCAAATACTAATTGAGTTTATGTAAACTTTTGACCCACTAGGAATGTGATGAAAGAATTAAAAGCTGAAATAAATAATTATCTCTACTATTATTCTGATATTTCACATTCTTAAAATAAAGTGGTGATCCTAACTGACCTAAGACAGGGAATTTTTACTAGGATTAAATGTCAGGAATTGTAAAAAACTGAGTTTAAATATATTTGGCTAAGGTGTATGTAAACTTCAGACTTCTACTGTACATATGTAAATGACATATTTCTGTATTTCATTTTCAATATATTTGCTAAAATTTCTGAAGACATGTTTTCACTTTGTCATTATGGAGTATTGTGAGTAGATGAGTGATATCAAAATAAATGTAATCAATTTTTAATTAAGGCTATAACACAACAACATGTTGAATAAATCATGCGGTATGAATCCTGAAGGCACTGCATGTGATGAGGTAAGGGACTGGGTGAATTTGGAGAATTTTAAATTTTTCAAGAACTTTAAATAGCTTTTTGCTGCAATCTAGTGAGATAATCATTATGCCGAATTCTATGTAAAAAAAAAAAAAAATTTAAAAACGATTTTTCTGCCTAGGTTCACTAAGCATACCCAGTTGCCTGTTTACATTTCATTTTAATGAGGGTGTCATTCTGACTTTTGTAAATCACACATCTCAATATTCTACACTAACATTACTAGGATATTATATCCAAATTACAACACAGTACATCATCAATACAGACACATATCATAGCATCATAATTAATACACAAATATAATGATATTATCATAAGGTACTTGATTACATTTAAATCAAGTATTTTTCTGCATATTTAAGCATACCTCTTGAGCTATCTGTATCCAACTGACTGGTGGTTGTTCATTTAAAGAAACTAAATATGCTTCTCTGCTAAAATCGGGTTCAAAGATTGAAAGGAATGTGAGTCTTATTTAGTACATTTAGTAATTACTTCCTTTTCTATAGTCTAGCAACCTTGCCAGATAGTTAGACAAACTACTCTAAATTGATTGATAGCCTGAAATGGCTTGGTAGCTAATTATGAGGTTGGGAGATTGGGAACCTATCTAGCTGGCTAGCTAAAGCCATCTTCATAAAATGGCTAGATGGCTAGTATCTAGCAAACAAACATTTTTGTTTTATTTATTTATCAAGAAGGAATGAATAGACTACATAGCTTGATATAATTAATGAACAAAAATACCTCCTGTGACTCCTGCCCATTACAGGCAGCTAAAATGTAAATCAAACGCTGTGTGTCACTCTACACTCTCTCTTCTCCTCCACTGACAACACTGCACGTACTAGAGTATCTAGCATCCTGCCTTACTAGGGAGAATATGTGGGATACTCTTTGCCTGGTCCAGTCAGTGCTACCTCCACAAAATACTGCAGACAGATCTTTTGATTAATAATTATGATAAAACATGGGCTTGAAAATTAAATGGATCGAGAAACACTGGTCTATGCTACTGCACTGTACAAACACAAGCACAGGTCAAAGATTGTTTTTCCTCCAGACAGCAAACTTTGACATGATGGGATAATAACTGAGCATGCATTCTGAGGGAGAATAGCTAGAGACATCTTCTGACTTTTGAGTAATTTGTTGTCTTTCATGCTACACAGAGGAAAGAGACAGTGGCTGAGGAGGGCTAAAGAGGGTTGTCTGACTGGGTGGACTACTCACTGTTCAAAGGGCACAACTACCAGAAGCCTTATCTACTGCCCTGCTTTACTTCAGCCACAGACATCATCTCTGAATGATCTTAGTAGTCACCATGTTTTACACACAGAGCTCTCCTCTTCCTCATGAAGAAGAGGACTACAGAGAATGCAATACCAGCAGACAATGTTGTCTCTAGTTATCTGTGCCTGAGGATGAAAGTATGCATTTGATTAGAGTAACATAAACATCAAGCCTTTAAGGAGGTCTTCAGTTTAGGGCAGGGTCACAGGTGATCTACCTGCAGCATGAATTCACAGTCCTCCCGGCCCACAAAGATCATCTCCCGTGGGAGGCGGTGGCGGGTGCCAGAGCTGCTGACCAGGAACCATGATGTCACGCTCATCTTTACAGGCCCCCTAGGAAACCCCTTTGCATCCTGGGACACACAGGGGACAAATAAAGTAAGTCAGAGTAGGACACATGGAATGTACAGTATGGTATACATTCAGGGAGGTGGCCATAACCACAGACCAATTGTCCCTTAAAATATGTTAAAACTTTTTTCCATCATAAAATGGATACACTAGACAGATTTATCATTACATATACATTTTGTGGCACATATTGAATCTTTACATTTATTGTTCCATTGTTTTGGTGGTAACACACACAGTGCTGCACACTGCCAAGCCTTGTAGATACCGCTACATCAGCAAATACAGTTCAACGATGGCTAGAGCATTTCAGAGCACTTCATCCACTCAACAAACAAACAATAAATTGCTGATTTCAATGCCTTTTCTGTCAATATACATTGTACATCCATCAGCTCGCTGTAGGCCTAGCTAGCTATGTATATATATATGAGGGAGCAGGACGTCAATTGATTGACCTGTTATTTGACTTCACTGGCTCACAAAACATTCCCAAAATGCTATGCAGCAGGATGCTGATTCACAGGAAATGACATGAGAAAGGGTGGTGGTATTGGTATCATTGAAAAATCAATGGCAGATATGCTTGGGTGGAAACATGACTGTGAGCCTATTTTTAAATGACACCATAATTAATAATTTGGTGAGCATGATCAGTAACTACTGTCTGTGTGCCCTTTGTATTGGTTCAATGTCACCAACAGAAAACGGTACTGTAGCTAGGGCTGTGGTGAAGGCAAGCCCACAGCCCCCTGGGTAGAAGTCAGATCTGATATGACACAGGGCGCTGTGGTACTGGTGCCAAGGGATGTGAAACTGAGAGGGGCCAAGATGCTACATGTTGTATCAAAAACACTCAAACCACACCCTTGACCAGGGATGGCCAGTCCTCTCCTGGAGAGCTACTGGGTGTTCAGGCTTTTGTTCCAGCCCTGTTCTAACACACCTGATTCCACTCATCAGCTGCTCATCAGGACCTTGATTAGCTGAATCAGGTGTGTTAGATCAGGGGTGTTAATACTGCTAGTAGGAGATCGCAATACCGCACAGCCATTTCACTGAGGAATAAATGGGGCTTTGATAGCAGCAAACAGCATCAGATGCCTTGTAAACTTAATGAGAGCCTACAGTATGTCCAGCAATGGACAGATATGGTGTTGCTCTGACACCAAGACAAAGATACTGTAGGCCCTAAAGACACCCAAAACAATATATAGTGTATATATACAAAATAACAATGTAGGCCTATATGGTGATAAGTAAGCTATTATTAGTATGTTATAAGCTTTATCCTATTGACTAGCACATGTTAGGCCTATCTCAAATGGGAACAATAAAACATATTTGTAAGTAAATATATTATATTTAATATTTCATACTTAATTTATAAACTATTATTATTCATAAACACATTTTATTCATTATTCATATTGAGAATACGAATCCCATCAATTTTCACATTCCATTACAGGCCAGTGTCAGCTGGTAATAGGGTGCACGTGATTCAACACGTTCGTCTGTAGGCCCTACTTGAAACATACAGGCTACTTGAATCACCGTCCGTCCCGGTTACATTCAAGCTCAACCTAAATGTGTTCTTGAGGCGACCCGTTTATCCAATACGAAGGACAGTGAAAATTCAATCCAAAGCATTTAATTTGAGAAATAACTCGATCAGATAGCGCAGCTGTGGTCCCAAATGCATCAGGGATCAGGGAGAAGCCGAGACGACTGGATGATAATGATGATGCTATGTCTGGTTTATATGCCTAGCCCTATTCCTATTTCACATAGGCTACTACGATACACTGTATTGATATTTACACATCCTATATAGGGCGCTATAGCATAATATAAGCAGAGGGTGTCACTGTCGGAAATACCATGGACAGAATGCTTGGATACAATGTAACATTAAAAATGCGTGTTAAACGCCAATACTAGTCTGTAGCAGGCTGCTGGCCCATTCATTGAAGCACGGACGAGCTAGATCTTTCTCCTTTTAACCCTAAATATATCCGCGCCGACCACACCAAAGATAGGCCTTGGCTACTGGCATCATAAACCAACGTAATTTTCTACTACAGAAATCCTTGCCCAGTCATGCGACCTACCTACAATATTCCAGATGCTGCTCCACACCAGAAAGCAACAAACGATGTCACCACCAAATAGACAGCAACAGCCTTGGCGCAATCCCTTGACAGTTTGTGGTCAAATGTGGCTTGAAATCATTGTCGTAACGCGGGTCCAGGTGAATAACATGCGAACTTCGGGTGGGGATATTGATGCTGCTGTTATGGCATTTCTGTCTGTGACGGAGAGTCGCCGACCGTGGACCAGCGCCGCCTCCAAGCTCTCGGCAGGTTGTTGACGCAACACCACCAGATGCGAATATCAAACGCTGCTTAATCGGGTGGTGCACCTGCTGTAAAGAAGGCCAAATACAGGAATTTAGCTATGTCTATCTCAAATAAAGATTATCAAGCGATGTCAAACGAAAATTTGTTGAGGATTCCTGTGAAAATAGCATTGCATATAGAAAATATATTTTTATTTTTTATTATTCAAGTGAGGGACATTGGTCACTTTCTGTGATGTCGTCAAGTCTTTTGTTTCCTTTATAATACATTAATATTGTAGTGTAGACTAACAGCAAATTTGGAGATGCTGACATGATTTCAAATGTTGCACGTGTTATTATTACGGATATTGACTGCACGTAGGCCAAAAGGGTATGCTTTCTCATCCCATCCAAACTGTCAGGTTAGGCTAGGCTACATGTCTTTACCACGCCCTGTTGGGTGGCCTGTAAATCCACGCGCCCGTATTTATGTAGTAGCCAACAGTCGGCTATTCATTCGATGTGGTTGCTGAAAGCAAATCACAACTTTAGAAACTGTTCATAGTTATTATTTTTCCGCTGTAACCTCTAGCGCAAAAATCCGTAAGAACTACCAACATCAAAACAACATTAATGCGTGTTGTTTTGATGCTGCTGCACGCATTAATGTTGTTTCGATGCTGCATGCATTAATGTTGTTTTGATGTTGGTAGTTCATATGGCACTGGTCTAGTTGCTTGAAAAAACAACAACTTTTGATTATATTACTTATAGTTTTCACACTACAATCATATTTACATAAATCCCAATGCATTTCAGGGGTCATAGACGAATGGGAAAGAAATCTGGAATAAGCTAGAAAATACCATTCCATTTAATATAGAAACGCTAAAACGTGCAGACCGGTCTGGAATAGTGTGCTTGTATACAGCTTTTTGATACCATTTAAATACTTTTTGAACTAGAATTGTTTTAAATCTGCATAAAACTCCATAGGCTTTAATGAAAATTATTTGAATTCACCACTTGAAACGTTAAAGCTACAAAGGATAGTTGCTATTTACATTTGCATAAAAGCCCCATGGACCTTAAAGGCCAAATTTGGATTCACCACTAATTTTTATCTATTTCAGCAGAATGACTCAGAACTTCCTACTTTATAACCCATAAAGCTTGCTGTATCCCCTTTAATTTCAATGGTGGAATGCAGGCTTCAACATTCTAAACTGAAACCATTGAGACTGTTCAAACAAAAACATTTTTGAGAGCTTAAAAACACATGCTTATGATGATATAGTACTCACTCTTGCTAACTATACTAGTCCACTATAATAACTCCACACCTAAAAACCACCCCAAAATAGGTCACTATAACACAGCCTATGAAAACCCTTTTACAGCCATAAATACTTAAAGACTAGCAAGCACACCACATTTACTTCAGTAAAAATCATTTTCTAGTTGGTGTAATTTCTGTTCATGGTCAGTTATAAATTGTGATTTCAATCGGTCTCCTGTAAAACTACGACGTCATGTATGATTTTAGATGCTTCATTTGGCAACATGTGCCAACAGTCTAATGCCTAACCTTTCATGTGTGTTTTGTGATCATTTAGCTTTATCCAAGATGGGGCGATGTTTATCAGGAATAACTTCATAGAGTGAGTGCAACCTTCACCATTGGCTAAATACAATGAGACTGCATTGCCTTTTGAGCCAGACGATGGCGCACTATGCACGCCATATGGCTTTGCTGAAACAGAGCCTTCCTTGAGGAACTATTTGAAGAATTAGCATCAAAATGTTAATGCAAAACATCCTTCAGATCTATAGGATTTCTTTAGAAGGTAGGGGGCTTGGGGTCAACTGAGAATTCAGCAATTGTCTAATATGTTGCTCCATCCACATCAAGCTCTAGCACCCAGCTTGGCTCACAGCTGGACCTTAAAACACACTGGACTGTCTCCCTGGACATCTGCTCCCTATTCTGGGCCATCTACACTTGGCTCTGGACCTCCATTGTCAGCCCAATACAGATATCCAGAGGATGGGTCAGCAAATTATGTGCTGGACAATATTTTTTTAGGCTACTTGATACTCTGTATACAAGTGGGAAGCTTAGAGTTAATTGAAAGAATCGAAAATCACTTTGTCCCAAAAATATCTTTATTTCTGAATTCCAATGAAAAATACCACACACAGTGAGGGAAAATGTTATTTGTTCACAAAAGCTGGTGCATTCAATTGTTCAGTTTCTCATCTACCAAGGGGGCAAAGGGAATGAAATAACTTAAATAGAAATAGTTTGAAAATGTTCTTAACACCTGTCGATAAGCAACAATTAGGTCAATGATTTAAAAAAATATATACAAAACTGTAATGTGACAATTAAATATATGTTTTACATTCAATTTACAATTTCTTTACCACTAATTATCAATTGTATTGTTTTGTGAAAATTTCAAACCATTTCCTCTAGAAATAATTTATATTCAGACTAAAGGCCTTAACACTTGACAAACCTAGAATCTGGTGGATCAGGACAAAGTCAATTATCCTCTTAATTCTTGAACAGTCAATCATTTTAAAGCTAAACGTAGATATCCTCACTTGGATTCAATTAGGACCATTGAATTGTTGCCCTCACAGACCTGTCCGCACAATCTCGTGCACACACAAAAATACATACAAAATAAAATGGTCATCCTTCCTCGATTGTGGTCAGTCACAGCCTGTTTGGTGTGTTTCACATGCAACAGTACCGGTCTATGTACAGTAGCAGTCGGTCTGAAAGGTACTGTAACAGTCACTGAGATGTTGCTAAAAGCATTGCAGAGAAAACACCCAATAACCGGAAAGGATTGCAAAACAATAGAAAAAGGAAATGTACACAAACAATCACAGAATAGGCTACCTGTTGAGAACTAACAGCAAAAAATGTCAATTTGTTGGCAGAACATTCACACAATTAATTTTGTACACTCAATCCCAAGGTTCGAATCAGTACATGCCTTTCAGATGATATTATCCAGGCTTCAGTCGGTGCTACTCCGATTAGGGTCAGGGCAAAACAAAGCAGAGGGTAAGGTTGTAAATCTCTCAAACTAAATAAGACTTTGGTCACAGTTCTAGCTAAGACAGATATTCATTTCAAACCATTTATTTTGTTTCGGCATTGCCCTCACGAGGACGCCAGTGACAATTATGTCTGCACCTCCCTTCCCCTCACTATGGCACTGTGTTATTGCACAAACTCTCCACCAAGCTAACAGTCTTCAGAATATTTTCAAGAACTGGATCATTGATGAGAGTTTTGTTATACATTGTCCAGACTGTGACTGTTCTCAATAATAGATAATATTTGTGGAGAAACTGCTTGGTTGGTAAATAGTTGTTTTTTTAAAACATTTTAACTCTACAGGCAGGTGAGCTTCAGACTCTTCCGTAGTTTAAGCTATGCATGTGTGCGCATTCAATGGCATGCTGGTAGAAAAATACATCTGTTTTCAACAAGTTGATTTATTTTATCAACATGTAGCTAGCATGATTTTCTGCTAGATATAAAAAGTGAGTTATATTACTTCTCATTTCAATGTACTTTGAAGTATACGTGTTTGATAGAAAAACATAAACCAGGGACCAACTCAACATTTGTTCACAGGGTAAATGGAGTGACCTTTCTAGAAAAAACAAGTGTGTGTGTGTATATGCATGCATGCATGTTACACACACCTAGTCATTTCACCATAAAATGTATCAGAAAAATACCTCCCCTACTGTGGTTGCAGCAGCAACTTTACAGGAATAAACAAGATTGCTATTCACATGATTTCTCATGAAAGCATCTATTTCACTAAACATTAATGTAGCCAATACACCCATCAAAAATGTCCTTTATGATCCACACATCATTTTGTGAATTCCACTCTGTGCTTCACCACTTTACAGATGGTGTGATCCAGTAGAGCCAACTGTCCTCTCTACATTGTACTGTAGTCACTAAGGACAACTTAGGCAAGGTGGTGAGGCCAGGAACACTGAAGAAAAGGAGACGGCTCATTCCATAGACTCCATTTCAGTTCTATAGCATTTACTCCTACTAGAAGGTGTGTGTGTTGGGGAAGGTCAACATTTGAGAGGTGAGAGACTGCAGGGTTATGCTCAGAAGGCACGAAATGGGAGAAGGCAACAGGAGGTGCTACGGGAACTTGTTCAATAAGAACACATATTTTCATTTTCTATTTCAAAACTTGTTGCTTCGTGGTGTCTTACTGAACACAACCCTGGTGTGGAGCTTTAGTGTTACCTCTCGCAAACGTGTAAAACCTGGGAGTCAGAGCACAATGGCAGTGGTGGCTAGTAGATGGGAAGGACTATTTCTACAGATCACGCTTTGATGTTTCCCTTTGCTCCATCAAAATATAAAGACAATCATTTGGAGAAATATATAGTGTACCGTTTAAAAAGCTAGTTTTCAGAGAACGCTTATGAATGTGCTTCTCTTTTGAGGCTAGCGCCATACGTATCATTGACAGGAACATCATGCTGCCATGAAGAATTAAGTAGGTCAGTCACCACCACTGTGTCCAAGTGTGTTGCTTTTGGCAGGCAACAGAAACCTCCCCTTAAGCACAAAAAGTATGCTATTTGAAACACTGGTGACACCAAGGTTGACTCTCAATAGTTTATAGTGGCCTTTCTCTCATTGTCCATCTGAAGAGGAGACCAGGATAAGAAGCCACGCTAGACAATTGAGATGTGCCCCAACAATTACAGCAAAATAATAAAAGTGAAAAGAGATCATAGATGGCCTGTGAGGATGTGTTCTGGTCAGAGGTATGTGTGGGGTCAGGATGAGAGGGGTATGGTCCATAAGAGAGTGAGGAGAAGAGAGGGAGGCTAGGTTTTTGGTTCAGGCTGTCCCACTGGCAGAGTAGGAGAACTGAGGGAAGTGGGGTCTCCTGTCGCTGTCGAAAGACTCCATGCTGTCATCTGGGAAGGAAAGAGAGAGAGAAAGTTAGAGCACAAATCATTAAAAAGTAACATTCATCTTTCAAAGCAAAAAAACAAAACAAGGTCAAATTGTGGATTATCTAGTAGTATAAACGCTGCTAAGTCAACTAAGGGGAGTTGATGTCCCATAAATCCATAAAATCTTTAAGCAACGTTTTGTTGAGTTGGGAGGGAGGGTACCTTGTCCTGGAGGAGTGATGGTGATGGTCTGCCCGGTGAACTCCACGTCAAAATAGCGGGTGTCTGTTTCCGAGGTGACCTGGGGCTTGAATGGCGGGACCAGCTGAGAGGAAAGGGGAGGAGTCATGAGTGGGCACCTGCCTGTCGTAACACTTGCCATCACCATGAGAACAATGACAACACATAGAAAGCTTAGGATATGATACCTTCTTCTCGTACACATCTTGCCACTCGATCCCAGCAAAGAACTTGTGCTGCATTATCTCCTTGGCGTCATCAGGCCCTCCACCTAACCTAAATAGAGGAAAACACAGTCACACTTTTACACACACACTCTCACACACACCCCCCTTACCTCTGCTTGGGGTCCTTCTTGAGCAGGCCAGAGAGCAGGGACTTTCCCTCGGGGCCCAGGGTTCTAGGAAAGCGGATCTCCTCCATCAGGATCAGCTCAAACAGCTTCTCGTGGTCCTGGTTGTAGAAGGGCAGCCGACCGCACATCATCTCATACATGACCACACCTAGACCCCACCAGTCCACAGCACGGCCGTAGTCATTGTCCTCCAGCACCTGTGTGTTGGAAAGGGGAGGTAGAACATGAGCGTCATGTACAGGTGGGTGGTAGATCCTTTGGAAGGGCTTTCTAAACTCATACCTATGTCTATGGTAGTGGTCCTGATTCACTGATAGTTTTCGATCAGTTGAAGGAAAGGGTTGATGGGTAGGTGTTTACCTCAGGGGCCAGATACTCTGGTGTCCCACAGAAGGTCTTCATGGTGGCCCCGTCCTTGATGCCCTCCTTACATAGGCCAAAGTCTGTGATCTTTATGTGGCCGTCTTTGTCCAGCATCAGGTTTTCCAGCTACAGTAGAGAGGGTTTCATAAGGTGAGTTCGAGAACAGGGAGGTTCCTTCTTGAACTTGTTCAATAAAAAAACATTTGTATTTTCCATTGCAAAATGTTTTCACGACTCCCTAAGTCACCTTCAGGTCCCTGTAAACCACGTTCTTCTCCAAGTGGAGGTAGTCCAGCGCCGACACGATCTCCGCTCCGTAGAACCGGGCCCTCTCTTCAGAGAACACACGGTCTCGTGATAGGTGGAAGAACAGCTGGGTTGAAAGAGATGGTTATTGTGGCAATCCAATTTACAGTCACATAAATACGAACCATTTCCCCCAACCTTACCGGTATTAAGTTCACCATCATATGATCGTCTACCATGTAAGATCGTCATTGAAAATAAGAATTTGTTCTTAACCGACTTGCCTAGTTAAATAAAGGTACAATTTTTAAAAAAGACAAGGAATCACGTCCACTCTATTCATTACAGTCCATCTGCAATGTTCTGAGTATTCCACCTCACCGATAAGGCCTTTACATCAGGTAAAATGTAACAAAGTACTCACCTCTCCTCCATTGGCGTACTCCATGACGAAACACAAGCGGTCGTGCGTCTGGAAGGAGTACTTCAGACCCTTTATGGAGCGGATGAAGGAAGAGCACAATTAGGTTACCGATTTATATTAGTATAACAGTAAACAGAGGGAACAGAGTTTCTGTTGCACACCAATGGAATGGTCTCTCACCGTTAAGAAGGGGTGTTTGGAGTTCTGCAGTACTCTGTTTTCAGTGAGAGTGTGTGCTACTTCATCCTAGAGAAGACTAAGGAGATGAGCTTGATCCAAGAAAAGGAAATACCAGTATACACAGACTAGGCGCACGCACACACACACTCGTCTACTCACTTTTGCCACAATCACTTCTTTCTTGAGGATTTTCATAGCGTAGTATTTTCCGGTTGCTTTTTCCTTCACCAGGATAACCTTCCCAAAAGTGCCTTTTCCCAAGAGTTTGAGGTATTCAAAGTCGTGCATAGTCTAGGAGACAAAGTGTTAAAAACAAAGAGTTGGAGAAACTGTATTTTACCATATCAAAAACCCTGCCACTGGTATTTTCCTTACAGCAACACAAATGCTGAGAACAGAGGGTTAGGTGTACGCACCACTTTGAGTTTGGGCTTGGTGAGGTACATCTCCATGTCCATGGGGTCTGGTGAGGAGTCCATCCTCTCCTCCTCCTGTTTCTGCAGCCCATCAGCCACCTCCTGGATGGCCTTTGTCCACTGCTCCCTGAGGACGGAGGGAACCAGAGGTAGGATGACTACGTGTGTGTGACATGTTTATTTTTGTGGGGACCAGAAGTCCCCACAAGAATAGTAAACAACAATTTGAGCAACTGGGGACATTGTTAGTCCCCATAAGGTCAAATGTTATTTCTAGGGGGATTAGGGTTAAGGTTAGAATTAGTGTTAGGGTTAGTTTTAAGGTTAGGAGCTAGGGTAAGAGTACAGGTTAGGTTTGGGGAAAATAGGATGTATAGGACTGAATTGTGTGTCCCCCACAAGGTTAGCTGTACAAGACTGTGTGTAACCTACCTATCCTCTGGGCTCTCCACATGGAAGGTGCGTTCTATGACAGTGGTCCACTGTAGGCAGCGGATGATGAATGTGTTGGGCTTGGGTCGCTCAGTCTTCATCAGCTGACATTCTGCTGGTCATAAGGAAAAACAGAGGGAGAGAGCGGGAACGAGAGCGAGATATGTCATGTGGTGAACCATCAGGGATGCATAGAATGTAGTGCAGAGCAAGAACAAAAATGTGCAACCTCTGAGGTACTTCAGGACCTGAGTGGAGATGTACTGTTAAATATTGTGATTAGGGGGAGGAGAGTGTCAGAGGGTTGCCTTACGTGCTACTGAGAAGTTATTGAGTGGCGTCTCCAGTTGGTCAACGTCTTGCGGTCGCTCCTTGTACCCGATGAACGTACCGTCTCTCTTCAGCAAGAAATACCTGGGCCTCCAGGTCTTTATGTACTCTCCTGAGAGGAAGCGAGAGAACCATTTAACAGATATCCTTCAGCCAATTGCATGTATTACATCAGAAAGGAGACTACTCAACCTGTCAGTGAAATCCTAACCCAGTCTGAAGAGCCATAAGAGCACTGAGCTATCGCTAACCCTAGGGGGAGCTAGTAATGATAGCATGTTGGACAAGTGTGTGAGAGAAAGACCGAGTTTGGTTGACCGCAAACTTCTGAGGCATTTGTCCTGGTGGTTTCGACGAAAACAGAACTTCCCCTCAAAGGCCATTTCTATTTTTTGTATCTCCTCTTTGCACTGCGTGTATCTGTTGTACTGCCTTCCTGTACTGTACCTTTAAGACAGGCAGCTAGTAAACAGGGTCTCCGATATGTTTTTCATTTATTTTTATAACCGCGACTACGGGTACTTCTGGTAATCAACAACCATATTCTAGAAAACAGGAAGTGACACACTAACAGCACATTTAGAGAAAAACGACACCCTAATCGAGTGTAGTGTCAGTGCTGCTGACTCATCTGTTAATGCTCAATAAGGGTGATAAGATGATTGGAATCTTTGAAAAACAGTTTCATTTCACACGCACACTTCATGCCTAGAGACTAAAGCAGATGAGTGTGTGATGCTCCTAGGGCAAAGTGACCTAAGGAACAAACTGTTACCTTATATAAGACAATCCATACCTATTAAGTGTTGTTGCATGGTGCCTGTCCAGACTCATTTACCAATGACACTCATCTGAAACCCATATCTTTGCAAACACATAGGCCTAGGGTTAAACTTGCAGTAATTTATGGCAACTTGGTAATTTAAAACTTTTTTTCTTTCTAATTGTAGTCGTATATAGAATTATTTTTTTTGTATCTCCTTGTCAATATTGTCCATAGGTATCAAGAGAAAAGCCTAATTGAAAAAAGCATCTAAATCAACAATGGCATTACTTTCAAATTTACTTTTTTCAACATTTGTGACAAAACATTTAAAGTAAATTAAGTGTGAACAAAAAAGGCTATTTCATGCAAAAATCTCCCCCCCCCCCACACACACAGATGAAATTGTATTTGTCACATGCTTCATAAACAACAGGCTACAGACTAACAGTGAAAAGCTTACTTACGGGTCCTTTTCCAACAGTGAAAAAAATAAAAAATAACGAGGTATAACTAATGAGAAAAATAGCATGGCTATATACAGGCTATATACAGGGAGTATTTGTACCCGAATCGATGTGCAGCACTGTGAGGTAAATGAGGTAGCTTTATAAATATACAATGATTTCGGAAAGTATTTAGACCTTAAACTTTCCACTTTGTTACATTATAGCCAATCTAGAATTTATTAAATAAATGTTTTTCCTTAATCTACACACAATACCCCATAATGACAAAGTGAACAGGTCTTTAGAATGTTGATAAAATATAAAAACAGAAATACCTTTAGTATTCAGACCCTTTGCTATGTGACTAAATTGAGCTCAGGTGCATCCCGTTTGCATTGATCATCCTTGAGATGTTACTTTCTACAACTTGAGTCCACCTGTGGTACATTAAATTGATGGGACATGATTTGGAAAGGCACACACCAATCTATATAAAGTCCCACAGTTGAAAGTACTGTGGGACCTTCCCCAACCAGAAACAGTGGATTGATGGCAGCATTCATGCAAAACTGAAAGAGCGAGCCACTGCTTCTAATCATAGCAAGGCGACCTGAAACATGACCAAATACAGTGTAGCTATTCCCTCCACAAGGCAATCAAACAAGCTAAGCGTCAGTATAGAGACAAAGTGGAGTCGCAATTCAACGGCTCAAACACGAGACGTATGTGGCAGGGTCTACAGACAATCACGGACTACAAAAATAAAACCGGCCCCGTCGCAGACACTGATGTCTTGCTCCCAGACAAACTAAACGCCCTCTTTGAGGACATTACAGTGCCACAGCCCGCTACCAAAACCTGCAGGCTCTCCTTCACCGTAGCCAACGTGTGTAAAACATTTAAACGTGTTAACCCTCGCAAGGCTGCCGGCCCAGACGGCATCCCTGGCCGCGTCCTCAGAGCATGCGCAGACCAGCTGGCTGGTGTGATTACGGACGTATTCAATCAATCCCTATCCTAGTCTGCTGTTCCCACATGCTTCAAGATGGCCACCATTGTTCCTGTTCCCAAGAAAGCTAAGGTAACTGAGCTAAACGACTATCGCCCCGTAGCACTCACTTCAGTCATCATGAAGTGCTTTGAGAGACTAGTCAAGGATCGTATCACTTCCACCCTACCTTACATCCTAGACCCACTCCAATTTGCTTACCGCCCCAATAGATCCACAGGCGACGCAATCAAACTACACACTTCCCTAACCCATCTGGACAAGAGGAATACCTATGTAAGAATGCTGTTCATCAATTACAGCTCAGCATTTAACACCATAGTACCCTCCAAACTCGTCATTAAGCTCGAGACCCTGGGTCTCGACCCAGCCCTGTGCAACTGGGTCCTGGACTTTCTGACGGGCTGCCCCAGGTGGTGAGGGTAGGAAACATCTCCACCCCGCTGATCCTCAACACTGGGGCCTCACAAGGATGTGTTCTCAGCCCTCTCCTGTACTCCCTGTTCACCCATGACTGCATGGCCATGCACACCTCCAACTCAATCATCAAGTTTGCAGACAACACTACAGTGGTAGGCTTGATTACCAACAACGACGAGACAGCCTACAGGGAGGAGGTGAGGGCCCTAGGAGTGTGGTGTCAGGAAAATAACCTCACACTCAACGTCAACAAAACAAAAGGAGATGATCGTGAACTTCAGGAAACAGCAGAGGGAGCACCCCTCTATCCACATTGATGGGACAGTAGTGGAGGAGGAAGGTTAAAGTTCCTAGGCGTACACATCATGGACAAACTGAATTGGTCCACCCACACAGACATCATGGTGAAGAAGGCGCAACAGCGCCTCTTCAACCGCAACTGTAGGGCTGTCCAGAGGGTAGTGAGGTCTGCACAACACATCACCGGGGGCAAACTACCTGCCCTCCAGGACACCTACACCACCCGATGTCACAGGAAGGCCAAAAAGATCAACAACAACCACCCGAGCCACTGCCTGTTCACCCCGCTATCATCTAGAAGGCGAGGTAAGTACAGGTGCATCAAAGCTGGGACCGAGAGATTAAAAACAGCTTCTATCTCAAGGACATCAGACTGGTAAACAGCCATCACTAACATTGAGTGGCTTCTGCCAACATACTGACTCAAATCTCTACCCACTAATAATAAAAAATTGGATGTAATAAAAGTATCACTTGTCACTTTAAACAATGCCACTATACCCTACATTACTCATCTCATATGTATAATGTACTCTATACTACCTACTGCATCGTGCCTATGCCGTTCGGCCATCGCTCATCCATAGATTTATATGTACATATTCATTCCTTTACACTTCTGTGTATAAGGTAGTTGTTGTGAAATTGTTAGATTACCTGTTAGATATTACTGCACGGTCGGAACTAGAAGCACAAGCATTTCACTACACTCGCATTAACGTCTGCTAATCATGTATATGTGACCAATAAAAATTGATGTCAAAAACCAAGCCATGAGGTCGAATTTGGGGAAGGGTACAAAGAAAATATCTGCAGCAATGAAGGTCCAAGAACACAGCGGCATCCATCATTCTTAAATGGAAGAAGTTTGGAACCACCTCCCCCCCAAGAGACTCTTCCTAGAACTGGCCGCCCGGGACAAACAGAGCAATCGGGGGAGAAGGGCCTTGGTCAGGGAGGTGAACAAGAACCCAGATGGTCACTCAGACAGAGCTCCAGAGTTCTTCTGTGGAGATGGGAGAACCTTCCAGAAGGACAACCATCTCTGCAGCACTCCACCAATCAGGCCTTTATGGTAGCGGCCAGACGGAAGCCACTCCTCAGCAAAAGGTACATGACAGCCCGCTTGGAGTTTGCCAAAAAGGCACCTAAAAGGACTGACCATGAGAAACAAGATTCTCTGGTCAGATGAAACCAAGGTTGAACTCTTTGGCCTGAATGCCAAGCGTCATGTCTGGAAGAAACGTGGAATCATCCCTACAGTGAAGCATGGTGGTAGCAACATCATGTTTTTCAGCAGCAGGGACTGGGAGACTAGTCAGGATCGAGGGAAAGCTGAACGGAGCAAAGTAGAGCGAGATCCTTGATGAAAACCTGCTCCAGAACGCTCAGGACCTCAGACTGGGGTGAAGGTTCACCTTCCAACAGGACAACAATTCTAAGCACACAGCCAAGACAAGGCAGGAGTGGCTTAGGGACAAGTCTCAATATCCTTGCGTGGCCCAGCCAGAGCCTGGACTTGAACCTTACCAAGCATTTCTGGAAAGACCTGAAAATAGCTGTGCAGCGACACTCCCCATCTAACCTGACAGAGCTTGAGAGGATCTGCAGAGAATAATGTGAGAAACTCCCCAAATACAGGTGTGCCAAGTTTGTAGCGTCATATCCAAGAAGACCAGGCTGTAATCGTAGCCAAACGTGCTTCAACAAAGTACTAAGGGTCTGAATACTTTTTATTTTCTAATACATTTGCAAAAATTTCTACAAATCTGTTTTTGCTTTGTAATCATGGGGTATTCTGTGTAGATTGATGTGGGGGGGGGGGGGGAAATAATTTAATCAATTTTCCGGTTAAGGCTGTAACAAAATATTGAAAAAGGGGTCTGAGTACTTTCCGAATGCATTTTTTTAACTTTTACTACCCCTTTTTCCCACCCAATTTCGTGGTATCCAATTGGTAGTTAGTCTTGTCCCATCGCTGCAACCATGAACCATGAGCCATGAATCCTCCGGAACACAACCCAACCAAGCTGCACTGCTTCTTGACAACGGCCACTTAACCCGGAAGCTAGCCACACCAATGTGTCAGAGGAAACACCGTACACTTGGCGACCATGTCAACGTGCATGCGCCTGGACCGCCACAGGAGTCGCTAGAGCACGATGAAACAAGGACATCCCTGCCGGCCAAACCCCCCACTAACCCGGACAACGCTAGGCCAATTGTGCGCCGCCCCATGGGTCTCCCGGTCGCGGCCGACTGCGTCAAGGCCTGGACTCGAACCAGGATCTCTGCGATGCAACTGCGATGCAGTGCCTTAGACCACTGTGCCACTCGGGAGGTCTACTGTAGGTAAGTGACTAGAAAACAGGTTAGATAAGACAGTAGCAGCAGCGTATGTGGGGAGTTTGAGTGTGTGTAAGGCATCAGTATGCACGTGGTGGTTTCAGAGGAAGGCCCCAAAAAATGGTCAGACGCCAGCCACAGTCCGTTTGCTCTGCTACCGCACGGCAAGCGGTACTAGTGCACCAAGTCTGGAACCAACAGGACCCTGAACAGCTTCTACCCCCAAGCTAGAAAAGACTGATAAACAAGGCTGCTAATTAGCAAATCAAAATGGCTAACCAAACTACATGCATTGACCTTTTTTTAAACAAACTTTTGCACTGAGAATGTGCACAGACTTATACTGACACCCTCACACACACACACACGCACGCACGCACGCTGCTGCTACGGTCTTATCTACCCTGTTGCCTAGTCACGTTACCCCCTACCAAATGTACATAGCTACTACCTCAAATGAACTTGTACCCCTGCACATCGACTCGGTACTGGTACTCCTTGTATATAATAATGTTATATTTTTACTTATTGTTATTCACCGCAAGGTGCTACAGAGGGTGATGAGTATGGCCCCCTTTTCTATCTTTAACTCTGCATAGTTGGAAAAGGACACGTAAGCATTTCACTGTTTGTGAACAGGTGGAGACTAAGCATGCAACAAATAACATTTTATTTGAATGTGATTCACTGAGTTGGTTTATATTTAGGATTATGTTTTACATATGTCATCTTATTTGATTATTTAATATATATTTTACATGTTGAGACCTTTGTACTAAGGTACTGAACATTGTCAAAAATGAGTTAGTCACATAACTGATCTTTAGATGGTTCTTCATGTCTGTGAACTTAGTTTATTTGAAAAGTAAATTTGTGAAAAAAAATGGACTGGAAAGTTAGAACCTTTTAGTGCCAAGTTCAAATGGGTTTATCTGTAATCCAATCACAAGCCTGAACAAATACAGATGGACCAATCAGCATATCTTTGCCATCTCCCTCCATGTATGGTCTAGACTAGTCTTGCCAGCAATAATGGCATGCAAGCAAAAAATAAAATTAAGTCAGAAAATAATTGTTCGGTAATGACAGTAATTCATCTGATTATCATAATACATTTCCTAATGTATTTGATGTGTTCCGACTGTCTTGTTAAGAGTTATTCTATAATTTATGTATGTATTCAAATAGCCTAGTCTTCTTAAAAACAGAACATGTCTAATTCAGAAGTGTCAGAGAACATTAAGGCTGAACCCAGATTGACATTTCAGAGGTATAAGGTTCTCTGTGATTGCACCAGTGAAAAAAAGAAAAAAGAAAACATTTTAAAAAAGGGAGCGACAGTGAGGATTTTGATACTCTGCACTTTAGGTACCTTTAAAAAGGTGGACCTTAATGGGTTATGAAAAAATAATATAGTTCTGAGATGTGAAAATGTTGATGCTCAATATCTCAGAAATATGCTTTGCACAGATGGCACTATAAGGGTCTAAGATCACGGTTAGATAAGGCCACACAGAGGGCCAGAGATAATTACATACATTTATGATAATCTGAAGTACCCCAAAAGGCCACTAGAATAAAGCAGCAGAGTGTATGCGTCAGTCTCCCAGCTAGTGAAATGTGGTGCCGGACATTTGACCAGCAGCATTTAAAATGTACTGGACCCATATGCATTGGGGGCATAACCTGATTGGAGTGTCCACCCACGGTGCTAAGAATTTAAGAAGTCACATTTAGATCATGGTAATTCATATTAACAGAACATGCAAATCCAGGATGCAACGATGTGCAGTCCTTCTTACCGAATTCTGATGCGCACTTTGAAGGACGTTAGAATTACTGTCTACATGTACTTTTCCTCAGCAAACAAAACAACCAACGAACAGCAAAATCACTAACTATCTATTCTACTGGTCAGCTTGTCGAGAAAGAAATAACCTATTCCAAACAGACAGTTGTGAGGGGGATGAGTGATGCAACAGATCAGAAACTGTTGCTTAAAATGCTGACAAACTATTATGTATTTACATAAGAGCAGCAATGCGCACAAGACAGTAGGCTACGCATGCATGTTCGTTCCATAACGCTTCGAACACACAGACAGCATTTTGCGCAAAATAGTACACATCATAATCTGAATATGTATGCAACAAAAGTTCAACATTCACTTTCTACAACAATTTCTGTCAAGCAATCTACACATACAGTTTGACGCATACATTCGAGAAATCCAAAGTATGCACCACACCGAACGCACTGCAAATGCCTCTGCAACGCAAACGCAGTGTTTCATTTGAAATTAATGGAATTCTGGTGTACCAAAATACAACGACGCTGTCGGTGTTCGCAGCATAATGCAATTAGTAGTAAAACACAGTCCCCTAAAGCTCCCCGCACATGCTAACAGTTTAATGTGAAATACTTGAATATCGAAAGGAGGGAGATCTAATATGCTACAACTCGCATGGGTGGCTAATATGACTAAGATTGTGCTACTGGACAATGAAATACAGTTTATATAAAATATTTGCCTCTACGGATACGGTCTGATTTTGGCTAGGCTACTTTGAAACAAGGTAAGACATGCCTCATTTGTAGTAAAACTTTAAGCATGTTTTTAAAATGCAATACTGCCTCGCGCTGATGAAGCCTGCCTTCTGTTGCCTATGCATTTGCTACTTGAGATGCTGTAGCAGCAACTCTCGCGTTGTCTGACAGTTTCCACTCTAAAAGGCTCTTTATGCGGTACGCGTGTGATAAAATACTAAAACGAATATACTGTACACGAGCCAATTTAATTTTATAAAATTATGCGTGTGGAATGGACATGGATGGTTTCACACAGCTGCAGGTGCACATGATGCTCCTAGGGCAAAGAGTGAGCTAATTAACAAGCTGTTGCCTTATAGAGTGGTTAGCTGACAATATCACGAATATGATGCCCACGCTTCTATGGGGCAGACAGTGTTGACAACTAATTTTTCAGGCTAAGTTGCTAGAGGCAGGTTGATTTGTTGCTAAAAGTTGCTAAATGACGTTGATGGCACAGTTTACGTTTTTACGCAATGACATCTCTGCAAAAATATGATTTGACTTTTGTTCAGGTACAGACTCCCACTCTTTTCTGTACTTCTGGCTGTACAATTTTGATTGAAACTTGTTGATTGATGTTGTAAGTTCTGTTCAAGGTCAAACATTCGTTACCAACTATATTCATTGGGTTTGGCTCGTCGAACCGGTGCTACTGCTCCTGCAGTCAGCCAACAATGATTTGCAATTTGCTGGAATTGCTGCTAGCCTGCTGCTGCCTGTGCACGAGCTGAGCTCCTGCTGCTGACTTCACTCATAATGCATTTTTGCAGCCAGGCACCTGTTGTGACTGACAGAAAAAAGTTTGTCATTTAAAAGGGAAAATGCGTGCATGTTAGCATGAGTCACTTTTCAAAAGTTGCTAAAAGTTCAAAAAGTTGCCAGGGTAGTCTGAAAAGTTGCCAAATCTAGCAACAAAATCGCTAAATTGGCATCACTGGGGGCAGAAGTCCGTGTGTTGTGTTTCTGAACAGCTAGCATCAATAACATGCTGCTGCCATGTGGGGAATAGTAGGTGGCTTATTTCAGCTCGTATCTTTTTGACTGATGTCATATCGATGATAATATGGCTAAAATTCGCTAGCTAACCAACAACTGTAGCGATGGATATGAGAGACATTGTGCAAATGTAATGTTTTCAATGAACAGTCGACGAAATATAGTTTACACGTTGTCAACAATTCAAGCCATCCCAGTCTGTTTTGCTACATTTGCGCACGTGTCATTTTATTTGCTTAATAACAACCAACCTGTCTATAAAGACAATCCATCTCTATATATTAATTGTTGTATGGTTCCAGTCTAGACACAAACACCTAGGCCTAAACTTCAGGTAATTTACCAAAATTACCAGAACTTTCGGTAATTAACTGGTAATTTATATTTGAACCTTTATAAACATGTATTCATTTGTTTACATATGATGATTCAGGAGAAAATGTAAAAAGCATCGAATCAACAATAGCATTATTTTCAATTAACTCTTCCAACCATTTACTTTTTCCACAACTGCCACCAGTTTGGCACCAAAGCATTTACAATGACATTTTTTTTTTAAACCAAGTGCATTTCATGCTGAAACCCTCATATTAAACAGCAATGCTATTCACTAAGTTTATGGTTTATATTTAGGATAATGTTTTACAGCTTTGTCATTCTATTTTTAAAATCTTATTTGATAATTTTATATATTTATTTTACATGTGATAAGGCCACAGAGGGCCAGAGATAGACGTGATTATCTGAAGTACCCAAAAGGCCACTAAATGTCGTGATAAAAATTACAGTTAGCAGTAATATACTCTACCTTTGCAACACTACATACATCTGCCTCCACCCTAGTGGCAGATCAATGCATTCGAGGTTAAAGGAGAGAGACCCAGTAAACAATCGAGGTTAAAACTAATAATGAATAAATCATTTATAGCTACCCAAGCAGGCAGGAAGCCAGTGGCTAAGCCCCGGTGGTACAGTGACAGGGCAGATAAGAGATGCCATTGCAGCCTGGGTTAGGAGGAGGATGTGGTTTCAAAAGGAACTGTGTGTGGCTTATAATAAGAATCCACTTCCTCCTCCCGCCCGTCTGGTTGTCTTAGGTAGTCTCTTCTAAAAGAGGAGTCGAACACGTGTAAACTACAGCGTTGTATGCATGTAGATAGCTACAAAAGCAGCAAATTAAACAAGTCCCTTTATTGGCAAAGCAATCAATCATCTATGTATGCATAGTGTGCTTACACTTTGTTAATATCACTCTGAAAATAGTATTGCATGAAAATTGCTTGTGAGTAGACCCGCACACTTCCTGTCTAGACTAAGACAAGTGGGTCAAAACAGCAGTCAGATGTCAGCTGTCTCTGGCCTTTTTCATTCAAACACAAGCACAGGCAACAGTGGTCCAGTAGTCTTCTGGTCAGTGGTCCCATTTGCAAGCATCTATGAGCCTTATGCTAGGCCTTGTTAACACAAGGTGGCACAGTAATCAAATGTACACGTACAGCACTAACGCAGCACACATTTCTCATCCACATGTAAGTGTTGAGAGGAGCCAACACCACAAGTATGTCTCAGCCTTACAACCACTCCTCAAGATTCCTCAACTCACTCCACAGTGTGTTCAACCACACTGGGTCTGAGGTTTTTGGTAAGGAAGGTACTGGATGGCCTGGCTGACAACCATGGCCACCCTCCCCCAACTAACTGCCAATCTCTACAGACAGATCCTGGTGTATCCATCTCTGCAACATTCACAAATGGAATGCTTTGATCAGGCAAGAGTGGCACACCATCGCAAGCCACACAGCTGCAGGCTAAAGGGTGTGGTCTGCTGCCTGCAACATGGGTGTGGCTACTTCGACTAGCCGTGAGGTTAGTCCCATGTCAGGGACAAACCAGCTGCCAGGATACTAAAACAGAATTTAGGCTGAAGCTGGGATATAAGAATGTCTTTCCAGTGGTGATTTGAGTCACATCCAAACCATCTTGTTTCTCCTTCATCTTGTATGACTCATTTGATTGGAATCGGAGGACTCCTAGCCATGTTGAGAGATTGGCTAAAAGGGAAGGGTGGATGCGTTCCAGGGAATCCAGATGTTTTTCCCTCAGAGTAGGCTTTTCCAGTGGGTGACTAACTCCTTGGCTCAGGCCCCTGCCGTGTTTCAACGTGAAAAGAATCACAGGGAGGTCATCCAAGCAGCCATCCGTGGCTTTGATTATCCCTGGAATAGTGGGAAAGTCCACGCTCTGTCTGCTGTGATGGAACCAATCCCATAAGAGAACACCTTTGAATACCATCCAGTTAATCTTGTGTACTTAAATCGCCTCACACTAAAATACAGCCCTATTTAATGGACCCAAGATACTTGACATAAAATCATGTCATTCAGGCAAAATGTATACACCTCATTTTCAGCACATACAAATCAGCTCAGCATGTTGTCAACCATACAGATGAGACATGACTGGTATGCTTGGCCTGTTTAAATTAGGTGGCTGCCATTCAGTGCTTTAACGAGCATAACCCTCAGTGTTTCCCCTATATAGATTTTGCAGCGCCAGGCTGCCGCTGCTAAGACGTGGGCACCAGTCCCCCAAAAATTATCCAGTAAGAGTCAAAAGTTTGGACACAGCTACTCACTCATTCAAGGGTTTTTCTTTATTTTTACTATTTTCTACGTTGTATGATAGTAAAGACAAACTATGAAATAACACATGTAGTAACCAAAAAAAAAAGGGTAAAATCAAAATATTTGCCTTGACAGCTTTGCACTCTTGCCGTTCTCTCAACCAGCTTCACCTGGAATGTTTTTCCAACAGTCGAAGGAGTTCCCACATATGCTGAGGTCTTGTTGGCTGCTTTTTCTTCACTCCGTGGTCCAACTCATCCCAAACCATCTCAATTGGGTTGAGGTCAGGGGATTGTGGAAGCCAGGTCATCTTATGCAGCACTCAATCACTCTCCTTCCCTGTCAAATAGCCCTTACACAGCCTGGAGGTGTGTTGGGTCATTGTACTGTTGAAAAACAAATTAGTGGGACTAAGCCCAAACCAGATGTGATGGTGTATCACTGCAGAATGATGTGGTAACCATGCTGGTTAAGTGTGCCCTGAATTCTAAATAAAATCAGACAGTGTCACCAGCAAAGCACCCCCGACACCATCACAGATGCGGAGGTCCGTTCACCTACTCTGAGTCTCAAAGACACGGCGGTTGGAACCAAAAATCTCAAATTTGGACACAGACCAAAAGGACAGATTTCCACCGGTATAATGTCCATTGTTTGCGTTTCTTGGCCCAAACAGGTCTTCTTATTGGTGTCCTTTAGTAGTGGTTTCTTTGCAGCAATTCTACCATGGAAGCCTGATTCACGCAGTCTCCTCTAAACAGTTGATGTATCTAACTTGAACTCGGAAGTATTTATTTGAGCTGCAGTTAACTACTGCAGAGGATAAGTTCATTAGAGGTACCTCTGGGTCTTCCTTTCCTGTAGCGGTCTTCATGAGAGCCGGTTACATCATAGTGCTTGATGGTTTTCAACTGCACTTGAAGAAACTGTCAAAGTTGTTGAAATGTTCCGGATTTACCGACCTTCATGTCTTAAAGTAATGTTTCTCTTTGCTTATTTGAGCCGTTCTTGCAATAATATGGACTTGGTCTTTTACCAAATAGTGATAACGTCTGTATTCCAACCCTACCATGTCACCACACAACTGATTGGTTCAAATACAAGAAGGAAAGAAATCCCACAAATTCACTTAAGGCACACCTGTTAATTGAAATGCATTCCAGGTGACTAACTCATGAAGCTGGTTGAGAGAATGCCAAGTGTTACTACATGATTCCATGTGTTATTTCATAGTGTTGATGTCTTCACCATAATTCTACAATGTAGAAAATAGTACAAATAAAGAAAAACCCTGGAATGAGTAGGTGTCCAAACGTTTGACTGGTACTGTATAATTAATATATATTCAAGAGATGGGAAAAGATTCAGTGTAAACTGAAAACGACTAAAACCAGATAAAGTATATAGAAAAGATAATGTAGCTATCCAATTATAAGATCATCTTTGAGAACTAACAACCAAAATTTAAAAAAGTAGCCAGAATAAAATTCAAAATTTCATGGGCCACCCATTGATTTTGCTATAATGTTTGAGTCACTGTTTGAGTCATATAAGAACACTGCATAAGCCATGGCAAAATATGTAGAATTGCAGGAAACTACACTTAGCAAAAATATAAGGTGTTAGTCCCATGTTTCAGGAGATTAAATAAAATATCCCAATATGCAAAGCTAATCTCTCATTTGTTGCACAATTATTATTATTATATATATTTTTACATTCCTGTTTTTGAACATTTCTACTTTTCCAGGATAATCCAGCCACCTGACAGGTGTGGCACATCAAAAAGCTGATTAAACATGATCATTACAAAGGTGCAGCTTGTGCTGGGGACAACAAAAGAGCACTATAAAATGTACCGTTTTGTCACAACACAATGCCACAGATGCCTCAATTTCAGGGAGAGTGCAATTGGCATGCTGACTGCAGGTATGTCCACCATATCTGTTGCCAGAATTTCTCTACCATAAACCGCCATTTTAGAGAATTCAGCAGTACGTCCAACCAGCCTCACAACCGCTGAAAACGTGTATGGCACCGTGTGGGAGAGCAGTTTGCTGATGTCAACGTTGTGAACAGTGCCCCATGGTGGCGGTGGGGTTATGGTATGGGCAGGCATAAGCTACAGACAACAAACACAATTGCATTTTATCAATGACAATTTGAATGCAGACATATACAGTGACAAGTTCCTGAGGCCCATTGTTGTGCCATTCATCCAAATCATGTTTCAGCATGATAATGCATAGCCCCATGTCACAAGGATCTGTACACAATTCCTGGAAGCTGAAAATGTACCAGTTCTTCCATGGCCTGCATACTCAGACATGTCACCCATTGAGCATGTTTGGGATGCTTGGGACCGGCATGCACGACAGCATGTTCCAGTTCCCGTTAATATCTAGCAACTTTGCACAGCCATTGAAGAGGAGTGGGACAACATTCCATAATCAACAGCCTGATTAGCTCTATGCGATGGAAGTGTTATGCTGCATGGGGCAAATGGTGGCCACAGCAGATACTGATTGGTTTTCTGATTCACGCCTAGGGCTGTGGCTGTCATGAAATTGTCAGCCGGTGATTGTCAAGAAAATAACTGCTGATCTCACAGTAATCGACAGTTAATTAGCATCTCGTGGCTTCCACACATAGCCTACAAGCCAATGATGCAGACCTTTGGAATATCTACATTTTAAAAAGTATAATAAATCCATGTAATATAGCCTACACCATCACAATAAATCCATCATTTAATTTAGACAGATCTAAAGAAACATGATATGAAGAAAATGTAGTCTATTTCAGAAGAACAGAATAGCATACTTTGAGTGGTCCATATGTTAGGCCCGGATATGGCTATGTCATATGACTGTGGGCTACACTAGTTTATTTTAACAGACAAGTTTTGCTTAGAATTCCATGGCATTATTTTGAGGAAAAAAAAAAGTGCGCACATACGTTTTATGAACTGTAACTAAATAAAATCTTGTTGAGTTTCTATTTTTGTACAGTATAGCTTTAAAACTGTACAACTTTCTCTCCACCTCATGCCAAAATGTGTAGAATTAAGGCTGTGCCCTACAACAATTTTTTTTTCTCTCGAATAGTCTTTTCTTTCGACCAATCGATTGGTCACTTTTCTCAATATAGACACATCCTATGTGTTTTAATCAAATCAACTAAACTCAGCAACAAAAGAAACGTCCTCTCACTGTCAACTGTGTTTATTTTCAGCAAACTTAACGTGTAAATTTGTATGAACATGAACATAAAATTTAACAGACAAACTGAACAAGTTCCACAGACATGTGACTAACAAAAATGGAATAATGTGTCCCTGAACAAAGGTAGGGCGGGGGGTGGGGGGGGTCAAAATCAAAAGAAACAGTATTTGGCCACCAGCTGCATTAAGTACTGCAGTGCATCTCCTCCTCATGGACTGCACCAGATTTGCCAGTTATTGCTGTGAGATGTTACCCCACTCTTCCACCAAGGCACCTGCAAGTTCCCGGACATTTCTGGGGGGAATGGCCCTAGCTCTCAACCTCCGATCCAACAGGTCCCAGACGTGCTCAATGGGATTGAGATCCGGACTCTTCGCTGGACACGGTAGAACACTGACATTGCTGTCTTGCAGGAAATCACACAGAATTAGCAGTATGGCTGGTGGCATTGTCATGCTGGAGGGTCATGTCAGCATGAGCCTGCAGGAAGGGTACCACATGAGGATGTCTTCCCTGTAACACACAGCGTTGAGATTGCAGGCAATTATAACAAACTCAGTCCAATGGTGCTGTGACACTGCCCCAGACCATGACGGACCCTCCACCTCCAAATCGATCCCACTCATTCCTTCGACGATTAACACGAATCAGACCATCACCCACCGGTGAGACAAAACCGTGACTAGTCAGTGAAGAGCACATTTTGCCAGTCCTGTCTGGTCCAGCTACGGTGGGTTTGTGCCCATAGGTGACGTTGTTGCCGGTGATGTCTGGTGAGGACCTGTATTACAACAGGCCTACAAGCCCTCAGTCCAGCCTCTCGTGGACAGTCTGAGCACTGGAGGGAGAGATTGTGCATTCGGGCAGTTTTATTGCCATCCTGTACCTGTCCCGCAGGTGTGATGTTCAGATCCTGTGCAGGTGTTGTTACACGTGGTCTGCCACTGCGAGGACAATCAGCTGTCCGTCCTGTCACCCTGTAGCGCTTAGGCGTCTCACAGTACAGACATTGCAATTTATTGCCCTGGCCACATCTGCAGTCGTCATGCCTTCTTGCAGCATGCCTAAGGCATGTTTTCGCAGATGAGCAGGGACCCTGGGCTTATTTTTGGTGTTTTTCAGAGTCAGTAGAAAGGCCTCTTCAGTGTCCTAAGTTATCATAACTGTGACCTTAACTTCACTAGGGTAGGGGGAAGCAAAATATATATTTTTATTTGTGATGCAACATTGTTCTTACATAATATAACCACATACAATTTAAATAGCAAATGTCTGATGTACTGTGCCATCCCCATGGATCAGTACTAGAGGTCGACCGATTATGATTTTTCAACGCCGATACAGATTATTGGAGGACCAAAAAAGCAGAATACCGATACCGTCCGATTTTTTTAACTTATTTGTAATAATGACAATTACAACAATACTGAATGGGCACTTATTTTAACTTAATATAATACATCAATAAAATCAATTTAGCCTCAAGTAAATAATGAAACATGTTCAATTTGATTTAAATAATGTTGATAGGCTTGAAATCATAAACAGCGCAATGCTTGACGCACAACGAAGAGCTGCTGGCAAAACGCACGAATGTGTTGTTTGAATGAATGTTTACACGCCTGCTTCTGCCTACAACCGCTCAGTCAGATACTTGTATGCTCAGTCAGATTATATGCAACGCAGGACACGCTAGATAATATCTAGTAATATCATCAACCATGTGTAGTTAACTAGTGATTATGATTGTTTTTTTATAAGATAAGTTTAATGCTAGCTAGCAACTTACCTTGGCTTACTGCATTCGCGTAACAGGCAGTCTCCTTGTGGAGTGCAACGAGAGAGAAGCAGAACGTTATTGCGTTGGACTAGTTAACTGTAAGGTTGCAAGATTGGATCCCCGAGCTGACAAAGTGAAAATCTGTCGTTCTGCCCCTGATCGAGGCAGTTAACCCACCGTTCCTAGGCCGTCATTGAAAATATGAATGTGTTCTTAACTGACTTGCCTAGTTAAATAAAGGTATTAAAAAATGTAAAGGTTTTTATTTTATTTTTATTTTTTAAATCGGCGCTCATAAATACCGATTTCCGATTGTTATGAAAACTTGAAATCGTCCCTAATTAAAATCGGCCATTCCGATTAATCGGTCGAGCTCTAATCAGTACACTCAGACATGCAAGAATCGGACAGGTGTCTTGTACACCATGATTATTATTTTTATTGCTACTGCTCGACTAAAGAAATCTCAATCGACCAACAGCCTATCGACCAAACAATTCACCAAATCGACTAAAATGGGTCAGGCCTAGTAGAGTTGCAAGTAATTCGCTTTAAAACAGCTACATTTAGTCTCTGCGGCCAAGAGGGCCACTAAACTTTCAGTTGGAGGCCATGCTATTGGACACACCCACTATCCCTCCCCCTACGCTTCCTTTGCCACCACTGTTGAAAAAAACTCCTAGGGGAAACGCTGCTAAACTAAATTTGTTGTAGGATGTTTGAGTGACAGGTGGGCAAAATACACCCTGAGCAGAAAATGCCTGACAGAACCACTGCAGCCTTCATAGTTTCCTGTGGGTGATGTCACCATGGTCACATCAAGAGAGAAAACATCTCCAAATCCCTTGTGGACAAAACAGGCTCCCCGCCACATTAAGCGGCGCAAATCCAGCGCTGGCTGCCTTCCTTTTGATCAGGGCCCAGAGCCATTCTGGGTGGGGTCTGTCTGCATAGCTGAACTGGGATGACCCCCAAACTCCTAGCCACAGCGCTACACTGTCCGACTGTCTGACTGGCCAAGGCTGGAGGGAGGGAGGGAGGGGGTAGGACTCTCCAGTAAAAACCCAATGGCCTTGCAAACTCCGACGGTCCAGCTTCCACAGTTTGTGTAGTAGGAGTCTTGCTGCTGCCATCCTCAGCCACACCCTAATCCCTGCTCCATTGCGCCACCTGGCTTTTCCAGAAAGTTGGCCTCTGGTTGAGTTGGGTGTTGTACACAACCCAATAACACCATTTGCTAGAAAATACCATATTGGAGAGTCCGTAAAATATATTATATTATATCCAGTATAGGCTATCATAGAAGATTTCATGTGTGAAAACCGAAACGTTTTTCATTGTTGCAATCTGGTCGTCCCTGTGGCTAAAGCTATGTTGAGGCTTAACGGCGTACACCATATGTTATGATATACCGGTATTGATGCAGGGACTGGTTTGGGTTTTTACTTTACCTTCTGTACCGGTATTTGAATGTTTGGTTTGTTGAATGTGATACGCCATTTGTAAATGTCAATTTTTATAGTTTACTTAGCTACTTGAGTCATCTCTCTCCGTGCCACACAGACCTAGCCACGCCCCCTGTCACTCAAGGAGTGCATTTGACGTTCCTTCACCACGAGACACTTGCATTCAGTCTGCATGGTCAATGCAGAACATGCAACAATGTTGATGACAACGATGCCGTTTTCACTTTGCGTCTTAATATAAATCCACTAGCGTTTTACAAATGACATTATTAGTTCATGTTTCTTACATCAGCAAACAGCTAGTATTACTTTTCTTAGCAAGTTGCCCTAAATCTTGTGAGATGCTAATAGCTAGCTAGCTAATAAATGTACTGAGTTAGAGCAAACGCAGCTAGCTAATACAACCTGATAATACCAGTGATGGCGTAGACCTAAAATCAGCTTGTTGTTTGTGCAACAGTATCTTCTAAATCAAAGAGGAATATGCAAAGCAAGAATATGTTAGATACATGAAGTAGCTAAGAGAAAACATGCAATGTAGCCAACCAAAGCTTATAGGGTCCCCTAGGAAACACTTTAGCTCCTACCCTGTCACAATAACTCCTCCCTGGCATTTTAATTCATTGTCATCTCAAACACTGTATTCAATGTACCCACTATTACATTCTAACTATAGAATTAGACTAGTCATTCCATTTTCATGATTCCAACAGTTTTGCTCTAATTAGCAAGTCAAATCGCACGCAATTGCAACATTTGGTTAAAAATAAGTCCTAGATGATTTGTCCATATCATGCAGCCCTACGCAGCAGTATGGAAATTCTCAATTGAGCAATGGTGTAAAGTACTTAAGTAAAAATACTTTGAAGTACTACTTTAAAAAAAAATTTGGGGGGGGGGTATCTGTACTTTAATTTGGATTACTTTTACTTCATTACATTCCTAAAGAAAATACTGTACTTTTTACTCCATGCATTTTCCCTGACACCCAAATGTACTAGTTACATTTTGAATGCTTAACAGGACAGGAAAATGATCCAATTCACGCACTTATCAAAAGAACATCCCTGGTCATCTACTGCCTCTGATCTGGAGGACTCACTAAACACAAATGCTTTGTTTGTAAATTGTTAGAGTGTGCCCCTGGCCATCTGTAAATACATTTTACAGATGGCCAGAATTTGAAATTACTTCTACCTTTGATACTTAAGTACATTTTATCAATTGCATTTACTTTTGATACTTAAGTATATTTAAAACCAAATACTTCTACTCAAGTAGTATTTTACTGGGTTACTAACTTTTGCTTGAGTAATTTTCAATGAACGTATCTTTACTTTTATTCAAGTATGACAGTTGGGTACTCTTTCCACCACCGCAATTGAGTGCAGGAAGTGCTGAAATGTGTCTTGTTTGAAGTTGAATTGAACCGTATAAAACAATCAGAATGGAGAAAGACTTACTAACATCACTGAGAATGGATGTGTTGCCACCCTGGGATCATTTACTACTCAAAGCAAAAATGTACAACTATTATTTAAAAAAAGAAAAAAAAATTGGAACCAACCATCCAATTTCTTTTAAATACCGTGATAATATTTTGGCCATATCGCCCAGCCCTAGCGTATGCTGGCAACAGTTAGTTAATAGAGTGGGGGGGTGTCTATTTCTTTGTTTATAGAACACGGAAAGGGTCAAAGGTGAAGCAGGTGCGAGTGGAACACACCAATTCCAGACGAGACCGGAAAATATGCACATGGAATGGCCTGGGTCACAGCAGACCCAGAGTTCAATCTGCACAAAGACTAATCCAAAACAAGAGAAAGGTTGAAAAACACAGCTTTAAAGTTAAATGGATGTGCCTCCCCCCAGAAATTGGCAAATGTTTTACACATAAAACATTTCTCATCAGCTTTTACAAATGCCCTGATATAACCTCTACTAGTGTGTACACTAACAGGTTTGTTATGAGGATGTATTCACAGGCCTTAGGTGTCAGGAACCACATTTTTATGGACCATAAACATTCTTATAGACAGTAAACACTGCATCACTTGCATTGTAGACCTGGTTATCGATGGAGCTGAAACAGGAAGCAATCTCAGAAACGTGTGACGCAGGGACGACTTTACATGCCCTTTTATCTCAAGAGACAACAGGTTGGCTAATTGAAAAGCATGCAAACATAACCAGAAAAAGCAACAAAATCTACACTTATTTCATAGCAGGACAGAGGCAACATATATGTTAGATTGTGTATGATTTCCAAAGCCTTATAGGTAAGAGGGTGGTGAGATCGAGGGTATAGGTATTACCTCGTTTGTGAAGCCATCCCTCCTTCACAATGACTACTTCACCCATGGTGGCCCGTGGAAAAATGGGGGGAGGGGTTCTGTCCGCTGAGGTGGTCCCACAGAAGGAGGCGTCACTCTCGTCCCCTTCACTCAAATCAGGAGCGGTCTAGTGCTGGGGAAGGTTTCAGCCAGCACTGTTTACCTATTGGGGAGGTTAAAAGACAGACGGACAAGGAAGAAATGCATCCTAGTTCAAATCCAGCAAATTACACATTCTTAAGTGCTGCAAATATTAAGGTAGAGTGAGAGCAACATTTAGAGACAAAGAAACAAGAATTACAAAATGGCAATCAGTGCTTATTGCGCAAAAACACCAAGTTACTTACTATACAAAGCACTTACAAAATCACCGTTAACAAAATGTTAGCAATGTTAATATAATTACAGTTTTACTACACATAAACGGCAAATGAAATGTTACATGTTCCTATTTCTGTCTTGTAGCATCCTCTTGAACAAGCCTCTGGTATTTGTTAGTACAAGACCCTTACTGTAACTGAAAGCACAGGGACATAGAACTATGCAGATCCTTTAGCAGCTGTCAAATCATTCTACTTTGTTATGGCTAACCCCACTTATCCCTCCATATATCTCAACACTGGAAATATTGCTTCATTATCATCCCCTGGATATATATTTTGTGCAATGCAACATGTATCACGTAATGGAATTATAATCAAGATGGTTCCCAGGTTAGGTCAGGTAGTTAACCTGATATACACCTGGGGCTGAGTGAAATTTCAGCTTTATTTTGGTAGGCCTAATAATTATACTATTGTACTGTAACTACACTATGATCACAATACCATGATTCATATTAGTGCAAAAAAATAAGTTTTCATATAATTGTAAAAATATCCGTTAGCAAGCATTGAGGGGCTCGATTTGTGCCTTTGTTTCTGGAAATCCTGCCCCGGACTGCAACCCAATGATATTAAAATAAAATTGCACCACTGTTTATCGGGGTGAAATGAAAAGGCATGAAAAGAGCTTATTGAATGCACTGACAGAAGATCTGCATTATAGAGAGGGTAATGCGGGATCACATTCTGATACTGCATTGTCTTCGTACAGCAAGTGCATTCTAGTGATGGGGGGTATCAATACAGTTACATTAAAATCGGGATATTATTTGTCAAACATATCCTAGTTTTTGAAAAAAAATCAAGGAAATTCAAGGACACCATCTGTCAAGCATGGTGGAAGCAATGTGATGGTCTGGGGGTGGTAAACTGGGAGATTTGTACAGGGTAAACGGGATCTTGAAGGAGGAAGGCCATCACTCCATTTTGCAACACCATACCTAGTGGACAGCGCTTAATTGGAGCCAATATCTTCCAACAGGAACAATGACCCAAAGCTCCAAACTATGCAATAACTATTTAGGGAAGAAGTAGTCAGTCATCTGTTATTCTGTCTATTTTTATTTTACCTTTATTTAACCAGGCAAGTCAGTTAAGAACAAATTCTTATTTTCAATGACGGCCTAATGGGTTAACTGCAGAACGACGGGGGTTTGAACTTGCAACCTTCCGGTTACTAGTCCAACGCTCTAACCACTAGGCTACCCTGCCGCCCCTATAATGCAGTGGCCAGCACAGTCACCGGCTCTCAACCCTATTGAGCTGTTGTACCATACAGTCAAGCTGCTCCCACGTAAGAAGTGCCAATCAAGCCAATATAACTTTTGGGAGGTGCTTCAAGAAGCATGGGGTGAAATCTCTTAACAAATTGACAACTAGAATGCCAAAAGATCTGCAAGGCTGTAATGGCTGCAGATGGAGGATTCTTTGACGAAAGCAAAGTTTGAAGGACACAATTATTATTTATAACCTTGTCAATGTCTCGACTATATTTCCTATTAATTTTGCAACTCATTTCATGCATGTCTTCATGGAAAATTTCAAAGTGACCCCAAACTTTTGAACGGGAGTGTAACTTTGTGCAACCAACCAAATTGACAATGAAATGTGAGTTATAGAGCTGTCATTATCATTGAAAGCAAGTCTAAGAGGTAGATCTGTTCTGTGTGTGCCATTTCCATAATTCCCGTGCTTAAGTTTTGCGTATTTTACTTTGTTTTTTACACCAGCTTCAAACAGCTGAAAATAAACATTTCACAGTGGTTTAGATGGTACAATGATTCTCTACACTATACGTGCTTGTTCTGTCAAACTAGTTGAATTTTAGTAACCTGGAAATGGCAGAGCGATTCATACATAGTACATCTTTAAATAAGGAGACAATGTTTTCTGCACTTATTTCCATGACTGATACAAAAAAAAAAAAAAAAAAAAAAAAACATGGCTCTCATCTGCAGCAGTCATGGTGAGGAATATGTTTGGAACATCAAACCGCAATATGAGAAATGCCATACATATCGTATTGACACCTAAGTATGGTGATAATATCATATTGTGAGGTCTCTGGCAATTCCCAGCCCTAATACATTCCAGATGTACATTTTCTGCACATCTTTGCAGATAATAAATAACATGTGGTTCCTGAGACAGAGATGTCATCCAATGACTTCCAAGTTCCCTCCCCACTGCACTACATTGCACACTCCATCTAGCATCTACTAACAGTCTTTACTTTGCACCTTAATTTTTTTGATCTACCTATCAAGTATCATTTCGCCTGGAGTAAAAAGAACAGGTTCCAACAGTGAACTGCTTAGAAGGCCAACACAAAGACCGGACATTTTTAAACATGCATGCTCCTTTGTCGACCATAGCCCACCAGATTATTTGTTTGAGTAAATAACGAGCTGCCAGATACAGGTAACTGCCAAAATAAATGAAAAACATGGAGTAAACGAGGGATGCAAAATACTCTACATGACCAATAAGTTTGTGGACACCTGCTAGTTGAACATCTCATTCCAAAAGTATGGGCATTAATATAGAGTTGCCCCCCCCCCCTTTCCTGCTTTAACAGCCTCTACTCTTCTGGGAATACTTTCCACTAGATGTTGGAACATTGCTGCGGGGACTTGTCCATTCAGCCACAAGAGAATTAGTGAGGTCGGGCACTGATGTTGGGCGATTAGGCCTGGCTCGCAGTCGGCGTTCCAATTCATCTCAAAAGGTGTTCGATGGGTTTGAGGTCTAGACTCTGTGCAAGCCAGTCAAGTTCTTCCACACCAATCGCATCAAAGCATTTCTGTATGGACCTCGCTTTGTGCACAAGGGCATTGTCATGCTGAAACAGGAAAAGGCCTTCCCAAAACTGTGGCTGAAATAGCCAAATCCACTAATTTGAAGAGGCGTGTGTGTGTGTGTACACAAAAGTTTGTTTTTATTGCGGAACAGAGAAAGTACAAGTAAAAGAACAAAAAGGATCTGGCAGTTATAGCACACATCATTTTTGTAGCCATTTCCTAGTGAAAGCCTTTTTACTGGCTGCCAGTAGAACCTTCAAGGGGTACTTTTCTCCATTGCGTAAGTTCAGGTATGTCACCCAAGTACAAAGAAATTCATGTTTGTTCTGTCAAATCCCATTATTTTTCCAATGTTCGATCTTATTTCTCCCCAGTAAGTTTTGATTGCAGAGCAGGACCAAAAGATATGAGAGTGATCCACCCTTGATAGCCCACATTCTCTCCAACAACGGTGTAGGGAGCTAGCCTGTTTTGAGTTCAGTTTAGGTGTTATGAAGAAATAACATTCTTCCAACAGAATGCTCTCCATGACCTGGAGTTGGTGGAGCTATGTTGAGTCTCTAATATGTTCAACTATGTTTCATCAGTTATTTCAATGTCAAGTTCCTCCTCCCATTTCTTTTTAATATAGTTTAGAATATTTCTTTGAGGATTGAATAACCAAGTAAAGAGGTTGTTGTTTTTTACTCCAAGTTGTATGCGTTAGTGAATACTTGGATTAATTTGAGGTGCTCGAGGTAGGGTTGCACATTTTGGGGAATATTCAGTTGTGGAAACTTTCCATGGGAATTAACAGAAATATATGCAAATTAATATTAATACAATTTAAATGTAATGTTTTGTGCATTGATACATTTACCATAGCATATGGAGACAGAATCATAAACCTTTCACCTTATCATAAGTAGACAATTGCAAATTATTAAATCCTTCCAATAGAAATGAAACAATTTAGTTACGAATAGAACTTTAATTTAGAGAGTTGACTCATCACATGATTTCACTGAACAACAAAAGGGAATATTGAATAATGTCCAATGATCCATCGCATCACCCAAAATCATCAACATACATCTGTAAAACTATAGTTTCAAGACTAAAGCTTTGGTTGTCTGCCTCTCAGGCTTCCATGTGTCCTCCCTGGACCTCAATGTCCAGCTCTTGAACATCAGACTTAGGACTCATCTTCACTATCACTTTCCAACCTTGAGGATGGCTTGTTTTCAGGCTCAAAAACCCAAAAATGTGTAGGTCAGCCTGTTGCATGCTTTGGTGTGTGTTCCCAAACAAGGACCAGTTGCGCTCTGAGGCAGCTGATGTTGGTGGGATTTGGAGGATGAGGCAACTGGGGAAAGAGCCTCAGATCCATCCACGAAGTCACTTCCACCAGGTGGCTGATGAGATATGTTGGCACGACTGCCATATTGCATCTCCATCCCAAAGCCCTTGCTTGGAAGTGTACTTCGCCAGACTGCCAAGAAACTTTCCCTCATCCAGGCCAAGGTGGCGAGACACGGTAGTGATGACACCATAGGAATTGTTGATCTCTGCACCAGACAGGATGCTCTTACCAGCATACTTGGGGTCCAACATGTACACTGCGGGGTGCATGGGCTTCAGGCAGAAGTCTTCATGATTTTTGATGCATTTCAGAACTGCAGTTTCCTCTACTTGGAGCAACCGTGAAGTGGGCAGGGCAGTATGGATTTCTTCTCTTACATCTGCAAGCAGAGTGAATATCGGATAGGATGGCATTGTCTCCCTCAATCCATGTAATGGTTACTGCTATTGGTTTCAGGAGTTTGACTGCTTACTACTCTCTCCCAAAATACATCCAGGAGGATCCTCTTTAAAAAATATATTTTTTACCCCTTTCTCCCCAATTTCGTGGTATCCAATTGTTAGTAGCTACTATCTTGTCTCATCGCTACAACTCCCGTACGGGCTCGGGAGAGACGAAGGTTGAGAGTCATGCGTCCTCCGATACACAACCCAACCAAGCCGCACTGCTTCTTAACACAGCGTTGGAGCAACCGTGAAGTGGGCAGGGCAGTATGGATTTCTTCTCCTTATCTGCAAGCAGGTTTGATGCGCGCTGTGTTAAGCAGTTCGGCTTGGTTGGGTTGTGTATCAGAGGGTTGTGTATCCCTGGTTGAGGGGTGGCGATGTAGTTAATTACAAATGAGTAGATAAAGCATGTCTGGTTGGAGGAGTGTATGCTGGGCGAAGAACATTCAGAAATCTCTTCCAATACACATCGCCTGTGAGCAGAGGTGAACCAGTTGCATTCACAGCTTGAGCAAAACATTCATTAGCATTTCTCTGATTACGTTCTTCCATTGAGTAAAAAAAAACTGATTCCAGGAGGACCATGAGCTGTTGCTACCAATAAGGTGTCTGATTCATCATTTTCACCTCAAATAGAAGTAGGGGGTCTTTTGTCAGAGGTTGCTTGTTGTGAGCGCTGAGGTAACTTAATGCACTTAGCCAGACGATTCTGCATCTTTGTTGCATTCTTCACATATGATTTGGCACAGTATTTGCAAATGTACACAGCTTTTCCTTTTACATTAGCTGCAGTGAAATGTCTCCATACATCAGATAGTGCCTGTGGTATTTTCCTGTAAAGATTAGGGGAAAAAATACAATTCCATGTACAGATACATAGTTAAGCAATTTAATCTAACTCCTTTGTAAGATAAATGTTTTAAAATTAATCATGTATGGAAACAGGTGAATTAACACTCAGCTAGCTCAAGCAAGCTAAAACCCACATGTTAGCAAAAACTAGCTAGCAGAAATTGTTAACAAGTTAGAAATAATTTAAACACACTTTGCAGTAGGCTACTATTTAATAGTGAAGACAAATGTCCTAAAATATATATTCACCCCACCCAGTATTGTTATCAAAACTTACCAGAAAGCATGTAGTCCTTGGATCGGACAGTGTAGTAGTGTGGGCTCAATAACGTCTAAGTGGGCAAAATCTTGAGAATCAGCTGTATATGTGATGGATGAGTGCACTGTGCATGCAGAGGGTTGCAATTCCATTGAACTGGGGATAGTTTAACCAAGATATGCCACAAGAACAAGAATTGCCTTGTGTGTATCCCATTAAAAAAAAAAAAAAGTGTCTGCCTGTTTTGTATGAAAGCAGTTTGATCCCCATCAATCAATTCTGGGATTACATCTTCCATTCTTTTGGCTATTATTGATGAATATAGTTAATAAACCGTGTTAAGAATTGCAAATTGGTCTAAAGGAACTGCATTCCTTCTTACCTTTACCCTCTTTTGGGATTACAGATATGATGGCTTCTCTCCAAGATGGTGGAAAACCCTCCCGCAAAGTCCAGTTAAAAATAGGCCTTAAGGTGTTAGTTGTTCTCTGAAGGCTTTGAACCATTCTAAAAATAAAAAAGGGAAGCCATCAGTGCCTGGGGACTTGTTTACTTTTAGATATTGCTTTAATAATTTCTTCAGTAGTTACTTCCGAAGTTAGTTATCATTTTGCTCTGCCCCAATTGAGGAGAGGTTGTTTTGTTTTTTTGTTTTTTTAATAATCTATTTTCTGTGCCTCTGCGTTCTCTGGTTGCTTGTACAGATGTGTAATAGGATTCAAAAGCATTCTGTATTTCATCCAATTTACATGTAATCTTTGTTTTGAAAATGCTATTCCGTGCTTGTTTCCTGAGTCTCCATGCTAGTAATTTCGTTGCCTTTGAGCCTGCTTCATAATACCGATGTTTCAGGAATCTGAGCTTTTTCTCTTCTTCACTATAAATCTGGTCAATTTCTTGTTTTAGCCTTGAATCTCTCGTAATATGAGGGTCTTTGTAATGACTGGGGCCGTTCTAAGTTTAATGTTTATTGTAAATTCAGCAGTTTGTGCTTTAATCTTTTTCTTGAGAGATGTGGCTATGATCTTTCCTCTAATAGCCGCCATAGCTGCATCCTACAATGTAGCAGGAGATACTTCACCGATATCATTATTCTCCAGATAGACGTTCAATTCGGTCTTTACTGATTCCTTGAATGCTGGATCTCACAGCATGCTTGTATTAAGCCTCCATAGAGTATTTCTTGGTTTGCTATCAGAGTAAGGAAAACTCCATTATGATCTTTCATTTCTGACAAACTCAAAATTAACTGAATTTGGGATCAAGATTGCAACTCCCCTTCTTTCCATATTGTAAGAAGGAAAAAAAAGTATTCCTATATCCAATTTTCTTGAGTTTCTCGTGTTCAGGTGTGGTTAAGTGCGTTTCCTGACAGAATAGTATGTCACCGCCCTCCCGTTTCATCTTTGCTATTACCTTACTTCTCTTGATGTCACTCCCCAGTCCGTTTACATTGAGACTTATGACCTTATATTCCCGATGATGCATCAATATAAATGAAAACCCTGTGCACCATATCTGCCTGCTTAACATGAGCCTAAAAATGAACAAAAAAAAACAAGAACGATAATGTAAACCAAAGTGGGGAAAAACTTTGGTATTTGGACTCCCATGTCAAAGGACTGTCTCTTGCCTCTGGGGTTTGAGGGGATGAGCCTGTCCGCAGGTGGTACCCCTCGCTCAAATATAAAAATGCGTAATGCAGTCGCGAACAGGACCTGTTAGAACCAAAAATATTTTGGAATTCACCGACGTGTATAAGCGACAAGTGAAAAGCGACAAGTATATACAGTGGGGCAAAAAAGTATTTAGTCATCCACCAATTGTGCAAGTTCTCCCAGTTAAAAAGATGAGGCCTGTAATTATCATAGGTACACTTCAACTATGTCATAGTCTGTTAAATCCGATTCAGTGTCTTCCATCTTCTCGTTGGAAATGCCTGAGTCTCTCGAATGTGAACATCTTCTCGCCGAGGTGATTTCCCGCTTTCCTTGACACTGCTTGCCGAAAATGATCCATGGGATCTTGGGATCTTGGTGGGGTGCCGCTGGGGGAGGGGGTGAGGCCAGAGCATGGTGTGCTCTCTCGATCCCCAGGTCAGTGTTGTCTTCAAGTATTTCTTTGAATAGACCCTCCACGAATTTGGGCATAGAGTCTTTCTGCGCCCTCTGCACGGAATAAAGTGTTGTTTCGATGTGAAAAACCTTTGAGTTCTGTCACTTTTGCCTGTAGTGCGTGATGGCTTTTCAAAGACTGTTCAAGTATTTTCTTGACTGCAGTGTTCCATGTGTCCATTTCCCCAATGCGCTGTTCTGCATCCCCCATTCTTGTAGATATGCTGTATAATTTTGTTTGTCGAGTCTGGTTAATGTCCTTCTTGAACTCAGTTATTTTCATACATCTTCTCGAAGTTCCTCTCGTAAGCCTGTGAGCGCCTCGCGCAATTCCTCTATCACCTCACGAAATGAGGGTTATTTTGCTGTTGCTAGCTTATTTGCGCTAGCATTAGCCATCTGTTTCGTCGACGATTATATCTTCTGCGGTCTTGTTACGGGCTACTGTTGAAGCTCCACAACCTTTTCCTATTTTCCATTTTGTGTACGTTATTATAATGCTTAGAGCAAATACTTGAGGGGGGGAGAAATACCCAACCGATGTGCTGTACGAAGAACTAGGCAGACATTTTCTAAACTGTCACCAGAAGTCCTCCTTTTGTATATATTTAAAGCAGGTGCTTCCACACAGGTGTGATAATTGAATTAATTAACATTCTAAGGATAATTTATAAAAACGCCCAGTTGCCCATTACTTTGGCAACCTTGGCTAGAAGCTGTTCAATGTTGGTGTGGGCATAACCTAACAGAACGGTATGGGTATATAAATGGTTACTAAAATGTTGAATGCAGGGCGCTGATTGGCCAGCTCATTCTCCCCAAGACCGCTGATCCTCGCAGGGAGATGGCATGTTCTATGAGGAAATAGCAACCATTATTTTTTTTATAGTCTGTTTGAGGTGGGGTTAAGTGTCAACATTATCTGGGTGTGAGTTAACAAATTCATATTAAGAGATTCACTGGGCAGTTACTTTAACACAAAAAGGTGCATGTAATCTCCCCTCAGTAGAATATTAGGAAAGTCTACTCTGGCCCTGGGATGGCCTTTGATCTGTGCAGGACAAAGGGTCAAGTGGTTGTCTGAATGTAATGTCTCCCTGGGGAGTTAGTTTGGTTCACCAGGGAGGTAGTACAGTGCGCCCAAAGGTGAAAACATGGCTTTTTTGTCTGCATTGAGGCAAGCAGGAAGTCACAGTGACCTTGCAGTGACCTTTGTTGCTTGGAAGCACATGGAGCCCCAGTGTTAAAACACTCATGCTACATAGCAGAGGAAGAAGGCTGACAGGACTACCTAGAGATTTAGGTGAGGGAGCCAGGAAGGGGGGAGAATGCGAGTTGTTTTTCATTGCTTAGACTTGGTGGGAAGCTGTCCATTAACATAAACACCACACTAAAAAGGTCTTGCAGTCCTGTAATGTCGTCATCCAAAAATGTATTTTCCAAGCTATAGCACACAATATTTTACATAAGGCAGGTTTTTAAAAAGGACCAAAGAGTTGTCTGCTTGAGGTTTTTTCGCAAAGGAAAAAAATATTGCAATACTGGTATCAATCACAGACCTAGGTATACGTTAGAGCTGTAAATTGCCAGGGACCTCACGATATGAACGATACTTCGGTGCCGATACGCATTGCAATTCTCAATTCCATACTATGATTTTGTGATTCGATGTTCTAAAACAAAGCTCACCATAATGTGACCCATTTCAAGAAACTAGGCTTATGGCGCACGTCACAAGAAAGGTATGAAGTTTTCACTTGTATGCATTTTTGGGCAGAAATTCCTTCTGGAACATGTGAACTTCCATGCCATCTATAAATAAATAAGTTAAATTACGAGCCTAGTTGGTTTAGCAAAGGAAAAATACAAACCTTCCCGCTAACCATGATTGTCTGAGAATGAGTGGGCTAGACATGCCGAGAGAGGAGTTTAGATAGAAGCATGCTACATGGCAGACCAATCTATAACATGTGCTGCTCAGTATGTGTGGATAATCTTACCAACCGTGGCTTTTGAAAATGATCATGAAGAACTGAAAAAGTTGCGTTACTGCTCAACATTGCTACCCTGAAGCTAATAGCGCTGTCGCAAAGCTCTGTACTTTCTGGAGGATGATGGTGCCATACTGACTGACTCTGAAAATGAATCAGACAATAAGGAAACCCCTGATTTAGGTAAAAACATTTTTTTCATTTAACCAGACATTGTAGTCTTCCGGTGACAATGGAGGGAAGAAAAGATGTCATCACAGAAGAAGAATGCCAGGTGGAAGCAGAGAGATGATTGCTAAATGTGGAGAGTCCAAAAAGATAACACAGAAAGAAAGTTGTTGTATAACACCCATCTCCAGATTACATCTTCTAACTAAAGGCAACGTTTACAGGTAAGGGTCAAGCTACATTTTCAGATTTTGTATGTTTCTAACATTGCAAGTTAATGTATACTGTTAGCTAGCTGGCTCGCTAGCTAACGTCACGTGTATGATCTGTGAGTAATATTATTTGGACATCAGAAAATCCATTTGTATTGTTAGATATAGCCTAATGTTAGCTAGCTCACATTGAACATAGTTGGTTAGCTTTAGCTACCTCCAGATTCATGCATGGTAGTATTGCCACATTCAAAACTGGGAACTCCGTTAAATCATGACATCAGTGATCTTGAGGTTGGAAAGTCAGAGCTCCAGAAAGTGGCCCGAGTTCCGAGTTGGATGACAGTTAGATTTTTCCAAGGAAGTTTTTTTTTAATTTTTTATTTTTAGTTCCCAGTTGCATTAAGAGTTAGGATTATGGTTCATTTAGGATTATAGCTACATTTAAAAAACTTTTTTTTTTTTTATAGAAGACTCCACTATTCAAAACCATTTCACTGTACTGTTTACACCTATATACTGTGCAAGTGACAAATAAACTTCGATTTTATTTGATAGTGTGTTTACCAGAGACAGTAATAAGAACACGACCTGCACCAAAGTCAGATTAGGATATAGGCCAAGGACTAGTTTGTATTTTTACTACATTTTGATACGACTTACATCACTTTTAGTCTTGAAATCGTTGGTCGTTCACTACACGGTTTAAATAATGCAAAAACAAAGTGTTGGAGAAGAAAGTAAAAGTGCAATATCTGCCATGTAAGAAAGCTAACGTTTAAGTTCCTTGCTCAGAACATGAGAACATATGAAAGCTGGTGGTTCCTTTTAACATGAGTCTTCAATATTCCCAGGTAAGAAGTTTTACGTTGTAGTTTTTAATAGGAATATTTCTCTATACCATTTGTATTTCATATACCTTCGACTATTGGATGTTCTTATAGGCACTTTATTGCCAGCCTAATCTCGGGAGTTGATAGGCTTGAATTCATAAACAGCAGAGCTGCTGGCAAAACGCACGAAAGTGCTGTTTGAATGAATGCTTATGAGCCTGCTGGTGCCCACCATCACTCAGTCAGACTGCTCTATCAAATCATAGACTTAATTATAACATAATAACACAGCAATACGAGCCTTAGGTCATTAATATGGTTGAATCCAGAAACTCTCAAAAAAATTTATTCTTTGTGAAATACGGAACCGTTCCGTATTTTATCTAACGGGTGGCATTCATCAATCTAAATATTCCTGTTACATTGCACAACCTTCAATGTTATGTCATAATTACGTAAAATTCTGGCAAATTAGTTCAATGAGCCAGGCAGCCCAAACTGTTGCATATACCTTGACTCTGCATGCAATGAGCGCAAGAGAAGTGACAATTTCACCTGGTTAATATTGCCTGCTAACCTGGATTTCTTTTAGCTAAATGTGCAGGTTTAAAAATATATACTTCTGTGTATTGATTTTAAGAAAGGCATTGATGTTTATGGTTAGGTACACGTTTGAGCAACGACAGTCCTTTTTCGCAAATGCGCACTGCATCGATTATATGCAACGCAGGACACGCTAGATAAACGAGTAATATCAACCATGTGTAGTTACAACTAGTGATTATGATTGATTAAGTTTAATGCTAGCTAGCAACTTGTCTTGGCTTCTTACTGCATTCGCGTAACAGGCGGGCTCCTCATGAGGCAGGTGTTTAGTGTTGGACTAGTTAACCGTAAGGTTAAAGATTGCAAGATTGAATCCCTGAGCTGACAAGGTCAAATCTGTCACTCGTGAAAAAAATGTAAAGAAAATAATGCAAAATCACCTTTTTTTTTAAATGACATGCTTTATTTATTTTTAAATTCGGCCATTCCGAATAAAATCGGTCAACCTCTAATTCCAATATGCAACTATCAATTTTCCCTCATCTATCATCCCTCATGTCAAATTTTCCCCCCAGAATGGGATGTACAGTATAATGAATCTCAGACAGACCTATAGGCAGACCATAGGAATTACCTTGAAATTATCCGGTGATGATAACTTCAAAAGGAACCTGGGGGGCTACAGTGAGGGCACTATTGACTGGGACTAGCCAATGAGAACAGAGGCGGTAACAGGTAGACCAAGTCCAAGGGGGAAAAAAAATCTGCGGAATACACCCTTTCCATCCCCCGTCCCCCTCCCTTATGTCTGGCTCTTTGGAATGCACTGAAAGAGAACAGTGTTCCTGTGAACTAAAAAGTTGTCTTTGATTGGTTCCAAATCGGTAATGGAATTTCTGCAATTGAAATGGCTACAATGGGCAATCATAGTAGTCACAAACCACAGATTGGTTCACAAGTTTGGACAGCACAGTCGAGTATAGTTCAGTACACAGTAGAGCATACTACATTTGAGTACACTAATGTACTGTACTCTGTTCTACTGTCCAAATTACTCATCCATAATTACACATTTTTGTATAGTACAGGCATCCATGAAGAAATTCCATTATCGCAATTCACTAATTGTAGTTCAATAACCAAAATAGATTGTGTCAATGTCATCTTTCCCGCAGACGTCATTGAATCCTAATTCGGAGCAGATATTTAGTCAAGTTTTTGGAAACCGTGAAGGAGATTTCACCAAAATTCTGTTACCAAACTGAGCATCTGCACAGTTCTCCCAGTAAATATATTTTTATAAATGTTTCAGTATAAATTAAAAGTAGTCCTCGTGCATAGAGTTGCATGGTTTGCTAAACTTTGAAATCAATGTTTTTTGTTTGGCATACATTTTAAGTGACAAGAGGTTCAGCGCAACTTCGTTATTGTGTAAGATTTATTTTTTAATTTTTTTAAATACTCACACCTGTGGACACCAAGCAAGCTGCAAGCTAAAGCATGCAGTCCAACACATGGGACCACAAACATATGCAGTAAACACATCCTTTTCTCACAATAACACCTATAGGTTTTGATACAAATGGTCATGTCAAGCGAACAGGCACACACAAAACCCAGTGCTACCATACCAAATATCACACAAGAATGGCTCATACTTGCAACACACACCCCTTGGAATCTCACACGGACAACCCCTCCTGGTTCAGGCACATTGCTACCAACCAGAGCATTCCTCCCTCTTGAAGCTCGCCCACCCACCCAGTCACTGCTGCTGGAGGAAAATGGACTGGGCCCGTGGCCAACACACTCGCTCCCTCAAAAATAAAATACAAATAAAAACTTGCTTACTCAAAACACACGACAGCACTCAAATGAACCCAATTCCCTCACAGCTGGTCACGTGGCCAAGCCAGAGAGGGAGGGGAGAAGGATGAAGTGTATGTGAGAGAGGAAGACGGATACAGGGAGATAATGGTGGAGGGGAAAGGAGGGAGGTGTAGAGGAAAGAGGCCCCTTAAGAATGCCACCACCCCTACCGCCAGCCAGGTTCAACATTTGTGCCCTCGCTCATGGTGAAGTGTGCACCACACGCCCCAGTGTCAGGCAACCTAGAAAAGCTGCTGCAGAGAAGAGAGAGGGAGTGTATAAAAGACAGCAGGAAAAGGTGGTTAGAGGATGGCCTCTTCCACATGCCACGCAGCTGCACCCTTATGCATCCACAGCTGGGATTTGGGGCATGCCAGTGGTCATGCCTTAGCATTACCTAACATGTGGCTTGCTGCAGAGAGCACTAAGTAGCAGGGTTTTATGATGACTATGGTTCAATGGGTTCATCCCAGTGGTGGCACAGCGCTCGTGTGCTCTTCAAAGTACAGGTGATGTTGGCCGCTTGAAAGGGACGTTAGCAGGCATCGTGTCGACATTGAGGGATTCTGATGACAGTGTGGTCAACGACTTGAGTCAACGTGACAAAAGCATTTCAGTTTGTTTTCACCATTTGATCATTTATGGGTAAATCCATTTGAATTCACTTTGACAGCATCCCTTTTGATTTAAAGCGTTCCATACATGTTTGCCCATGGCAGTGGTCAGAAAGTGCATACCCCACCCATGAGACATCCATGTCTTCATCACTGGAAAGGATACAGTTGAGTTTGATATAATTTAAGCCTACAGTGTTAAACTATTATTTATTTTAAAATGTTTTGATACGTTTTTTTTTTTTTTTTTTTTTTAACTTACAGCTGCAAAATGTAACTTTTTGGGCAACCTGTCCAAAGTCACATAGAAATGTTCACATAGAAGTGTTATAGATCTGTCAGTCATTGAAAGCAAGCCTCAGAAGCGGTAGATATGTTCTGCGCACGCTATATCTATACTTCCCGTTCTTAAGTTTCATTTTTGCGTCATTTACTTTCATCGTTGTACACCAGCTTCAAAATATTTTTGGTTATGGAAAAGATCATTCACAGCAGTTTAGATACAACGATTCTCTACACCAGCGGTCCAACCTTTTTTGCACCACGGACTGGTCTCATATAGTCAATATTTTCCTGGACAGGCCGTCGAGGGGAGGTCACGATACGGACCAGGACATCGATTAGGCCTATAAGTTTAGTATAGACGCTTTTTCATAACATTTTAGTTCAAGTAGGTCTAACGTGATGATATAAAATCAAAGTGCATATTTTATATTTTCTCTTAATGACCATTTAATAAAAACACTAACTCACCATGTCACTGAATCAGTGGGAGCCCTGAACTTGTTTCCCAGCAACAAGACGGTCCCATCTAGGGGTGATAAGGGACAGAGTGACACTATCTCCTATGTCCAGTCTACTCTGTAATTTTGTTTTGGTTGCAGTTACTGTGGAAAACCGCAGAGATAGGATGTTGGAAATGAAAGCAACTTTCTCCCCTGAAGTAACAGATGGAGTTCATTGAGCAGGTTGAATACGTCACAGGTAAGAGTTTTGCAACCCATTCAGTCATTGACATGTGCTGCCAGTGGTGACTTTTTTTTTCTTAAAGAAATCTCTGCAGCAGTCTCGTAGCTCACACTCTGGCAAGCCATCTCCCCCTGGATAGCCATCTGACTTGTGTATAAGAGAAGGTGTTTGTGCTCTGCGTCCACTTCGTCACAAAGCCGCCCAAACAGACATGAGTTAAGGGCATGTGCTTTGACGTGATTGATAACTTTAACATCATTCAATACAACGTTCAAGTCAGGTGACATTTTTCGGCTAGCTAGCATTTCTCTGAATGACAATGCACAGACTCACATTTAGGCACAACCTCTAACCCGGGTAGTGAAATCAGACAGCCGTCCAGTCATGGCAGCAGCCCCATCCATGCATACGCCAACACATGACCAATCCAATTTTCCTGACATGTAATCATCCAAAGACTTGAATAGTTCTGCGGCCGTTTTAGTCGGCAGGGACAGCACACACACACCACATCTCCTCATGCGTGTCATCCTGAAATATATATCGCATTTAAACAAGCAGTATTGCCTTGCTGTCGACGTCAGTAGATTTGTCAAGCTGGATTGCATACCACAGTGAGTCGTTAAGCCTCTAACAATTATGCCTCAACGTCCTCCGCTATTTCATCAATTCGCCTAGTGACGGTGGTAGGTGAAAGAGGAACCTGTGCCATCTTTTTAGCTGCAGCCTCTAAGAGTTCACGGCAAATGTCCTTAGCAGCAGGTAGAATCAACTCCTCGCCAATAGTGAAAGGCTTCTTGGCCTTACCAATACAGCTAGCCAGTAAGTATAACGCTCTGTTTGTTGATGCGGTGGCTTTCAAGACTTGCTTCTGTCCAAGTTTTCACTCAAATTTCAACAGGTTTGTCTTTAAGTGCAGGGTGCTTGGATTCAATGTGCCGAAGCAGTTAAGGGCGTCATTGCCCATCTCCACATACTACGCACCGGGGGCTTGGAGCATGCGAGTCACCTTTAGTAATAAAACCATATTTTAGGTAGGACTCATATTTTGAGGCTCTTTTTTTGCAGTCTCGGGCTCTGCATTAGACAGGACTTTTATCTCCCTTACCCCTTCTGAAGAAGCTCTCCAGTGACGTTAGTTTTTATTCATGTCAGCTAACGTAGCTAGCCAGTACAAAGTTGGTGGGCAACACAGCTCACGCAGACCGTGATGAACTCGCAGTGCGCGGATTACTCAAATTCAAAATCTATAAACTGTCGTGGGCGTGAGATATTAAAGTGGTGAGAAAAGGACCAACAGACCACACCAAGTTCAATGTTATTACTGCACAAATACAATTTATAGGCTATGTAATTATTTTACTGATAATTTGTATTTATTTTATTAATAATCCTTTCCGTGCAGCCATGTAGCGAATGTGCTGCGGACTGGTACTGGCCCGGTGGTTGGGGACCGCTGCTTTACACTAGATCTGCTTGTAGGCAAACTACTAGAAATAGGCAAACTACTAGAATTTTAGCAACTGGGAAAGAAGTGGAGCTATTTCTGCATAGTGCATCTTAGGTCTAAGCACTTAAATTGCAATATCTACTATGCTAATATATACAATTGTTTTAAGACTGTCAAATTCATAATTTAGCCATTTGATTTAGAATTTTAAGACCCCTGTACATATACAAAAATATCTTGAAATAATTTGATGAACATTGAATTTGGCCTTTATTGCTATAGCCCATTGAAACACATTTAATAACATTAAATTGCAAAACAGTCCAAATGTATCCTAAGGAACAAGGTTTTGAAGTGTCTGTCCTAAAGTGCCTTTAGAATATACACATACCCATCACCTTACTCCACAGTTTGTGTTACAGCCTGACTTCAAAATGGATTAAATATATAAAAACGCAACACGTAAAGTGTTGGCCCCACGTTTCATAAGATGAAATAAAAGATCAGAAATGTTCCATACAAACAAAAAGCTTCTCTCAATTTTAAACAAATTTGTTTACATCCCTGTTAGTGATAATTTCTCCTTTGCCATGATAATCCATCCACCTGACAGATGTGGTATATCAAGAAGCTGATTAAACAACATGATCATTACACACACGTACCTTGTGCTGGGGACAATAAAATTCCACTAAAATGTGCAGTTGCCACAACACAATGCCACAGATGTCTCAAGTTAAGGGAGCATGCAATTGCCATATGATTTAATTTATTACGAAGTCGCCTCCAACTTCATTTTAGAGAATTTGGCAGTACATCCAACAGGCTTCACAACTGCAGACCAGGTGTAACAACGGTAGCCGAAGACCTCCACAGGTATAAGCTATGGACAGTAAACACAAATGCATTTTGTCAATGGCAATTTAAAAATGCACAGAGATACCGTGATGATACTGCAAATTTTTGTGCCCTTCATTTTTTACCTTTATTTAACCAGGTAGGCCAGTTGAGAACAAGTTTATTTACAACTGCGACCTGGCGCCATCACCTCATGTTTCAGGATGATAATACAAGGCCCCATGTCGCAAGGATCTGCACACAATTTCTGGAAGATAAATGTCAGAGTTCTTCAATGGCCTGCATGTTCACTAGACATGTCACCCATTGAAAATGTTTGGGATGCTCTGGATCGACGTGTAAAACAGCATGTTCCAGTTCACGCCAATATCCAGCAACTTTGCACACCCATTTAAAAGAGTGGGACAAAATTCCACAGGCCACAACAAACAGCTTGAGCAGCTCTATGCAATGGCGATGTCGCACTGCATGAGGTAAACATTTCTTTTTTTAGTTCTGTGACCAACACGATGCATATCTGTATTCCCAGTCTTCTCAAATCCATAGATTTAAGGCCTAATGAATTTATTTCAATTGACTGACTTCTTTATGAAAATCAGTCAAATTGTTGCATTTATATATTTTTGTTCTGTGTAGATTATCATTTTTATTCTGCACCCATCAACAAACAATACCCAATAATGAAAAACATGTTTTAGGGAAGGTGTCTCCTCATTAGTCAGCATGTGTTACACCTATGCTGGGCTGTCCATCTCGTTAGTTGGAAGGAGGTTTCACCTATGTTGGCACAGATATTTAAGAGCTGCTGGCCCGGTGCTCCAGCTGTCTTGATAGATGGAGGGTTAAGACCTTTAAGTTGGCTCTCTAGACAAACCTTTCTGATCTTCCTTGTTTTTGTTTTGCTCCACTGTTTGGTTTGCTTCCTGTCTAAGTCGGGTGTTTTTTTTTTTTTTGCCTTGTGCAAATTTAGTGGGCTCTCACAAAACCCAAACCGTCTGCGCACGTGCACCATCGTGCATACATACATTTTGTCCTCCTACACCAAAAGCGATCACGACACGCAGGTTAAAATATCAAAACAAACTCTGACCCAATGCGATTGCGACCTATATACAGTGTGTGCAAATGAGGTAGGCCATAGTGGCAAAATAATTATTGAGAGTGATTCTTTTTTTAATTTGATTTGTCAGTACATTATGTAAATGTTTTGCTGATACAGTGGTTCAGTTATAGGTGTTGCATATACATATACACACACACACACACACACACACACACACACACTATATACAGTGTGTGCAAATGAGGTAGGCCATAGTGGCGAAATAATTACAATAGCAATTAAACAAAGTAGCAACAAATTATATATAAAATAACAGTATGGTGATGAGGTAGTTGGATAGGCTATATGAAAGCTGCTCTGACAGCTGGTACTTAAAGTTAGTGAGGGAGATATGGGTCTCCAGCTTCAGTGGTTTTCGCAATTCGTTCCAGTCATTGGCAGCAGAGAACTGGAAGGAAAGGCAGCCAAAGGTGGAATTGGCTTTGGGGGTGACCAGTGAAATATACCTGCTAGAACGCGTGCTACTGGTGGGTGCTGCTATGGTGACCAGTGAGCTGAGATAAGGCGGGGCTTTACCTAGCAAAGACTTAGATGACATGGAGCCAGTTTGTTCGGTGAGGAATATGAAGCGAAGGCCAGCCAACGAGAGCATACAGGTCACAGTGGTAAGTAGTATATGGGGCTTTGGTGACAAAACGGATGGCACTGTGATAGACTGCATCCAATTTATTGAGTAGAGTGTTGGAGGCTTTTGTAAATGACATATCCGGAGTCGAGGATCGGTAGGATAGTCAGTTTTACAAGGGTATGTTTGGCAGCATGAGTGAATAATGCTTTGTCACGAAATAGGAAGCCGATTCTAGATTTAATTTTGGATTATATCAGGATGGAAATATCAGAGTTTTTGGTGGCCTTCCTAAGCCAGGATTCAGACTACAAAAATACACTTTTGTGGTAGACTGACATTGACCTTAGGGGTTGTAAGTTTGGTGCAGTCATTTTGGAAGTTGCATAAACACAGGCTAATAAAAATTAAAGCCAAAGATTTTAAGTTGGAAGCATTTGTGGAAAACCCAACATGGGAGATGCAAATCTGCACATCATTACATCAGTGGCATCTGGCAATCCAAAAGTAGTAGTCAGAGTTGATCGGTACTGATTTGGTGGAGGATAAAATCTTCTCGGTGAGAGAGACTGATGAAAAGGGTGCTACGGGTAGAGAACATCCTGTAGACGTGCAACTAAGGGAGTTAGAACTAAAGGCAAAGGTGGCGCAACAAAATGTTTTGCTTGAACAGAAATTATAGCTTGAGTACAAGAAAAGAGAATGTGAGGAGAGATTGGAACAACAGAAATTAGAGTTGGAGCACAGGGAAACAAGATGACCGTGCAGCCAAACAAGAAAGTGCAGCCAGACATTAACGTGAGCATGCCGTTTGAGTAAGAGAGAGATCCAGTAACACTGAATCCAGTCAGGCCATCCTGCACCCTCAGTTTGATCTTGGTCGGAAATGCCGGCTTGTACCGCCTTTTAACGAAAAAGAGGTGGATGTATATTTTACTCTGAGCGGATTCCCACATCCCTAAAGGGGCAGTGAGATACAGTGCCTTGCGAAAGTATTTGGCCCCCTTGAACTTTGCGACCTTTTGCCACATTTCAGGCTTCAAACATAAAGATATAAAACTGTATTTTTTTGTGAAGAATCAACAAGTGGGACACAATCATGAAGTGGAACGACATTTATTGGATATTTCAAACTTTAACAAATCAAAAACTGAAAAATTGGCCGTGCAAAATTATTCAGCCCCCTTAAGTTAATACTTTGTAGCGCCACCTTTTGCTGCAATTACAGCTGTAAGTCGCTTGGGGGATGTCTATCAGTTTTGCACATCGAGAGACTGACATTTTTTCCCATTCCTCCTTGCAAAACAGCTCGAGCTCAGTGAGGTTGGATGGAGAGCATTTGTGAACAGCAGTTTTCAGTTCTTTCCACAGATTCTCGATTGGATTCAGGTCTGGACTTTGACATTCTAACACCTGGATATGTTTATTTTTGAACCATTCCATTGTAGATTTTGCTTTATGTTTTGGATCATTGTCTTGTTGGAAGACAAATCTCCGTCCCAGTCTCAGGTCTTTTGCAGACTCCATCAGGTTCTTCCAGAATGGTCCTGTATTTGGCTCCATCCATCTCCCCATCAATTTTAACCATCTTCCCTGTCCCTGCTGAAGAAAAGCAGGCCCAAACCATGATGCTGCCACCACCATGTTTGACAGTGGAGATGGTGTGTTCAGGGTGATGAGCTGTGTTGCTTTTACGCCAAACATAACGTTTTGCATTGTTGCCAAAAAGTTCAATTTTGGTTTCATCTGACCAGAGCACCTTCTTCCACATGTTTGGTGTGTCTCCCAGGTGGCTTGTGGCAAACTTTAAACAACACTTTTTATGGATATCTTTAAGAAATGGCTTTCTTCTTGCCACTCTTCCATAAAGGCCAGATTTGTGCAATATACGACTGATTGTTGTCCTATGGACAGAGTCTCCCACCTTAGCTGTAGATCTCTGCAGTTCATCCAGTGAGATCATGATGATTTGCAGTGGTCTGATACTCCTTCCATTTCAATATTATCGCTTGCACAGTGCTCCTTGGGATGTTTAAAGCTTGGGAAATCTTTTTGTATCCAAATCCGGCTTTAAAACTTCTTCACAACAGTATCTCGGACCTGCCTGGTGTGTTCCTTGTTCTTCATGATGCTCTCTGCGCTTTTAACGGACCTCTGAGACTATCACAGTGCAGGTGCATTTATACGGAGACTTGATTACACACAGGTGGATTGTATTTATCATCATTAGTCATTTAGGTCAACATTGGATCATTCAAAGATCCTCACTGAACTTCTGGAGAGAGTTTGCTGTACTGAAAGTAAAGGGGCTGAATAATTTTGCACGGCCAATTTTTCAGTTTTTGATTTGTTAAAAAGTTTGAAATATCCAATAAATGTCATCCCACTTCATGATTGTGTCCCACTTGTTGTTGATTCTACACAAAAAAATACAGTTTTATATCTTTATGTTTGAAGCCTGAAATGTGGCAAAAGGTCGCAAAGTTCAAGGGGGCCGAATACTTTCGCAAGGCACTGTACTTGTAAACTTTGCCAAAACATTTCAAAACTACTTTTGTAATACAACTTTAGGTATTTAACGTAAATAAGCGATAAAATTGAAGACGGGATGATCTGTGTTCAATACAGGAGGAAAACAAACTGTAGCTAGCTTTCTCGTCACGCGCCTCTAACAGTACACTTGAAGTGACCCTCGTTCTGAACAGGGCTACTTCATTACACAAAGGAAAAACCTCACTTAATTTCTAAAGACTGTTGACATCCAGTGGAAGAGGTAGGAACTGCAAGAAGATCCCTTAGAAATCTGGATTCCCAATGAAACCCCATTGAAAAGTGACCTCAGGAAAAAAAATCTGAATTGTTTGTCCTCTGGGTTTCACCTGCTAAATGAGTTCTGTTATCCTCACAGACATGATTCAAGTTAACCCCATGGTCTGTGTCGGCAGTTGTCGAGCAGGCGTTTCAAAACCATGACAGAGGGTATCACATCTGCGGCAGATGAGCTTATTTCTTGAGTCTGTTGTTTGAATGGAGCTAGGAGTGTGTTCATGTTTTCAGTGAGTCTCCACAAGTTTATACTGACTGTTGCAGGTAACTCAGTCAGCTGCGTACATGCCAAGCACTCATTTTTGTTCCAGCAGGCATTCCATGTAAAAAGTACTGTTCCATCTGGTGGAAACATCTTGCTTAAGCCTTTTCGTTTTCACGCCAAGCTGCTTCTGTATTGCTTGCAGGCAGCTGTATGCATTTAAAATGACCCACTATCTTCCTACCTGTTGCCACTATGCTGCGTTGTGCCAAAACAACTTAGTTCACAGCCAGTTGCAGCGTGTGTGACATGCATGGCAAACTGGCAACTCCCAAAGACTGTCATCTTACGTGCAATATCACGTAGCACAGCATGTACTTCGTTCTTTGGGATTTTCCAAGTTTCAAACATGTTCTCAAATGCTATTGAAATGGCAGCAGCGGTATAAGAACTAGCACATTCTTGAGCATGCAAGACAGCTTTCCTCAGTACGAAATCCTTGTCGACCCACTGTGCTATCAGATTCAACACGCTCATGGGGCCAACGTCACTAGTCCAAATGTCAGTCGTGAAGCTAATAGCAGTGACGCCCATAGCAAGTAGCTCATGGTTGTGCGTTTCAACAATACTGTAACTCCGGTAGGGCAACATCTGAAAAATAACACCTACTTGCTAGTGTGTACCGGGGCTTGAGGTGCTCGACCAGTCTGTGAAATCCAACATCATCCATGACAGAGAAGGGTTGATTGTCAAGGGCAATGAATTCCATTGTGTTGGCGTTAATGGATTTCACCTTTGAGTTGTCTCACTGAAATTCTTACTCTTTCAAATGACTGCTCGACTTGAACTGGTTTAGTTGTTGGAAGTGTGCGCTTCATTTTTCTGCTTTTGTTCTAAGTAGTCACTGAACATCTGGAGGTGAAGCACTTTCAAATGAGTATTCAGGTTTGTGGTATTGAACGATTTAACTTTCTCCCCTCAGGAACTAATAGCATCAAACGCTGTGCTGCATATGACCTTTTTGTTAGCTTCCTTTGAAACTTCAAAATAGAACGACACAGTAGGCTGTGTTAGGAATGCTGTGTTGCACATGTAGTGCTGTATTTTTTGTGGCGTCATTACGTCATCTACCTACGTTACACAGGTATGCAAGTCAGCTTTGACAGTGTTAAACTACACAGAGCCGATGCCGGCATTTTTAGCTAAAATGGTCCGATTCCGATATACTTACCGATATATTGTGTATCCCTAGTTTGAACTAAACTCAGCAAATAAAGAAACATCCTTTTCAGGACCCTGTCTTTCAAAGATAATTCATAAAAATCCAAATAACTTCATAGATCGTTGTAAAAAAAGGTTTCAACACTGTTTCCCATTCTTTTTCAATTAAACAAACAAATAATGAACATGCACATGTGGAACGGTCATTAACCTCTAGGGTAGGGGGCAGCATTCGGAATTTGGGATGAAAAGCATGCCCAAATTAAACGGCCTGCTAATCGGGCCCAGAAGATATGATATGCATATAACTGGTAGATTTGGATAGAAAACACAAAAGTTTTCAAAACTGTTAAAATAGTGTTGGAGTATAACAGAACTGATTTAGCAGGCGAAAACCTGAGAAAAATCCATTCAGGAAGTAGTTATTTTTTGGGTTTTGTAGTGTTCTATTCAATGCCATTACAGTATCCATTGACTTAGGACTCCATTTGCAGTTACTATGCCTTCCACTAGATGTCAACAGTCTTTAGAAATAGTTTCAGGCTTGTATTCTTATAAATGAGGGAGTAAGACCAGTCTGAACGAGTGGACCCTAACGTGACGCAGAGTTTTCAGACGCATGTGCATTTCTTGTTTACCTTTTATATTGACAACGTTATTGTCCTGTTGAAATATTATAGATCATTTAGGCTAAAAAAACCATCTGATGATTGAATATAAACATCGTTTGACATGTTTCTATGAACTTTACGGATACAATTTGGATTTTTTTGTGTGATTGTTTTGACTGAGTTTGAGCCTGTGGATTACTGAAGAAAACACTAAGAGGTTTTTGGATATAAAGAGACTTCATCGTACAAAATGAAAATGTATTTAGTAAATGAATGTCTTCTGATTGCCACCATATGAAGATCATCAAAGGTAAGGGATTCATTTTATCTCTGAGTTTTGTAACGCTTCTGCTTGGCTGGTTACTGTTTGTAATAATTTGTCAACTGGGCTATGTATGTTCTGGGCTAGGTATGTTCTGTGCTAGGTATGCTTTCGCCGAAAAGCATTTTATAAATATGACACTGGTTGGTTTAACAAGAAATAATGAGCATTTCTGTAATTGAATTTGGCGCTCTGCAACCTCACTGGATGTTGGCCAGATGGGACGCTAGCGTCCCACATACCCTAGAGAGGTTAAGACACTAACAGCATAGATGGTAGGCAATTAAGGTCACAGTTATGATAACTTAGGACACTAAAGAGAGGCCTTTCTACGGACTCTGAAAAACCACCAAAAGAAAGACGACCAGGGTCCCTGCTCATCTGCGTGAACGTGCCTTAGGCATGCTGGGAGGAGGCATGAGGCCTACAGATGTGGCCAGGGCAATACATTGCAATGTCCGTGCTGTGAGACGCCTAAGACGGCGCTACAGGGAGACAGGACAGACAGCTGATCGTCCTTGCAGTGGCAGACCACGTGTAACACCTGCACAGGATCGGTACATCCGATCACCACACCTGCGGGACAGTTACAAGATGGCAATAACAACTGCCCGAGTTACACCAGGAACGCACAATCCCTCCATCAGTGCTAAGACTGTCCACAATAGGCTGAGAGAGGCTGGACTGAGGGATTGTGGGCCTGTTGCAAGGCAGGTCCTCAACAGACATCACTAGCAACAACGTTACCTATGGGCACAAACCCACCATCGCTGGACTAGACCGGGCTGGCAAAAAATAGTCTTCACTGACGACTCGCGGTTGTGTCTCACCAGGGGTGATGGTCGGATTTGCGGTTATCGTCGAAGGAATGTGCGTTACACGGAGATCTGTACTCTGGAGCGGGATCAATTTGGAGGTGGAGGGTCTGTCATGGTGTGGGGCAGTGTGTCACCGCATCATTGGACTGAGCTTGTTGTCATTGCAGGCAATCTCAATGCTGTGCGCTACAGGGAAGACATCCTCCTCCCTCATGCGAGACCCTTCCTGCAGGCTCATTCTGACATGACCCTCAAGCATGACAATGCCACCAGCCATACTGCTCATTCTGTTCGTGATTTCCTGCAGGACAGAAATGTCAGTGTTCTGCCATGGCCAGTGAAGAGCCCAGATCTCAATCCCATTGAGCACGTCTGGGACCTGTTGGATCGGAGGGTGAGAGCTTGGGCCATTCCCCCCAGAAATGTCCGGGAACTTGCAGGTGCCTTGGTGGAAGAGTGGGGTAGCATCTCACGGCAAGAACTGGCATATCTGGTGCAGTCCGTGAGGAGGGGATGCACTGCAGTACTTAATGCAGCTGGTGGCCACACCAGATACTGACTTACTTTTGATTTTGAATGAATCTGAGTTTGGCAGATGCCAGGAGAACGCTACCTGCCTGAATGCATAGTGCCAACTGTAAAGTTAGATGGAGGAGGAATAGCTGTGCCACTAGAGATCCTGGATCAAGTCCAGGCTCTGTCGCAGCCGACCGTGACCTGGAAACCCATGGGGCGGCGCACAATTGGCTCAGCATTGTCTGAGTTAGGCTGGCAGGGATATTCTTGTCCTTTCACGCACTAGCGACTCCTGTGGCGGGCCAGGCACAATGCACGCTGACACGGTCACCAGATGTACAGTGTTTCCTTTGACACATTGGTACGGCTGGCTTACGGGTTAAGCGGGCATTGTGTCAAGAAGTAGTGTGGCTCAGCTGGGTTGTGTTTCGGAGGACGCATGGCTCTTGACCTTCGCCTCTCTCTCTCGAGTCCGTACGGGAGTTGCAGCGATGGGACAAGACTAACTACCAATTGGATACCATGAAATTGGGGAGAAATAAAAAGGGTTAAAAATGTTTTCAGAATAATGGTTTGTCAAGATCAGTATGGAACAACTTGACTGGCCTGCACAGAGCCCTGACCTCAATCCTATCAAACACCTTTGGGATGTATTGGAATGCAGACTGCGAGCCAGGTCTAATCACCCAACATCAGTGCCCGACCTCATTAATGCTTGTGGCTGAATGGAAGCAAATCCCTGCAGCAACGTTCCAACATCTAGTGGAAAGCCTTCCCAGAAGAGTGCAGGCTATTATAGCAGCAAAAGGGGGGGGAGGGGGGGGGGGGGGAGTAAGTGCCCACATAGTGTGCATTTTCCAAATGGCATGTCATGACAAAGCTGTGATGTTTAGTTCAACATCGTGAAAAACACTAATGCAGTACGATGGGTAATTTATAGCTCTCCAAAACCCAAGGGAGCTTACAGCCATCTATCTCCCTTTTAGGGTTCTCAGATGAAGGTATGGACCACAGGTGGCTCCAAGAGAACTATAATCCCGATGCTCTGTTTTAACGTTTAGAAACGTTAATAATCCTCGCTTGCAATATGGTTTTGGAAACCTTTGGAACTTAGATTCTTTCTCGCTGGTATGAAAGTTTTCAAATACAAAATATATATTTACTGTATGCAATTCAGCAAAGTTTCACCTGAATGTAACAACCTCCAGCCGAGGTAAGACATGAGCTGTGTTCGAATACCTATACTAAACATACTATATACACTACATGAGTATATACACTACATACTATTTGTTCATTTTAGTATACCTTCTTCAGTTGAGCGTACTAGCGCTGCGCCTGTCTACCATTTACTAACTCGTTAGTATAACAAATTACTAGCTAGACATTTTACACCTTCTGTTGAGTTCTTAAATTCAATCTAGAGTGCACTCTGGGCGTTCGTAAATTCAGAGTTTTCAGATTGTCCATTTGAAAATTCAGAGAGTTCACTATTTTACTCACCCTAGCAGAGCTGGTAAGGCTGTTTTCCTGTTATCCAAAGCGTTGGTGACAAACTGCTGCTGGGAACAATTTAATTACGCTTTTTTGGCAATGTTTACTGACACCGGCACCCGAATGTCCAATGAACACCCACAACGACTATTCCACTTAGCTAAGAATGACAAGAATAATCAAGTCAATAAACGTTGGGTAGTTAGTTAGGAAGCATACAGTTAATATACTCCCTGATGTAGTAGCCAACTAACGTTAGGATGGTAGCTGGCTAACATACATACTATGTGGTTCGTAAGGATAGCGTAGCTAACAAATTGTCAGCCAACATAACATGTAAAGTAACTTACTTGCAAAGTCAATACTTTATTATATTGCCCAACATTTTCTTAACATTTGTCATAATTCGTTAAAGCAATGAATTGGTATCGGCTCTTGCTGGACTTTCACCATTTTCTTCAAATATTAAAAATACTTTTAAGAATTGCATTATGGGCCCTAAAAGCACAGAAATAGTGTCCACTGTTTGTATACTTCGTGTATTGGCGAACGTAGTACGACATCCGGGAACTTTTGGCATACCAACACTATGACCAATAAGCATACTATATACTCAATTTACGTCACAAATAGTATGGTTAGTATGAGTATTCTAACACTACTATGCTCTCACCTTACATGCGCATTTGGGCAGCGTCGGCGCATTTCCCTCACAAGGTTAAAGGAGACGTCAAGAATAAGGGCTCGGTGGTTGCTTTTCGTGAAATTAATTCTGTAATAAAATATTCATATTTTAATACAATGTTTACGCCAATCTTTCAGGGCATATACAGTATTAGTATGCGGATACAATGTTTTCACACTAAAGAAAAAAAGTAAATACCATTGTTACATTAGGATTACAGTTGAACCAGAGTCTGGGTTTACGGTAGACGTTACTATACACCCAGATTCTGGTTCAAGTATCACACGTGTTAGACTACTGAAGAAAAAAAATGCGCAGGTTCCTCTATGGTTCGGAAACAATGTAGAAATAATTCAATGGAACAACCACCAAGTCCCTCTTATTTCAGGTTTTTGGCGTTAATAAAATTATTCAACAACCAACCGTTTCAACTAAATTAAGACAATAAATAGGCTGAGCTTCACAAGAGCACAACAGTACGCGGGGGGGGGGGGGGGGGGGGGGGCTTGTGTACTAAAACACCGCGGATTTACTACAGTCCTTGCTGTTGCCAAATGAAACCAAGCGGCATGCAACCAATTTACTCATAACAATTCATGACAGAGTATCCGTTTTTTTCCCAACACCCTGCGCGACAGCAAAATAAAAAACGATTTTACAGTAATTATTTGTTAACTCTTCGGGCATATGTAACACATGTAATACCCTGACTATGAGTCTATTTAATACCCGACCAACTATATGTTACAGACAGTAGGCATAACAATATTATATTTTGGCTCGTTTTTGACAGTTCAAGGCCTAGCAGAGCAGATTGGGTGAAGATATCCGCATCCCCACTGACTACAATGCGAACTACTACTATTTCTGGCATGACTGAAACAAAATATTTTAAACAGAACTTTACCTTGACCAATTCGAACGTTATTATGGGTCATTGTTCGGACTCTTTGACAACTTATCAGCATATTTGTCCATGCGTATTATTAGTTAATGTATCCTCATGCACTCAAAGTCGTTCTCCCATTAAATCAACCGAGCCTTATGTCCTCATAACATCCGAATCCCCCCTGGGTCCTAAAAGCCGACCTAGTTCTTATACCATAACCCATAAAGAAGGATAGAGGCCTCTAGTTACCAAAAGGCTATTTTAGCATTGGCAGCGCCATTGAGGGCTTCCACCATTTTAATGTGGTCAACTGGGTGGGATTTCCAATTTCATTGGCTGATCCCTCCCGGTGACCCTATTGGAGTCAGGGGCATAAGGAGGGATCAGCCAATCCTGAAGAAGAAAACGGACTACTTCAAAATGGAGATTGCCTCAATGGCGCAGCGCATGCTGTCACAGACACTATAGTAGCACATATACAAATATTAGTTCTCTATCTATCTCTATGCCGTAACCTCATTTGGCTTTTCCCCGTTTTAGAGTTCAGTGTGTGCATTGCAGTTATATACAGGAATGTGCAATTGTCACTCAAGATGCAAAATGCCACGTTTTATGGAACTGTGTTGAACGTTATTTACGGGATGATTATGATGACAATTGAGAATCACACATTTTATTTGCCTATAATTTAATATTCAACTTAAAATGCAAGTGGATCTTTTTACAGTTTACTGTAGGCAGAAGCAACTTAATTTGTATCTACCAAATGTACTTATGACGACATATTCTATCAATGATATTCTTCATTATTGCTATAATGATCAGTAGCCTAATACCCACTATGAGTCTATTTAATACCCGACAATGAGTCTGATTGATGCGTAAACATGTTCATGGGTATCTAGACATCAACTGCGTTCGAACACTCATACTATTCGTACTATTTGTGACGTAAATTGAGTATATAGTATGCCTATAGGTCATAGCATGGATATAGATAGTATACCAAAGGTTCTCCGATGTCGTACTAAATTCGTCAAAATACGAAGTACACAAGCAGTGGACACTATTTCCGTGCTTTTAGGGCCCATAATGCAATTCTTCATAAAATGGGCGTGGCTCCACATCGTTTTCAGATTTGAAGAAAATGGCAATACAAATTCATTGCTTTAACTAATTATGACAAATGTTAGGAAAATGTTTAGCAATATAATAAAGTAATGACATTTCAAATAAGTTACCTTACATGTTATGTTGGTTAGCTACGCTATCCTTACGAACCACATAGCATATCATTACAGCAGTATGTACCGGTATGTAAGCTAATTACCGTTATAATGTTAGTTGGCTACTACATCTAACTTGCCAGGCTGTATATTAACTATATGCTTCCTAACTAACTACCCAACGTTTATTGGCTTGATTATTCATGGCATTTTTAGCTAAGTGCTATAGTCGTTCTGCGTTCTCAATGGGCATTGTTAATTCTGTCTATCTACTCCGATTTCAGAGCACTCTTATCTCGTCTGTGTGCCGGATCGCAGAATAACTGATGCATTTACAAACGCTCAACACCCATTGAATATGGCTGGTGTGAATAAACGTTGCCCCAAAAAACGTAATTAAATTGTTGCCAGCAGCACACTTAGTGCTGACGTTAGCCAGTTCGCTTGGGTGCTTGACCGCCGTTGTGAGTTCAGAACGCTCGGATTAACCCTACTCCTTGGCCAGAGTGTCCAGTGTGTGCACTCCGAGAGTGAAACGCTCTGAATTTACAAATGAACAATCTGACAATGCTCTGGATTTACGAAAGCCCAGAGCGCACTCCAGATTGAAATCATGAAACACCCGAATTCGTAAAATGTCTAGCTAGTCATTTGTTATGCTAGCAAGCTAACAAGAGGTTGCTTAGCAACAGCATCAACTTCTGGTAGACAGGTGAAGCGCTAGTTCGCTCAACTGAAAGGATACCTTCTTCTACGATGAGGTTCGGCGGAGGTTGGCATCCAATAAATGTTGCATTACCGCTACCTACTAGACTGGAATATAACTCCCTTATATAAATACTAAACTCCACTATTTAAATCTATTTAGTCCTATTTCAGGCAAACAGCCTGAAAGCATGGGACATCACCACCCAAATACCTCTCTGGAGCTACCACAACAAACTATTTTCTGTGACTTACAATCCATCCCTGCAGTACAGTTGATAACCATTACTATAAATGCCAAAAATCCAATCTTACTGAAACATATAATCACTTGTTGGTTTATCCCTCTGTACTGGTACAAATCTACTACTCACACCACTCCTCTCAGGAACCCTCCTCTTGACCCATCTTCCTCTACTTTCTTCACTGCCTCAGCATATGACCACTTCTGCACTACTCTAACCCTGGAAACCTCAAACTGCCTCTCTCGCACTGGACATTTCTGATCCCCAGCCCCATGGGCACACCTACAATTAACACATACCACTACTTTCCCCAAAGCTACCTATTCCTTTCACTCATGCCTTCGGCACACTTCTCACACCTAGGGACCTTCCTCCTACACACTGCTGCCACATGCCCATAAGCTTGACAACTGTAACAACGTAATGTAGTCGTCACAAAAGCTTGTACAGGAAAACTTATATATCCTAACATCACCTGGTCGGGCAAAGACTCAACATCAAAACTCAAATGAACAGACAATGACTCTTCTGTTTCTCCACTCACACCACCCTGTCTGCGTCACACCAAGCGATGAGCATCACAAACACTGGGAATCTTCCTCTTCAGTTGACCAGCTTTCACATTTACCGCTACCCCAGTAATCACTCCTTTTAATGGAGCCCTTTTCTTGAGAGCAAAACAATTAAAAAAAACAAATCTCTTGCCACCATTCGTTTAACATGGAGCATCTGCTCCCTCTGACCAGCAGAAACACATAATTATCACAAGACCACTTCTGGTTACCCTCACTGATTCCACAACACCCAACTCTGTTTTCGCCCTGAAACCTCAAATGGATCAGCCAAAAGGCAAGGGTCCACTTTTTCCAAAAACTTCACTCCTACTGTCAGACTTATCTTTATCCTAACCCTCGGTGCAAGTATCGGGCTCCGAGAACTTCACCACAGCTACCACCTTCGATACTTTGCCCTCATTCACTTCCATTTCTACCCCTGTCTTCAACTGACTCTGCTTACACTTTCTACCATTCTTCTTTAACAAACCATATCCTTTTTCCCCACCATTTTTAACCGACTCAAGCTCACCCTCTTCCTCCCTCTCTCTCTTAGACCTCCTCTGCCTCTCTTTTTCCCATCCGGCTATCTGGGCCCCCCCTCAGGATTCGGCTGGGACCGCTGCGCCTCCCGTATTCCAAGTATAACTCTCCTTATGATAATACTGTACTTCTCCTTACATACATCTTGTTCTTGCCTTGTCAAGGGACGCCATTTAACTGACTGTCACAATCAACGTACAATCAGCACGAACCCCTCGGAATGTAGCGCTCAACAATGCATCCCACTTGTAAAGCAACTGGTTCGTCTTGATGTTCTTCTTTATCAATAGCTACCACAACGCGGATTCCGCTATTTCCCCTGAAAGGATACCGTTTGTTTACAGTATACTAAAATGAACTAATAGAATATAGTATTTACACATTAAGTATGTAGTATACAGTATGTTAGTATGGGTATTCAAACACAGCTACATTCTTGAGTTATGTCAGGTAATTACTTACAATATGCATTATAGCAAACAATTAGCTCTTCTTTCTTGATTGTAAAGAGACAGCAACGCAAGCAGGGGCGTCATTTCAGCTAAACCTAGGGTATAGCAAAGTGACTCTAAATTTTTATCAAGTTGAAGCTCATTTTTACTTCATTTAAAAACTCTAAAATGCAATTTAAAGAATAGCAAAAAAACATCCAAAATTGACTACAGCCATTATCACCTTGGCTGCTGTAACTTCCTTCACCCCAGTCGATAGTGGACTTTACATTCTACAAACACGTCAGAGAGTAATTAGCTGCTACTCACTAGCTCAGTACCGGGATCAAAAACTCTAGTTTAGTTTGATGTCAAGTCAAACAGAAGTTATCTAGCCATCTATCTCCTCCACAGTTTTGAGAGAAGAGTTGTGTTGTTCTCTGCAGAGCTGTGTGGATGCCCAGTCCATAGTCCTAAAGCCAGCCCGCTGGGTTGCTTCCATAGCCACGGAAAGTAGGGGTGCTGGAGCACCCCCTGAAAAATCTGAAAATACCCTCATGAAAAAATAATGCAGTTAGAGTGCAGTATATACCACATTAAGGTAAGACCCAAATGCAGGCAACATCGAAGTAACAACAGTTTATTAATTCAACAGGGGCAGGCAAAAGACAGGTCAAGGGCAAGCAGGGGTCAGTAATCCAAATAGGTGGGGCAAAGGTACAGGACAGCAGTCAAGTTAGGCAGAAAAGGTCAAAACTGGGAAAACTAGAAACCAGGAACAATCGAGAGACAGGAACAGAGGGAAACCGGTGGTAGGCTTGACGAAACAAGACGAACTGGCAACAGACGAACAGAGAACACAGGTAATATTATTGAGTCCAAAATACCACAGTCGACTGCAGTTACGACACTTTTACTGCAGTTTCAGAACTGCAAACTTTCTTTGTAAGGGTTCATAAATAAAAAATCACAGCACCCCCCACTCCCACCTATCTTCCCGTGGCTATGGTTGCTGCATTAGCCTTTTAATAGGGATATAAATTATTTTAGTAGTCTAATTTTAATTGTTTGTGTTGAGCTAGGGTATGCCATACCCAATCGACACACCTGAGCACAAGACCCATATCAACAGAGTGGTTTCTCAGGACACTGTTACCAAGATATCATGTCAGTGTGCCAAAGAGTGTCCCGGGCTCAGATAGGCCTCAGCCATCTGCACACTCACGGTACCCCAGACTCATCCCAAAAAAGTATGTCTTGGTGTGTGTGTGTGCCTACTAATAAGGTATTTGCCACATTGACAACACTTCAACACAGTTTCGATAAAAAGCCTCTATGATGGTATAGGTTTGGTGGTTAATTTTTCCCCACACAGAGGAAATCCCCTCAGAGCCCCAGCCGGTAAACAAGAAGTCAGTGCAGAGTGGGTCTGCCAGCAGGACAAAAGGCATCCATTCAGCTGGCTCAACTATGAAAAACACACACAGCCGTGCTTCATGAGCTATTTGTTATTGGAAAACTACTAAGACACTTTTTAGTGTTCTGTGAAACTGCTTTGGTTCATTGACCTTATTTGGAGTAGCCTAATTGTCTTGCTGTCAAAGCCTATAACTAGGCTACTGCTGTCAAAGGGACATTTCAAACTGATCAAAATGTGTTTTCAATTTAGCTAATGATGTTTTCTCAGGCATTTAACTGTGGCCAGGGAAAGGACTATTTTGCTCTGTCAAATTCTTCTAAATTGTTATCAAAGGTGACCCCTGCATCAAACAATTGTAATGTTTAACATGTTTTGTGATTTTTTTAGCAACAGGACATGGGCAAAACACAACATTTTGTACTTTCAAATCACACATGCAAATTGAGGAAAGTCCTGATTGACAGATGAAAAAGAAATTGAGGATAAAAATGTTGACTTTGGAAAAGAGTAGAAAGGCAGAGAAAGTTGGACCAAGAGTTTCTTTTTAGACATATTTGGTTTACCCACACACACACACACATGCACACGCACACACACTGCATCAGTCTGGTCATGCAGTTAATAATAATTAGCAGACACTTTTATCCAATGCAACTTACCGCCATGTGTGCATACTGTAGCAGGCTCAAGGGTGTGGGGTTTCCAAATCACCAAGTTTCCAAGTTCAATACCAAAACATGCACCAGTAGCACAAATCGAATGCAAAAGGGGGAGTTTATTAAGGATATCGGTACACGGGGAAAGAAGGGGGAATTCACCAATCGCCTCACAGTCCACAAGCCATTCTCGTTGTCCGTTACGTTTTCCGGGGGTAATCCCCACACTCGGGTCCTGAGCCAATCCGGTCCGGTACACAAGGGGGAGTAGTCCGACAGTCCAGTTCACAACGGGTAATCACACCGATATTGTTCTCGCTTCTCCCACTCTTCATAACACTCTTGGTTCTCTCCTACTCTGCCCCTTTGTGCAGGCTGCTTCCTCCTTTATCCCCAAGCATTGCCTGGCTTAACAAACAGCCTTGCCTCGTTGGGACAGGAAGACCATATAAGGCTTGGGGATGGAGCCAGTGGGCTGTAAGATATTTCCCCTCACCTCTCCCGAGAGCATCCCTCCTGGAGAGGGCATCAGCATTTCCATGGGCTGCACCTGATCTGTGGACGACAGAAAGCAAAGGGCTGTAAGGATAGGAACCATCGGGTGACCCGGGCGTTACTGTCCTTATTCCGTGACATCCAAACCAGTGGTGCATGGTCCGTTACGAGGGTGAAGTGCCGTCACAATAAGTATTACTTCAGCGTTTCCAGCGCCCACTTCATCACAAGACGTTCTTTCTCCACCGTAGAATATTTTTGATTCCACGGCAACAGCTTCTGGCTAATGTACATGACTGGGTGGTCCTCACCTTCTTGTATCTGTGATAGGACGGCACCCACCCCTGTTTCGGATGCATCGGTCTGTACCACCTGTGGCTTGGAGAAGTCCGGTGTCACCAGCATGGGTCCAGAACACAGTGCTCCCTTTAGGTCCTGGAAGGCTTCCTACGTCTCCTCGGGCCACGTCACCTAAGTGGGCAGACGGCTCCTGGTCAGATCTGTCAGGGGGCTGGCTAGGGAGGCAAAGTGGGGAATAAATCTCCGGTAGTAACTAGTCAACTCCACAAATGTGGGTACCTGCTTCTTGGTGAGGGGGCGGGAACAGTCCCGAATCGCCTCCACTTTCTTCACCTGGGGTTTGACACATCCCCTACCGATCATGTACCCTAGGTACGCAGCCCTCCACAGGGCGAGCCAACATTTTTGGGGGTTTGCTGTTAGCCCCACATCCTGTAAGGCCTGCACTACTGCGCTCACCCATGGATCACAATATTTTGTCGATGTCTGCCACCACGAACATGCGATGGGGTTGGAGAACCCGGTCCATCAACCTCTGGAAGGTGGCCGGGGTCCCGTGCAGTACCAAAGGGAAGCTTCTTGTAATGGAACAGACCGTCCCGGGTGGCGAAATCAGTTTTCTCCCGTGCCTCGGGACCTAAGGCCACCTGCCAATAATCCTTTGTCAGGTCGAGCGTGCTGATAAATCAGGCGGCCCCTAGCCGTTCGATTAATTCATCAAATACGGGACATGGGGTAGGAGTCGATTATTGAGATTTCCTTTACTGTTCTAAAATCATTACAGAATCGGAGCTGCATCACTCACTATTCGACTCTTTGATTAGATCAGCTTCCAACATCATTTTTACCTCTGCCCTGACAGCCTCTCTCCTTGAGTAGGGTCTCAACTTCACCTTTTTCCCGGGTTCGGTGATGATGTGGTGCTGTACAAAATTGTTGTGTCCTGGTTCACTGAAGAACACATCCTGGTTTTGGCTGACCAACTCCGTCAGCTCCTGCTTCTGCTGCTCCCCTATTGTCACCGCGGCTGGCTCGGTCTCTTTGTTAGCCTTCTTCGGCAAAATAGAGTAGAGTATATCACGTGCATTCCATTTCTTTAGCAGGTTCACATGGTAAATCTGGGTCAGATGCCTACGTCCCGGCTGTCTAACCCTATAGTTAACTTCACCCACCTTCTCAATGACTTCGTATGTTCCGTTCCACTAGGCAAAAACTTAAAAATGGGTTATTCTCATTAGCTTGCATAGATCCTTCATGATTCTTGGCATGAACAGGGATGCCCTGGTCGGTCGATATCTCATCGGGAATGCCTACTTCGGGAGAACAGCATAACCAACTCACATGCGATTCCCTTGGTGGCCATCATGGTGCATAGGGGAATGGCTTCCGGGTACCTGGTGGCATAATCCAAAATCACCAAAATGTATTGGTGCCCTCTGTTACCCTTGGGTAGATGTCCCACCAGGTCCATTGCAATCCTGCTGAAAGGAACTGAAATAATGGGTAGGGGAATTAAGGGACTGTGAAAATGAGTTTTCGGAGCCACCTGCTGTCACTCCGGGCAACTGCGGCAGTGTTCCTCCACTACTTTCTTCACTCATGGCCAGTAAAAGTGTACCTTATACCTGTCTAGGGTCTTTTCCATCCCTAGGTGAGCTGCAAGAAGGTGGGAGTGCGCCAACTGCAGGATAGATGGTACAAAGGGACGGGGCACTAACAACAACTCCAGACATTCGTCATTCTTCTTCACGACCTGATATAGCAACTTGTTCTTTATAGAGAAAAGTCTCTGCCCCTTTGTGCAGGCTGCTTCCTCCTTTATCCCCAAGCACTCCCTGGCTTAACAAACCACAGCCTTGTCTCGTTGGGGCAGGAAGACCATATAAGGCTTGGGTTGGAGCCAGATATCTCCCCTCAATAACCACTCCCCTCACCCCTCCCTGCCGTCTGCCACAATACATTTTTGTATGGGTGGCCCCAGTGGGAATCAAACCCACAACCATTGGCATTGTAAGCGCCGTGCCTCACATGACCACAGTTGGCTTTGCAATACCAACACATTGGGTGAACATCTAAACATCTAAACCAGCAAATCTAAACCAGTGAATTTACTTTTTAAATTGTTAATACTTTTGAATCTATTTTTGTTGCTAAATGGTGTACGAATGTTGAGGGTTATCAGGAAGCTTATCTGTAGCTTGTTCATATCAATACCTCTTTACTTTGTGACACAGAGAGTTTGGCTTTTATTGTACTAATGTAGTCTAAACTAAAGTCATCAACAGGAATGGATTAATGAGCAAGCATTTCACTGTATATTATACTGTATATTGACGCCCCCCCTTTCTCTTTCTCGCTCCTTCTATCTTATCCGGTAAGATCTCAACCCCCCCAAGCAAAGGTTAGATTGACAAAGCATCTGACATGTACCTTCTTTTCGTCTAACGTGTTTTTCTTACAATTGCACACACCCAGTAAAAAAATAGAGCTCTTAAATCCAATTCATGAGAAGATAAGCGTTTACAACCGTTTTCACTCGGGTCTTTGTGATGATACATTTAGTGATGCAAGCTGTTGTTTTCTTTAAAAAATAAATACAATACTGTTCTGCCCAAGACCTTTTAAAAGAGAATTACAGTACTGTATTGCCCAATACATTTTAAAAGAGAATTACAGTACTGTATTGCCCAATACATTTTAAAAGAGAATTACAGTACTGTATTGCCCAATACATTTTAAAAGAGAATTACAGTACTGTATTGCCCAATACATTTTAAAAGAGAAATACAGCACTGTATCGACCAAGACAACAGACACCTGCCGAGAACTGTTTTATGTGACATTTAGCACTTCAATGCGCACGTCGTTATCTCTTCAAAAAGGAACTTCCATGGCAAACCACGATATGATTGCTGTATGTTTTCACTCGAGCTGCAACAAATGATTTTCACTGATATCTGTAAGGTCTGAGCGTTGTTATGACTGAATGTTTTCCCAGAGAGGGGGAGAGAAAGTAAGAGAGATAAAGCAAGAACGAGTGAATGAGAAAGAGAGGGAGGCAGATGGTGTGACAGAAATCACTGTGCAGAATTCTGAGTGCTAGTCTGAAAGTAAGCCACACACAGCACCTTTTCTGTTCAAGACTTTTCTGTCTTTCGTGTGATGCCCACTTAGGATATATAGTGAGGGCCCTACTGGGAAGGTTATTGTAATTGAGCCCAGTGGAGGCTCCCCAGAGGAGGGAGGGGAGGACCATCCCCCTCAGTGAATTTCTTAAAAATTAAAAGTGAAACATTCAAAAATGTATCCTTTTTAGATAAAACTATACTAAATATATTAATGTCATCAAATAATTGAGTAAAAACACTATTTCGCCATGAAGGTCAACAATAGCCTCAACAGCACTCTGTAGGGTAGCACCATGGTGTAGCCGGAGGACAGCTAGTTTCCACCCTCCTCTGCGTGCATTGACGTCAACACAAAACCTAGGCTCATGGTTCTCACCCCCTTCCAAAGACTTACACAGTAATTATGACAACTTCCGGAGGACGTCCTCCAACCTATCAGAGCTCTTGCAGATTGAACTGACATGTTGTCCACCCAATCAAAGGATCAGAGAATGAGTCTAGTTCTGAAAACATAAGCTACGTCTAGCTAGCACTGTAGTGTAGAAAATGTGGTTAGTAGTTGACTTAAAGAGTGAAAGACAATAGTTGAACAGGTTTGAACAAATTAATTTGTTTTACAATGAAGGAGAAGCAAGAGAGCGAGAGAGATATTTAGTTGTATTTTTTTCACTTTCACTTAGCTAGCGAATACAGGTAGCTAGTTTAGCCTAATCAAACACCTGGCTGAAACAGAGAGGGATGCTATGTTAGCTAGCTGGCTATGGCTATCCAGACACTGGAACTCTTCCAAGTCAAGGTAAGTGTTTGGTTTTATTAATTTATTGCCACCCACTGGTGTAACTGCTGAACTGCTTGCTGACTGTACACTGTACTGAATTATTGTACCGGGTTTAGTAATGCGTTAGTTATAGTAGCTATGTTGATTATGACGTTACTAGCGTTGTTAGCTAATATGGTGCCAACAACATAGGCTGTGTGTAGTGGTTAGCGGCTACGATATGAAGGTTTGGCTTGTTTTTTTTTTTTTTTGCATGGCCCCAGGCACATGTGTTGTGCTCTGAAGTCCACAAGCAAAGGGAAAGTGTGAGAGGAGGAGAGTGCGTAGATGCTAGAAGGAATTATATAACAAGCAAAATGTTCATGCTGTTTGTATGTGGCTGCTACGAAAGTGGCCTGTGTTTGTGTATGATCAGGGGTTTGTTCATTCTGTCTATTCTGTTTAAAAATGTTTCTTGAACAGAAGCAAACTATCAAGGCACAAGGCGAGACCCAGATGCAGACACAGGAGGCAGATGGTTAGAGTCTTACAATGTTTATTAATTCAAAGGGGTAGGCAAGATAATGGTTGTGCACAGGCATAAGGTCAAAACCAGATCAGAGTCCAGAAGGTACAGAGTGGCAGACAGGCTTGTGGTCAAGGCAGGCAGAATGGTCAGGCAGGCGGGTACAAAGTCCAGAAACAGAAGACTAGAAAAAGGAGAATGCAAAAAGCAGGAGAACGGAAAAAATGCTTGTTGACTTGGAAACACACAAGACAAACTGGCACAGAGAAACAGGAAAAACACGGGGATAAATACACTGGGGAAAATCGGCGACACCTGGAAGGGGTGGAGACAATCACAAGGACAGGTGAAACAGATCAGGTCCTGACACTAACGGAAGGAAATGGGGACAAACATACCTAAATTTGTTCAATTGAAACTCTCGTTTGCGACTGTTGGACTAATTATTACACCCTAGATAAGCTAGATGCAGGCAAGAGTGTGCAAGGCCATACTACATGTGTCACTGTCACCTTGATTTTTTAAAAATACATTTTTACCCCTTTTCTCCTCAATTTCATGGTATCCAATTGGTAGTTACAGTTTTGTAACTACCTACTGAAATAAAGCCATGCTCATAAAAATAAAAAGGATCGTCCTCCCTCATCTTAAACGTCACTGACCACCACTGATTGAGCCACAACTGCTGTATTAATCTACTACAGTAACATAACTGCAATCTAAATATATAATACAAATCAATAGCAAAGTTACTCCCCTAAATTTAAATATTGTAACTGTTCAAGTATTTGAGCTTGTTTTCTACAATTTCTATGTGTGGTTTATTATTTGCCTTTGTTAGAAAACAGAGCCATCTTCTCTCTGAGATGCTTCTGCAACGCAGACTCTAGCATATTGTAAATTAAATTACAAGAAAGAAAGAACATGTGGATATCCTCCTCATCATCGTCAATGAAATGCCCATCCAACATCCGGTATAAAGCCAGAAGTGAAGGTATGAACTGTTTCAACATTAGATTAGTATTGGCTCCTGCTGGAGCAGAGGAACACAGCAGGGACTTGCATCCAGAAAACAAACATCCTGAAAACAAGGCACAAACACATAAATACAAATGTCCAAGGAGAGGCTGACACGTTAAGTGGCGAGCCAGATGGAAAGACCTAGTGTTCCTCCCCTGCAGGGACACAATTCCAGGAACAGTTTCTCACAGCAACTATGGATTTATTGTCAATAAAATAGCCAAAATGGCCCCTTGCTTACCGAATGAGAAACTCCAGCAGGCTCTTATCTAATTTGCCCTAACCTTCTCGTTAAACAGGCCATCCCTGGGTCACAGTAACTGGCTATTTTCAGGGAAGTGACAGTGGTGGCGGTGGCGTTCTGGGGTGACACTCGGAGGGGAGAGGAAGGGTCATGGGGAGCAGGTGTGGTAGAAGTGGCTGGGATTTAATTTGAAAGGGTCTTAATCAGATAACCTCAATGTCCAAACAGGAGCACAGGAGCCTCATTGCCAATATTTCAGCAATGTAGTGGTACTAGACTTTCTGATGAGACCAAATGAAGACAAAGTTCCCATCACCACTGATCCGTAGCAGGTTACAATCCACACCAGTGCCAAATAAATAGAGAGATTTTAAGTTCTGATAGTTGGAAGCAAGTCCCTTGAATGACATTTTACTATGTACTATTTCACCTATTGTGTTCTCAGATTAGAACAGTGTTGTGTCTTTACTATCATTAAATTGAAGACATAGTTTTATCAAAGATTCCCTGTAATTAGTATAACGTGATCAAACTAATTAATCGTGTAACTGTAGTTAACTAGGAAATAGGGGCACCAAGGAAAAATATTCAGATTACAAGGTTATAATTTCCTAATATAACCTCTCAGATATTTTAATATATGATCAATAGTCTTCTGATTAATTATTTATTTATTTTACCTCATGTTAGTCTCATTCCAAACGTCGTAAATTGTTGGTTATCTGCACGAATCCTGTCTTCACTATGAGTCATCCATACATCAATTGTCTTAAAAAATGTATTTATTACCAACTAAGTAATTCACAGAAATGCATAAACAAACAGTAAATATGGTTACATGAAATGATAGAATGTGCCCTAGTGGGCTGAACCGGCATGGCAGCTTGTTAGACAAAGGGGCAATGGGGATCGACTAAGAAGTCCCTAAAAAGTTAATTATAACAATTAAAATGCTAATCCCTTACACATGAACGCTCACTCATTCGGGAACAATTGCAATCAATATATATATTTACGCTCAGTGTGCCATCTTGATCGCTGGTGAAAAGTCTTTCTTTTGGTAGAATTTTCTGTCTCCCTCCCTCTCTCTCTCTATCTTGGTTAGAGGGGATAGTTCAAAGTGACATTCGTTATAGAATGGATGTTTCGGCGGTTGTCATTCTTCACGTTGAAAGATACCAAATTCCTATCTGCAGACTAGTAATCAATATCAAAGACTTGTTCTTATTCTGTCGGTATCGATAGTCTAAGAGTTTAACCACATGGCATGGTTAAAAGATTCTACAACCTTTAGCCATCTCGTAATTGAGGTAAGCTTGGTCTCCAACCAAGTCTACAAAAAACATGGTCTGGTGATAATTTCTCAAAGTTGAGTTTTATTCGGAATGGCAGAAAAGGGGCTGCCCCAGGATGTCTGGCCCTAACTGGGCTCAGGGGCGGTCCTCTGATTTAGTTCAAATCAAAAGGGAATTGTATTTTTCTTCATTAAACAGTCCACAATCATCTTACACCATTATACAAACAGTCATACTCACTCATTCATCTTATACAACAATTAGATGTAAACCTCATATCTGAGGCTATTATATAAACAGCGTTATGGAAAATGGTCATACCATCTCCCATGAGCTTCCCAAGTTGTGACAAACGCACCAGTTCGTAGCTGGATTCTTCACCAATCTTTTACACTTTCTCTGGAACATGACATTTGTTAGTACATCACGTACTGTGACGTGGAAGGATTTCCTTTGTCCTCTGTGAAAGTTTACCCTCTTCTCTAATACTGTGTGTCCATGAGGTCTTCTCAGGAATTTACGACCTCTGACCACAGCAGTCTGGTTGTAGAAGCAGAGAACAGGGGATGGTGCTCACTGTACTCAAAGAGGGCAACGTCATGACAACAGATAAAGGACAGGAGGCTGCGACAGTCAGAAGTGGTTTCCTCTCCCTTATCTTCGGCTATTTACACAGGCATTCTGATCTTCTTTCCACTAATTGGTCTTTTGATCAATCACATTAGATGTTTTCACATCAGAGCTTACTCAGAGCTGGTCTGATTGGTCAAAAGACCAATTAGTGATCAATAAGATCCAAAGTGGTCTACCTGTGTAAATGCAGCCGGAGATAAGGAGAGGAAACCGCTTCAGACTGTTGCCAATTACTGTGCCATGCGAAAGTATTCGGCCCCCTTGAACTTTGCGACCTTTTGCCACATTTCAGGCTTCAAACATAAAGATATAAAACTGTATTTTTTTGTGAAGAATCAACAACAAGTGGGACACAATCATGAAGTGGAACGATTTTGATTTTCACAAATCAAAAACTGAAAAATTGGGCGTGCAAAATTATTCAGCCCCCTTAAGTTAATACTTTGTAGCGCCACCTTTTGCTGTGATTACAGCTGTAAGTCGCTTGGGGTATGTCTCTATCAGTTTTGCACATCGAGAGACTGAAATTTTTTCCCATTCCTCCTTGCAAAACAGCTCGAGCTCAGTGAGGTTGGATGGAGAGCATTTGTGAACAGCAGTTTTCAGTTCTTTCCACAGATTCTCGATTGGATTCAGGTCTGGACTTTGACTTGGCCATTCTAACACCTGGATATGTTTATTTTTGAACCATTCCATTGTAGATTTTGCTTTATGTTTTAGATCATTGTCTTGTTGGAAGACAAATCTCCGTCCCAGTCTCATGTCTTTTGCAGACTCCATCAGGTTTTCTTCCAGAATGGTCCTGTATTTGGCTCCATCCATCTCCCCATCAATTTTAACCATCTTCCCTGTCCCTGCTGAAGAAAAGCAGGCCCAAACAATGATGCTGCCACCACCATGTTTGACAGTGGGGATGGTGTGTTCAGCTGTGTTGCTTTTACGCCAAACATAACGTTTTGCATTGTTGCCAAAAAGTTCAATTTTGGTTTCATCTGACCAGAGCACCTTCTTCCACATGTTTGGTGTGTCTCCCAGGTGGCTTGTGGCAAACTTTAAACAACACTTTTTATGGATATCTTTAAGAAATGTCTCCCACCTTAGCTGTAGATCTCTGCAGTTCATCCAGAGTGATCATGGGCCTCTTGGCTGCATCTCTGATCAGTCTTCTCCTTGTATGAGCTGAAAGTTTAGAGGGACGGCCAGGCCTTGGTAGATTTGCAGTGGTCTGATACTCCTTCCATTTCAATATTATCGCTTGCACAGTGCTCCTTGGGATGTTTAAAGCTTGGGAAATCTTTTTGTATCCAAATCCGGCTTTAAACTTCTTCACAACAGTATCTCGGACCTGCCTGGTGTGTTCCTTGTTCTTCATGATGCTCTCTGCGCTTTTAACGGACCTCTGAGACTATCACAGTGCAGGTGCATTTATACGGAGACTTGATTACACACAGGTGGATTGTATTTATCATCATTAGTCAGTTAGGTCAACATTAGATCATTCAGAGATCCTCACTGAACTTCTGGAGAGAGTTTACTGCACTGAAAGTAAAGGGGCTGAATAATTTGGCACGCCCAAGTTTTCAGTTTTTGATATGTTAAAAAAAGTTTGAAATATCCAATAAATGTCGTTCCACTTCATGATTGTGTCCCACTTGTTGTTGATTCTTCACAAAAAAATACAGTTTTATATCTTTATGTTTGAAGCCTGAAATGTGGCAAAAGGTCGCAAAGTTCAAGGGGGCCGAATACTTTCGCAAGGCACTGTAAAATAACCTAGTCCAGCAGATGACACTATTTCCTCAGTATTCACCAGAGTTGTGACTATTTGTATTTTTTCTTGACAGAAGGGTGAGCCAGAGACAAAATAGACAAAACACAACAGATCAATTGTGCAATATAACAGATTTATTTGCATATCAGATTTCCACTTCTTAAAGATTTCTACTTGTAACAATATTGCACTAGATAACTTTTGGGGTATCACAGTGCCATCTTAGCTGTTATAGTACAGTATCAATGGGGGACATAATATTACGAAAAACTGAAATTTGACGTGTGCAAAAATACATCGGGACTGAGATTTGATTGGTACAAAAATACATTTGTTTTATATCATCAAATGTGTCACAGAAGCAAAGAAAATGGATCATCTGTGCGCTTTCAACAAAATGTGGACAACATGATACAGGACACATCATTTACACCTAGACCACACCATCTCTACATTCGAAGACTCAATCATGGACAAGCTTACTGACACTTGTGGCTGCTTCACATGATGTATTGTTGTCTCTACCTTCTGGCCCTTTGTGCTGTTGTCTGTGCCCAACAATGTTTGCACCATGTTTGTGCTGCTACCATGTTGTGCTGCTGCCATGTTGTGTCGCTACCGTGTTGTTGTCATGTTGTGTTGCTACCATGCTGTGTTGTGTTGCTGCCATACTGTGTTGTTGTCTTAGGTCTCTCTTTATGTATTGTATCTTATGTATCTTTATTATTATGTATATATGTATCTTTATGTGTTGTGGTGTCTCTCTTGTTGTGATGTGTGTTTCGTCCAACTTTTTATTTCTCCCAGCCCACGTCCCTGCCTCTTGGTAGGCCGTCATTACAAATAAGAATTTGTTCTTAACTGAAGTGCCTAGTTAAATAAAAAATTAAATGTTATACTCATGACTACATAATTCTGGCCATTACACATTGTTCAAAATAGTTTTTTCAGCTGTGGTTCTACATCAGCATGCAAGTATTAGGCATCAGATACTGGCCAAGGTTCATTCAAGTCTAAACAGCATAGGCTACCTGACATGACAGTAATGTCAAATCAAAGCAATATTTTGCAAAATACTCAAATGCTATAGCAGTGCAAAGAAAGGAATTGGGACATAAACAAGTCTATCTGAACTCACCTAAAATCATTTCATGGTTTGTAAATTGCGACAGAGAAGGGCCACTGTGACACAATCAATATAAGTATTTTCTGAACATGTCTCAAAGTCTCATATTTGCTCACTTTGTGTGGCTGCGCCAGCCCCGTATAGTAGGAAAAACATTTTCAAAACAGAGGAAATCTGACCAGGGCAGATAAAGCCATAGCACCTCAATTCACCTTCATGGAGAGAGGAAGGTCTTGTGTCCTAGAACATCTGGATCATAGACTCCCTGGCCTTGCCCACTCCAACCCATTTGACTGGAAAGAGAAAACGTTGATTAAGAGCCATTGAAAAGTTTTTATGTATTGATCTCGTTATTTTTAAAACAGGTAGGTCCTGAATTTGGAATAGAATACTTACTGGGTACGCCAACGTGGATCTCCACAAAGCGGATGTAGTTCTGGGCTTTGACTGGCAGATCTTCCCATTTCCTACAGGCTGAGGTGTCACTCTTCCAGCCAGGCAGTTTCTCGTACTCCACTTCCACTTTCTGCAAGACGTCCATGTTAGCTGAGAAGACAGGGAGGAGACATGGGTCATACAGTCCATGGAGAAAGGTTTAGTGGAAAAAATAATCTTATAAGCCAACATAAAGCCAACAACTTCTTTCATCACATACATTTATACAGGAATATATACACTACTAAATTCAGTCAGTCTTACCTGGGAAATAGGGAATCTTTTTGCCATTGAGCTTATAAGACACTCCCACTTTGATTTCATCCATCACATCAAGGATATCAAGTTTGGTTAATGCAAACCTGTGATTGAAAAACAAGGAAAAAATGTAGCATGTATCTCTCCTCTCCAGCCCCCCCCACCCCCCACATAAGATCCAGTAGGTGGCAATGTGGCCCAAATTTTCAATAAAGGTAACAGGACTGCACAACATTCGGGGCAGGGCAGACCCTGCAGCGACACTCACGCAGTGAAGCCGTTGATCATGTTGGCGTAACGCAGGATGACCAGATCCAGCCAACCACAGCGTCTCTTCCTCCCTGTGGTCACGCCCACCTCATGGCCCCGCGTCTGCAGCAGCTCTCCAACCTCCTGTAAGGACAGATGACAGCAGAGAAGCAAGTCTGAGCAATCAGACATTCAACTACTCTATTCTGTGTAGTCTTGACTACTTTGCGTTTGAATTCTGACATTATGTTCTTCACTCTATAGCTCCTCTTACTTGCATTAGTGTATCATGTTTGGGGTTTGACTCACATTGAGTTGTTCTGTAGGGAACGCCCCGATGCCCACTCTAGTGGTGTAGGCCTTCACCACCCCATACACATCACCAATGTTCAGAGGGGGGATTCCCAGTCCGGTACATACACCACCCACGGTACAGTTTGATGATGTCACAAATGGGTAGGTTCCTGGGAGACGAGAGCAACATTCTAAAGGGATGCATTTCTGATAGCCTCCTGGATGAGCACCAGACCATTTGCTAGCAAACTGTGTGGGGGAATGTCTTCCTTTAAAACGTCCTATTTCATTATAATGACTATTGTATATGTGGTTGTGTCAACAGGTGTAACCAAGGACTGTGTCGACCCAAATAGTTGTTGAGCCTATCTTAAGAAACCAAACACAAACCCATTCTAAGGAAACATACCATGCCTATGAACAAACTATTATATTTTAGTAATTTAGCAGACACTCTTATCCAGAGCGACTAACTGTAGTGAGTACCATGACTCTTGGGCTAACAGTGCTTACTCATATTCATGCGTCTATAACCGTCTCATACAGTCAGCCATAGGGGAGTATAGAATTCCCTTACCAAAGTCAATGTCAAGCAGGGCAGCGTTCGCTCCCTCCACCAGAATCTTCTTAGGGGGTCCATTAATAGCATCGTACATGAAATAGACACCGTCTCGCACCATGGGTCTTATCCGCTCAGCATACTCCTATATGATTAGACAGGATGCAAGATTTGATTTGTTCCTACTGTATGAATAGATGGATCATGAGAGCAGAGCTACTGTAATTCTCATCTGCTTCTCCGATGCTAAATTTAGACCTCACCCCATGACTGAGAGGATTTCATGGTTATTATGGGTTGATGATGATGAGTTATGAGTGTGTCCACTCTGTTACAATTCTGACATACTTTTTCTACTATCTGAGGGGTATTTACCCCATCGACATGTCAACACAAACACAAACAAACACATAAAAAATGCACACTTCATGAAATCCACCTTTAATTTCTTCAGTTGACCGTCAACATCTACCTCCAGTGTGGGGAACATGGCCTGGTACTGCTGGGCAAGGTTCTTGAACCTAGAACCAAGCCACCATCAGAAGAACATGAATATACTGTAGCAATATGTCCATAATAAATGTTCCCATTGTCCAGAGAGCCAAATGCCAAACTGGCACTCCCCATAACCCTCAGCCTCTGTGAGTGAAGGTGAGACTTACCTCATAGAAAAGTCTTTGAAATCAGCTAGAAGGTCACAGATACGCAGCCCCGTACGTGATGCTTTGCTTGAGTAGGTTGGTCCGATGCCTTTCTTTGTGGTTCCAATACTGTATGAAGTAAATTATGAATTACAACACTATATTTGAGGAATATAAGCATTTCAACACTACAGGAATTATGATTCTTATAAAACAATTCATCTGGTAACACTTTACTTAAAGCATGCAGGTAATGCTTAACAACATGTTACAAGCATCGCATGCTTTTATACTGTATCACGATTTATGACACGTTTTACAATGCATTCTAAATGCATCGTAATGCATTACACCTGCAGGCTTTAGTAAAGTGTTGTTTGAGTCCTACAGGAAAAAAAGGTGTAATTTCCAGTTCTTACTTTTTCCCTTCCTGCGCTTGTCTCTGTACCTCCTGGAGCCCGTCAACTGCCTGGTGGAAGTCAAACACTGTCCAAAGGGTACACAGGTTATTTCCCACCACGGATACAAACATATGCCTGTCATCAGCAGAACATGCCATCGGAACATGTGAGCAACATGTAAGAGTATGGGATACATGTCTCTCCCATGTCCTAAAATTATCTGCAACAACTGTTAACCAGCACTGTAAAAAGTATTCTTAAAATCATCTCACCACATCTCACAGCTGGTGATCAATGTCAAACTGTTGTCACAACACAAACTATATTAAATATTGCATTGCCATATTGTTACAAAACCTACAGTAACTGTAAAAAGTGCATAACATAAATCGATCAGCAATTGGTTGGTAGACAATCAGCAATAATCAATTATATCCTATCACACCACATCTGTTACTCTCAACAAACAACTGTGTTTGTTGTATCTGTTTTTAGCACTATCTGAACTATATGTCCTTTGCCCTCTCCTCTAAATGCAGCTGTTTTCCAATAAGAGTGTTAGTTACCAATGTGGGCCCTGTCTGAGATTATCAGTCTCTTCTCCCAGTCTTTAAGGCCTGTGGGATGGAAACATAAAATAGTTAGGAAAAATCACTCTGTTCTCTCATTTGCTGTTCCTTTCTAAATGGATTATCAACATGCACATTCTAAGACAAACTATAGGCTAATTACACTACTTAATGTTGATATCAAAATCTTCCCACCTTTCTTTTCATTTTTTTCAGCTTCTTCAAACAAGCCTGGCAGATGAATGACCACACCATTGCCTGCAGAGACAGAAGGGATTATCTGTGTAAGAATACACAGTGGGCTATGGTTGGATGGTAGGCCTACAACTGGCAAACCAAAGAGCCGAGTGACTGGTCAGTGCAAGCTGCTGAAGACAAGGAATAGGGATGTACACACCGATCACGGAAAGAGCTTTGGAGTTGATGATCCCGCTGGGTAGGAGGTGGAAGTCATATTCCTTCCCATCCACCACCACCGTGTGACCTGCGTTGTTACCGCCCTGTGGCCAGAGAACAAGAAGAACAGAGAGGGCACTCAGGAATGTGATAACTGTATGGGTTAGTTTATCCCATCCAACAATTATCCACTGTCTGTAGATACACAAGACTGGTTGGTCACACTATAACATGCCTGCGGGGTGCCTGGGGAAATACAGTAGGTCTTCCCACATCAAACTAACCCACAATCTGCAGTACTAGAGTAGGGGCTATTTTAGCAGCAGCAGAGATCGGGGCAGTATGCCCTTCTGATGTATCCATGATTCCCCAGGCACGTAACTCCTCCTTATCCCCTGGGCCTGGCAGGCACGCTAGAGAAAGAGGGGCATCCCAAATGGACACCCTCTTATCTGTGCAACCAGGGACAAATGGATCCTTAGCAGTAAACTAGTGACAAGCCCAAACTCTTCCTTAGCACAAAGGATACAGTTCACTATTTTATTTTGCTTGTTGAATGATGCATAGGTGGAGACAGAAATGAGCCCATTTGAAGAATCTTTGAGGACTTTAAGTGTTACCTATAAGGACATTTTATCATTGTCCTAAAAGTAATGTGTATGTTGTTACTTCCAGTATCTCCTCTGCAGCTTCATTTCACTCCTGTCCCTCTGCAGGAACCTTTCTTACATCTCCACCAGTGGGACCACAGATTTATCAAATCAAATCTAATTGTATTTGTCACATGTGCCGAATACAACAGATGTAGACCTTACCGTGAAATGTTTACTTACAAGCCCTTAACCAACAATGCAGTTCAAGAAATAGAGTTAAGAAATAATAATATATATTTTTTAAAGTAACACAATAAAAAAACAATAAGAAGGCTATATACAGGGGGTGCCGGTACCGAGTCAATGTAAAGGTTAGTTGAGGTAATTTGTACATACAGGTAGGGGTAAAGTGACTATACATAGACAATAAACAGCAAGTAGCAGCAGTATAAAAACAAAGGGGGTGGAGTGGGTCAAAGCAAATAGTCCAATGCAAATAGTCCAGGTGGCCATTTGATTAATTGTTCAGCAGTCTTATGGATTGGGGGTAGAAGCTGTTGAGAAGCCTTTTGGACCTAGACTTGGCATTCCGGTACCGCTTGCCGTGCGGTAGTGGAGAGAACAGTCTATGACTTGGCACTACCTATTATATAGGTCCTGGATTGCAGGAGGCTTGGCCCCAGTGATGTACTGGGCCGTACGCACTACCCTCTGTAGCACCTTACAGTCGGATGAGGAGCAGGTGCCATACCAGGCGGTGATGTAACTGGTCAGGATGCTCTCGATGGTGCATCTGTATAACTTTTTGAGGATCTGGGGACCCATGCCAAATCTTTTCAGTCTCCTGAGGTGGAAAAGGTGTTGTTGTTCCCTCTTCACCACTGTCTTGGTGTGTTTGGACCATTCTAGTTTGTTGGTGGACACCAAGGAAGTTTAAACTCTCAACCCACACCACTCCAGCCCCGTCAATGTTAATGAGGGTCTGTTCGGCCCTCCTTTTCCTGTAATCCACAATCAGTTCCTTTGTCTTGCTCACATTGAGGGAGAGGTTGTTGTCCTGGCATCACACTGCCAGGTCTCTGACCTCCTCCCTATAAGCTGTCTCATCGTTGTCGGTGATCAGGCCTACCACTGTTGTGTCATCAGCAAACTTAATGATGGTGTTGGAGTCATGCCTGGCCACGCAGTCGTGGGTGAACAGGGAGTACAGGAAGGGACTAAGCACGCACCCCTGAGGGGCCCCATTGTTGAAGATCAGCGTGTCAGATGTGTTGTTGCCTACCCTTACCACCTGGGGGCGGCCCGTCAGGAAGTCCAGGATCCAGTTGCAGAGGGAGGTGTTTAGGGAGGTGAAGATGGTGCTGGCTATAGATAAAACTGGCGAGTGTAGAGAGTATAGGGATGTTGTTATCCACGTCTGCACCAATGATATTAGGATGAAACAGTCAGAGGTCCCAAGCGCAACATAGCTTCAGCGTGTAAATCAGCTAGAAAGATGTGTCGACATCAAGTCATTGTCTCTGGCCCCCTCCCAGTTAGGGGGAGTGATGAGCTCTACAGCAGAGTCTCACAATGCAATCGCTGGTTGAAAACTGTTTTCTGCCCCTCCCAAAAGATAGAATTTGAAGATAATTGGCCCTCTTTCTGGGACTCACCCACAAACAGGACCAAGCCTGGCCTGTTGAGGAGTGATGGACTCCAGCTGGAGGGATGCTCTCATCTTATTTACGAACATAGACAGTGCTCTAACTCCCCTAGATCCACAATGAAATAGGGTGCAGGCCAGGCAGCAGGATGTTAGCCAGCCTGCCAGTTTAGTGGTGCCTGCCACTAGCACAGTCAGTGTAGTCAGCTCAGCTATCCCCGTTGAGACTGTGTCTGTGCCTCGATCTAGGTTGGGCAAAACTAAACATGGCGGTAATCGCCTTAGCAATCACACTGGAATAAAGACCTTCTCCATTCCTGCCATTATTGGAAGAGATTGTGATATCTCACATCTCAAACTAGGGCTACTTAATGTTAGATCCCTCACTTCCAAGGCAGTTATAGTCAATGAACTAATCACTGATCATAATCTTGATGTGATTGGCCTGACTGAAACATGGCTTAAGCCTGATTTACTGTGTTAAAAGAGGCCTCACCTCCTGGTTACACTAGTGACCATATACCCCGCGCAGAACATTTATGATAGCAAAAAAAATACTTTTCATCTTTTGAGCTTCAAGTCATAAAATCTATGCAGCCTACTCAATCACTTTTTATAGCTACTGTTTACAGGCCTCCTGGGCCGTATACAGCGTTCCTCACTGAGTTCCCTGAACTCCTATCGGACCTTGTAGTCATGGCAGATAATATTCACATTTTGGTGACTTTAATATTCACATGGAAAAGTGAACACAGACCCACTCCAAAAGGCTTTCAGTGCCATCACCGACTCAGTGGGTTTTGTCCAACATGTCTCCGGACCTACTCACTGCCACAGTCATATTCTGGACCTAGTTTTGTTCCGTGGAATAAATGTTGTGGATGTTAATGTTTTTCCTCATAATCCTGGACTATCGGACCAGCATTTTATTATGTTTGCAATCAGAACAAATAATCTGCTCAGACCCCAACCAAGGATCATCAAAAGTCGTACTATAAATTCTGGGAGAACCCAAAGATTCCTAGATGCCCTTCCAGACTCCCTCCACCTACCCAAGGATGTCAGAGTACAAAAATCAGCTAACCCCCTAACTGAGGAACTCAATTTAACCTTGCGCAATACCCTAGATGCAGTCGCACCCCTAAAAACAAAAACATTTATCATAAGAAACTATCTCCCTGGTATACAGAAAATATCCGAGCTCTGAAGCAAGCTTCCAGAAAATTGGAACGGAAATGGCGCTACACCAAACTGGAAGTCTCCCGACTAGCTTGGAAAGACATTACCGTGCAATATCGAAGAGACCTCACTGCTGTTGCGCAGCAACTCACTGTCTTCCTGAAGACAAACAATGTATACGAAACGCTTCAGTCTGGTTTTAGACCCCATCATAGCACTGAGACTGCACTTGTGAAAGTGGTAAAGGACCTTTTAATGGCATCAGACCGAGGCTCTGCATCTGTCCTCGTGCTCCTAGACCTTAGTGCTGCTTTTGATACCATCGATCACCACATTCTTTTGGAGAGATTGGAAACCCAAATTGGTCTAAACGGACAAGTTCTGGCCTGGTTTAGATCTTATCTGTCGGAAAGATATCAGTTTGTCTCTGTGGATGGTTTGTCCTCTGACAAATCAACTGTACATTTTGGTGTTCCTCAAGGCTCTGTTTTAGGACCACTATTGCTTTCACTATATATTTTACCTCTTGGGGATGTCATTCGGAAACATAATGTTAACTTTCACTGCTATGCGGATGACACACAGCTGTACATTTCGATGAAACATGGTGAAGCCCCAAATTTCCCTCCCTGTAAGCCTGTGTTTCAGACATAAGGAAGTGGATGTCGGCAAATGTTGTACTTTTAAACTTTGACAAAACAGAGATGCTAGTTCTAGGTCCCAAGAAACAAAGAGATTTTCTGTTGAATCTGAAAATTAATATTGATGGTTGTACAGTCATCTCAAATAAAACTGTGAAGGACCTTGGCGTTACTCTGGACCCTGGTCTCTCTTTTGACTAACGCATCAAGACTGTTTCAAGGACAGCTTTTTTACATCTACGTAACATTGCAAAAATCAGAAACTTTCTGTCCAAAAATGATGCAGAAAAATTAATCCATGCTTTTGTCACTTCTAGGTTAGACTACTGCAATGCTCTACTTTCCGGCTACCTGGATAAAGCACTAAATACACTTCAGTTAGTGCTAAACACGGCTGCTAGAATCTTGACTATAACCACAAAATTTGATCAAAGTACTCCAGTGCTAGCCTCTCTACACTGGCTTCCTGTTAAGGGAAGGGCTGATTTCAAGGTTTTTCTGCTAACCTACAAAGCATTACATGGGCTTGCTCCTACCTATCTTTCTGATTTGGTCCTGCCGTACATACCTACACGTAGGGTCACAAGACACAGGCCTCCTGAACCTGGCCAGTTCCCCTCTCTCCACTGGGATTCTCTGCTTCAAACCCTATTACAGGAGCTGAGTGACTGGCTTACTGGTGCTCTTCCATGCCATCCCTAGGAGGGGTACGTCACTTGAGTGGGTTGAGTCACTGACGTGGTCTGCCTGTCCGGGTTGGTGCCACCCCTTGGGTTGTGCATTGGGGGAGATCTTCGTGGGCTATACTCGGCCTTGTCTCAGGATAGTAAGTTGGTGGTTGAAGAGATCCCTCTAGTGGTGTGGGGGCTGTGCTTTGGCAAAGTAGGTGGGGTTATATCCTGCCTGTTTGGCCTTGTCCGGGGGTATGCTCCAGTTTCAACTGTTCTGCCTGCAGCTATGGAACCCTGACCTGTTCACCGGACATGCTACCTGTCCCAGACCTGCTGTTTTCAACTCTCTAGAGACAGCAGGAGCGGTAGAAATACTCTGAATGATACACTATTAAAAGCCAACTGACATTTACTCTTGAGGTGCTGACCTGTTGCACCCTCTACAACCACTGTGATTATTATTATTTACCCTCATCTAATGAATATTTAGACATCTTGGTCATGTTCTGTTAAAATTCCCGGCACAGTCAGAAGAGGACTGGCCACCACTCATAGCCTGGTTCCTCTCTAGGTTCCTTCCTAGGTTCTGGCCTTTCTAGGGAGTTTTTCCTAGCCACCGTGCTCCTACACCTGCATTGCTTGCTGTTTGGGGTTTTAGGCTGGGTTTCTGTACAGCACCTTGTGACATCAGCTGATGTAAAAAGGGCTTTATAAATACATTTTATTGACGGACAATTATTCAAACAATCATCTTTATTCAACATCGATTAGTTATTGCAATAATGAAACCATCGACCACACACTCTAAGTTGTGTTACCGAGAGCTTCTCTAAAAATGAAAAACAGACATCTTATGTAGGACACTAAGAATGTTTAGTTCCATCCTTCTCAGGCAGATCAAAAACATCATAAGCCACTTTGGGTTCATCCTGTCATTGGTGTTGTTCTAACCCCCAACCCTGGCTTAATTTCCCTGATGCCAGGATGTCTAGGACCCTTTGTTCCAGTCCATCTCTATCCCAGTTAGAACCACCCCACATCCTTTCCATGGAATACATCTCCCCAGTGCACCACTGGTCACAGAAAGGAATGTGGCTGTAAAGTTTTATAGCCCTCTAGTAAAATCAATTTCCTCAATGCACAGACTATCTGCAGGAAGCTAGTGGACACCATAAAAACTCAGCCTTACTCTTAGTTAAATATATAATTGTTTACCATTAATATCAAACAAATCAAGTAAGTATGTAATTTTTCCCTGACACCCCGCAGCCTTGTGAATGTTGACCTGTTTAAAGGTCTTGCTCACATCGGCTACGGAGAGCGTGATCACACAGTCGTCCGGAACAGCTGGTGCTCTCATGCATGCTTCAGTGTTGCTTACCTCGAAGCAAGCATAAAAAGCTTTTAGTTAGTCTGGTAGGCTTGCGTCACTGGGCAGCTCTTGGCTGGGTTTACCAATACCAGTCTCAATCCCTTCCTTCCTCAATGCCAAAGAGGAAACTAAACATGCAAATGCTAACACTTTTTATTGCCAATCACATAAATAAACATTAAGACATCTCTGTCATCAGCAGAAGCTTCATATAGATTGACCCTGCCATATTTCTAAGGTTACTTTCTAACAAATCAACCAGTGTTGATTTGTCAGTCAAAAGACCAGAATGTCCTGATCCAAATATTTTTACTGTAGCACTGAAAATGAATACAGAGTGAACAATATGAAGCAAGAATCAAATAATTAATCTAGAAAAAATAGTTACAGTATACAATATCCGTAAGACATGCAAACAAAAGTTTGGAGATAAAACACCATTTTGACATATTCAATAAGGAAGATTTTATTTCAGAAGAATGTAAAATTTGGAACCTTGAGGGTTTAGCACGTTTGTCATAGTTCAGTGACGTATCTTTACTTTGCCCAAATTCCTCTTTGATTACATTATGCACTAAAACAGGCTTATCTTCACAGAAGCAGTCCTCAGAATGATAGTCGGAGTGACCTTGGGACCTTAGGACACTGCTGCCCATTGTCACTGCCCAACACTCTCAATTTGGATAATTGAACACCACTCTTAAAAAATGCCATGGTTTTCTTTATTGGATTGAGAATATTTCGGCCTCCATCTTTTGGAGGTCTGTATCGACAGTGCCGACAAGAACATACACAAAATAAACGGTTCTCTCTAACTTCCTGTATTGTGTTATCACTGGAAAAAGTGCTCACTTGATGTCCCAAGCATCTCAAGAAAATCCAGATAAATTTGGATGAAAATGGAATTCCAGGGGGAAAGACAGTATTTTTCTGTTGCAGTACCTCTTTAGTGACCAAATGTAAAAAATGCTAAAGCTTCTAAAATTGATTCTTGATTTTAACATATTTTATATCAAACATGCCATGATTAGTGAATGCCATGCTAGTCGACATGACAACCTATGTCTCTGTCACTTAACTATGACATCGAGGAAGTTTCCCTCTGGTGACATCAGTGTTATAATTAGGAGAGATAGTGTCTATTCAGTCCACCATGGTGGGTCTAGAGTTGCATAAAGGAATGTAGACCTATTGTAAGCTGTTTCCCAGGATACACTGAAATAAATGGGTGCAAACTGTGAGAGGCTTGAGATCCATTCACTGAAGGACAGGCTAACAGGGGTCTAAAAATGGTTCAAATTCTTCAAATAGTTAGATGGCTAGGCTCAACTCGCACTGTTACATTTATTGGTTGCAATATATTTTCAGCAGCTTTTCCAATAAATCTGTAATATGTCCCCTTCCGTAAATCACAGTTGGTTAGTCTACCACTACACTGATGACCTACGCTGTTGCGCGCCTCAATGCGCATTGACATTTATCAGGCCATATGACTGAAGGGAATGCGGCATGCCACTGACATCGCTGAGACCTTTACCACTCGGGCTGTCTGGAACAAAGTATAGCACACTGTGGCACTGGTCTCCGCGAGCCCATACTGTAATAGAGCTTGCATAGATACGCTAGGCACGTCAACACGAGCTCCAAACTTCTGTTGAGCCGGGTTCTTATTACAACATAACGGAATGTGCTTTTATTTATAAACGCAGTGTCTTTCAACCCAACATTCTACGGTGCCGTGCTGAAATAGTGAATGCCTTAGTATGTTTTCTTTCATGCGCCTGGAAACAAAGTCAACTATTGCGCTATGACCCCTGACTGCACAATTAATCAATATATACATTTTGCACAATGGCACATACTGTACACTGTGTGACATTTCTCACATAAATAAATATACTAAGGCACTTGCAAGATAACCGGTGCATACAGCAATTTGGGTCAAAATAAAAAAATATGCGCCTTTGCGCATATTATCTTGCAAGTGCAACTTCTCCAAAATAAACAAATGCAAATATTACAAAGAACAAATAAGAAAAAAAGAGTGCGTTTTAATCTTATTTCCTCACCTGGCATCTGCAAATGATGTCCGACTCTGTCGCCAACAAGTCGACCACTTTTCCCTTCCCTTCATCGCCCCATTGTGCACCAAGTACAACTGTCAACTTGTTCCCTGTGTCGTTACGGGGTCGCTTAACCCCTGCTCCTGGGTTTGTGTAACAAGCTTTGTGAGACATGTTTTGCCTACACTAGTGCACCGATCGCAGTAGAAACGACAACCCGAAGGCCTATGTGATGGGAAAAATACCCCCTCAAGTCTGAGTCCGGTGTAACCAAATACGGGTTATCCGCCTGTTGATGTAGAGACACGTGCACGATAGACTACACATGATCTCGTGTCTATTTTTACCGTCAGCCCCTTATCACTCAGTTTCAAGAGTTAGGCTACCACCAAAGCGAGAGCCAATGAGAAATCATATAGTGTAGCCGTGTTTTTGTGTGCATTTTCAATGAATCATTCTCCAAGTCTCGTTCGGATGATACTACGTGCGCACTGTGTTGGACCAATGTACCCTAAATGCAATACTTTTAACTGTGAACATACTGTCCCTATTACACATAAATATAGGACAACCTAATTTGGTGTGGTTAAAAGCAAAATGTATAATTGTATTGTATTTTCATAATAGCCTACATTACATTTCTGATTATCCAATCTATTTGCAATGCAGATAATTGTGCTTGTGTGAATGCAAAGAGTGTAAAAAAAGAAACAATAACTGGTACCATGTCTGAAAACAGGTGAGATTTTTATGGTCAATATGTAATACTTAATTGATCATGAACCAATATTCCTACTATGACTGTAAGCTAAATTGGCCCTGTATTTGTCAAATGAAATGACAGCGGCTGTATCAACAAGTCCACATAACATGTTATACATAGAAATGTTGACTTTCTTAAAATAATGTATCATTTTTCAATGAAACTGTGTCCAATACATTGAAGGTCCATGATGAAAGTATAAAGTGCAAAATGGTCCCATCATCATGATGAAGTGGTTGGTTGCCAAGCGGTTTCTGTGATATCATTGCCACATTACCTTTTATTGATGTAGTAAATAATACAAAGACCCCTCTATATGGGTGTAATAAGGCAGGTCTCCATTTGAAAAACAAACCTAGGTTCGCTAGGTAGGCCTACTCCTTTTGAAAACAGTGAGAAAAACATGGCTGACATAGATATTTGTAAGTACAGTATAAAAATGTATATTATGCCATAGAATTTGTTTGGCAGAGCTAAAACAGAGCACTGGAAGATGGAGTCAAAGTTCATTGCTTCTTTTTGCCTTTGGGCTCATCCTTCTTTTTGCGTCCACCTAGAAATAGAGATAAAAGATCAGTGCTGTCCCATACACAACACAGCTATACCATTTAATTTGCCCTACAAGAGGAGACAGTTGATAACCTTTGCTCCCTGTGATGATTGTCCAGTCTTCTGTCACCTAAGTTAAAGTTATGCCTCACTAACATTTTTTAATTTTAAAAAAGGTCCTGTTTTATCAATTGCTGTGCTGAACAATGGACAGTTCATTATCTGTCAAATGACCGTAGCTAAAAGTTGTGTATTCATATTTCTTTTTGCAATTAAGACGCTACAATACATTTACAACAGGCCTATGTAAAAATACATACATCCTAATGATACAGTGCCTTTGAAAACTATTCCGACCCCTTGACTTGTTCCACATTTTGTTACGTTACAGCCTTATTCAAAAATGTATTTAATAAAAAATGTACTCACTATGAACCCTAATGACAAAAGCAAAAACAGGTTTGTAGAAATGTTTGCAAATGTATTAAAAATAACAAAATCAGAAATACCTTATTTACATAATTATTCAGACCCTCTTATGAGACTCAAAATTGAGCTCAGGAGCATCCTGTGGACTCCAATCAAGTTGTAGAAACATCTCAAGGTCAAAAGATGTTTCTACAACTTGGAGTCCACCTGTGTTGAATTCAATTGATTGGACCTTATTTGGAAAGGCACACACCGGTCTATATAAAAACGTCCTACAGTTGGCAGTGCATGTCAGAGCAATAATCAAGCCATGAGGTCAAAGGAATTGTCCGTAGAGCTCAGAGATAAGATTGTCAAGGCACAGATCTGGGGAAAGGTACCAAAACCTTTCTGCAGCATCGAAAATGTCTCCAAGAACATAGTGACCTCCATCATTCTTAACTGCAAGAAGTTTGGAACCACCAGGACTCTTCCTAGAGCTGACTGCCTGGCCAAACTGAGCAATTGGGGGAGAAGGGCCTTGATCAGGGAGGTGATCATGAACCCGATGGTCATTCTGACAGAGCTCCAGAGTTCCTCTGTGGAGATGGAAAACCCTTTCTGAAGGACAACCATCTCTGCAGCACTCCACCAATCAGGCCTTTATGGTAGTGGCCAGACAGAAGCCACTGAAAGACAGAAGCCATCAGTGAAAGGCACGACAGCCCACTTGGAGTTTGCCAAAAGGCATCTAAAGTCTTAGACCATGAGAAACAGTATTTTATGGTCTGATGAAAACAAGGTTGAACTCTTTGGCCTGAATGCAAAGTATCACGTCTGGAGGAAACCTGGCACCCTCCCTACGATGAAGCACGGTGGTGGCAGTATCATGCTGTGGGGATGTTTTTCAGCGGCAGGGACTGGGAGACTAGTCAGGATTGAGGAAAATATGAAAGTAGCAAAGTACAGAAAGATCCTTGATGAAAACCTGCTCAGGGCCTCTGACTTGGGCAAAGGTTAACCCTCTAACAGGACAACGACCCCAAAACGCACAGCCAGGACAATGCAAGAGTGGCTTTGGGAAAAGTCTCTGAATGTCCTTGAGTAGCCCAGCCAAAGCCGGACTTGAACCAGATCGAACATCTCTGGAAAGACCTGAAAATATCTGTGCAGCGACACTCCCCATTCAACTTGACAGAGCTTGAGGGGATCTGCAGAATATTTATTTTTTAAATGGGAGAAACACCCCAAATACAGGTGTGCCAAGCTCATACCCAAGAACACTTTAAAACTGTAATCGCTGGCAAAGGTGCTTCAAAGTACTGAGTCAAGGGCCTGAATACTTATGCAAATGTGATATTTCAGTTTATTTTTAATACATGTGCAGAAATGTAAAAAAAAAAAAAAAACTGTTTTGCTTTGTCATTATTGGATAGTGTGGGTAGATTGAAGTGAAATAAACACTTGAATCAATTTTAGAATAAGGCTGTAACGTAACGTGGAAAAAGTCAAGGGGTCTAAATACATTCTGAATGCACTTTATATACATAACTTCATTAGCAGGACACTAAAGTTCATTATCCCTCTGAAGACTTTAGTAGGTAAAACCTGTGAACTGGAAAAACTTGGTAGAGGGAAAGTACACATTATGGTGCTCATGTGAGTTTCAGACCAATCCTTCAGACCAATGCACACTTCCCTTTTTCGCCATGGTTTTTACACCGGAAGGTGATTATACAACATAATACTGCAAAACAAAGCAATAACAGTAAAGTGAAAGTACACAATAATGACAAATGGCAAGAAAAATGATGTAGTTATTAGTCATTATTTAATAGTAAGAGGGAAGTGAAAAAAACAAAACAAAAACTTGAGCCAATATGGAGTAAACTAGAAAAATGTTCCCTGATCTTTTTTAACAAGACAATTGAGAAAGCTCCCGGAAAACACATACAAAAAAAAAAAAAAAAAGAAATCAACATTTATACTACATTACCTGTAAATAATACTGAGTTATTTAAGCAATAATGCCAGAGGTGGTGTGGTATATGGCCAATATACCACAGCTAAGGGCTGTTCTTTTGCGCGACATGGAGTGCCTGTACACAGCCTTTAGCCGTGGTATATTGGCTAGATCACAAACCCGAGTTGCCTTATTGCTATTTTAAAACTGGTTACCAATGTAATTAGAGCAGTAAAAATAATTGTTTTGTCATACCCGTGGTATATGGTCTGATATACCTCGGCTGTCAGCCAATCAGCATTCAGAGCTCAAACCTCCCAGTTTGAAATACAAAATATATCACAATCAAAACGTACATCAGATACAGTAAATGTTGTACGTACAATTCAGGGATGGCCACAGTTGCTCTTGAAGAGCTACAGGGTTATTGCAGGCTCTCTTGTTCAAGCCTTATCGCATGCATTTGTACCGTAGGGATGGCGTGCATCTGACAGATGAGTTCCCCCCCTGCACTCCTCGCAACAAGGGGGAGAGAGGCCTTCTCAAAGTTTGCCTTCACCCCCACCACCAGTAGTTTCTTAGCCCCCAAAGAGGAACAAGGCTGTGGTGCTCTTGAGCATACTGCACGAAATAGCTGAGATCAGTGATCGTGAGGACAGGAAGCCAGCCATCATCCTGGACTACAACCACAACGAAGGAGGCTTGGACAACATGGACAAGGTGATTGGAACTTACAGCTGCAGGAGGATGACTGCCCGCTGGCCCCTGGTTATCTTCCATAACATCATTGAAATGTCCTCATACAATGCTTTAGTGATAAGCAGAACAAGGTGTTCTTGGAGCAACTGGGAAAGGCACTGGTAACCCTATTAATTCAAAGGGAGCATCTCCCCCACACAGCAGCCACTGCAGCGCTTGTGAAAGCTGTTCAGGGGGCTGAATCTTGTCCTGATCCACTTGAGGCTGCAGCTGGGGCAGGCAAAAAGGAAGAGATGCCAATTGTGTCTTCCAAAGAATGAATGTAAAACAAATACAGGTGCTGCACATGTGAGAAATACATCTGAGAAAGTCCATGCACACTGTCCTACATGTGCTAATTAGAGTTGTGTTTGTATCTTATTCTTATTGTTTATACACCTTGTGGGTGGGGGCAATGGTTAATTTTTTGGGGAAGAAGACTAGTATTTGAATTCCTCATTGTACAGAATATATCGCTATGTTGCAAAAAAAGTTCAAGACTCAATGTTTCCCTTCCATAAAATGCATTAGAAACTACTTTAGGATATACAAGTGCTATCTCTTGCTAAAAAAAAATAGTTTACACACTTATGCAGTACCTCTAGCAATAATAATAATCCTCTACTTTAGTGAAAACAATGACAGGTGTGTTGTAATAAAAAAAATTAGTGTTGTCCACAGATTAAAATGCAGTCTTTCTGCATTGTGAAGAAGGAAAACCCAAATATTCAAAGTTTTTGATGAATGACAGGTTGTTTCTTCATGCAAAATAGATTTGGGCTTTAAAATTAAATTAAGCCGTTTTATATTAGCGGTTTGGTGAAGGCGGGTAATTCTTGACCCTTAGGACAAGGGGAGTACACAGAATGTTAAGACTACACAAGGGTTAAGAGACACCTAATAAATGAAAATGACAGAATGGTAAAAAAAAAATTTTAAAAAAAAAAAACTCCGGTAGGCTAACCCAGGACCTTCAAAATCACATTATGCTACGAACTCCGTTATAAATACGTCAAGTTGACATCATTTTAAATGGTTTGATGATAGCACGTGTTCGTTCCATTATTTTTTTTGTTCATTCACTCACTGAACGAATGTTTATTTCTCTTGATTGGTATTTATTTTATTTTTTTTAATAATCACAAACATTGGTGTTGAAAACAGTTTCGTTTTATCACAGTTAATCAAGTTAGCAAGCATGGCGTTCTCTTTTGACTGCGCAAGCAAACAACAATTATTATGTTGTTGTTTTATCTGTGTGCTTCGTTTGCAATTGCACCCTTGCTTCTTTTTACTTGCGGGAACACAAAAAGTAACTTGACACTGTATTGAATTATAATTACACGAAGATAGTTGCAGTGACAGAGAGAGCGTATGGAATTAATACTTAAGGTAAGGGATATAATTTGCTCTGCATCTTCCAACAGCAACAAGTCTGTTCTGGTGCATGATTGTATTAGCAGCGTGGCAGTTTTCCCAGTTTGGTGTATGTAACTGGCTATAATAGCAACCAAGGACGTTCGCTAGCTTATTTGTGCTCTGATTACACGCAAGTGTCCAGGTCAGCAGTTTACACAGATGACTTCAGCCATATAAAAAAAACCTTCCATTACAAAACATACCAAAGCTAGATACCTTCCTTTTGCTTCTCATGCAACTGGTGTAGCTAGCTGCTACTGTTGCGAAGCAACGGAGTAGCATCCGGTTTTAGAACTGAGATTTAGCTGAAAGGATGTTAGCATTTTCAGAAATACTACAAAAGCAAGCACATCATTGGTTTATAGTGGGCAGAAATGTGCACGTGAGAGTGGTAAATTGAGAGTGTAATAAAAACGTAACTTATTCAGTCCAAATGGATCTAAATGGTTACTTTATGGACGCTGTTTCCCAATTTTAATCCGACATCAAAAATTGAAGATGCATTTGGGCAAAAACATTGTCTGACTAGTCTCCCAGTCCCTGCTCCGGAAAAACATCCACACAGCATGCTGCCACCATGCTTCACAGTTGGGATAGTGCCAGGAAGCGTGGCATTCAGGCCAAAAAGAGTTCAATATTGGTTGTCAGACCAGAGAATATTGTTTCTCATGGTCAGTGTCCTTTAGGCAAACAAAGCGGGCTGTTATGTGCCTTTTACTGGGGAGTGGCTACTGTTTGGCCACTCTACCATAAAGGCCTGATTTGTGGAGTGCTGCAGAGATGGTTTTCCATCTGGAAGGTTCTCCCATCTCCAGAGGAACTCTGTCGTCAAGAGTGACCATCGGGTTCTTAGTCACCTCCCCGACGAAGGCCCTTCTCCCCAGATTGCTCAGCTCTAGGAAGAGTATTGGTGGTTCCAAACTTCTTCCATTTAAGAATGATGAGGCCACTGTGTTCTTGGGGAATTCCAAGCTGCATAAATGTTGAGGTACCCTTCCCCAGATCTGTGCCTCAACACAATCCTGTCTCGGAGCTCTACGGACAATTCCTTCTACCTCATGGCTTGGTTTTTGCTCTGACATGCACTATATAGACAGGTGTGTGCCTTTTCAAATGTCAAATCAATTGAATTGACCACAGGTGGACTGCAATCAAGTTGAAGAGCCATTTGAGCTCAATTTCAAGTCTCATAGCAAATGGTCTGAATACTTATGTAAATAAGGTATCGGTTTTTATTTTGAATACATTTGCAAAAATGTTTTTGCTTTGTCATTATGGGGTATTGTGTAGATTGATTAAAAATATTTAATACATTTTAGAATAAGGCTGTAACGTAACAAAAATGTGGAAAAAGTCAAGGCGTCTGAATACTAACCGTCCTCGTTGGTTAATATACTGTGAGACATAGGATACTGCACTTCTTCAGGTCCCGTTGACAGGATAGTCTCGAACTGAGCTTAGTTTGTTCTCCAGAGATTGTACATTCACCAATAGAACAGAGGGTAGAGGCGGTTTATTTAATCAAGGTGCCCCCAAGGTGCCCCGGCTTTTCCACTTCAGAGCGTTGGGGATTAGGGCCTGGTCCCGGGTGAGCAGTATGTCCTGCACGGATGAGGCATTGAAGTAGAATTCTTCATCCAGTTCGAGGTTAATGATCGCTTCTGGACATCAGAACAGCTATTTTCAGTCAAAGGAAACATTATGTAAAAAAAAATATGTCAGCGCAAAACAAACACACTAAATAGCATAATTTGGTCAAGAGCCTGTAAAACGGCCGCTATACATCCCAGCGCCATTCTCAACTTTGGTCAGCTCATAACTCCTCTATGTGATGTGGGGGCTGTGCTTTGGCAAAGTGGGTGGGGTTATATCCTTCCTGTTTGGCCCTGTCCGGAGGTGTCCTCAGATGGGGCCAGTGTCTCCTGACCCCTCCTGTCTCAGCCTCCAGTATTTATGCTGCAGTAGTTTGTGTCGGGGGGCTAGGGTCAGTTTGTTATATCTGGAGTACTTCTCCTGTCCTATTCGGTGTCCTGTGTGAATCTAAGTGTGCGTTCTCTAATTCTCTCTCTGAGGACCTGAGCCCTAGGACCATGCCTCAGGACTACCTGACATGACTCCTTGCTGTCCCCAGTCCACCTGGCCGTGCTGCTGCTCCAGTTAACTGTTCTGCCTTATTATTATTGGACCATGCTGGTCATTTATGAACATCTTGGCCATGTTCTGTTATAAATCTTCACCCGGCCCCCCACATAACCTAGGAAGAAACCTAGAGAGGAACCAGGCTTTGGCCTTTCTAGGGCGTTTTTCCTAGCCACTGTGCTTCTACACCTGCATTGCTTGCTGTTAGGGGTTTTAGGCTGGGTTTCTGTACAGCACTTTGAGATATCAGCTGATGTACGAAGGGCTATATAAATACATTTGATTTGATAAAATAATGAAGATCGGGTACATGGTCAGAAGGATAGCTATATATATATATATATCAAACTGGGAAAGAGTCTTAGGTAAACAACCCAAATATTAATTGGAAGTTGGGTGAACTACCGTTCTGTGGTGTGGGGAAATGAATCAACAAGTGAGAAAGCTTCAGATTGCTGCTTTCTTCTGTGCAAGGCGGTGATATGATTATTCTGTTGTAGTCATGCAATGTTCTTAAGTGGTCAGCAATCAACAAGATAAAGTGAGCACCCTTTTTTTATTATGGCCAAAATCTATTCACTGCAGGATTCAGTTGATAAGAGACATTCAGTCAATACAAAGAATGGGATATCGACCATCCATGTCTTACACCAGCAAAGAAGTAAAACATTTAGATTCAAAGCGAAAAGAAGAAAATACAAATTGAGAAACCATAAATCTTTCAATAAATCATTTCAGGAATACTTTAGAACCACTAGGAAATAGGATTGTGATGTTGTGCACGACTATGGTAGATGACTGAACCAACCTCTTTTCAGATCGTCATTAGTTATTTTTTCTAATTTACTTTATATATTATGGTATGTTTGTACCAGCATGTTATTTGTGAAAACTGGATTGTATTTTAAAGTTAAGGACTCTTGGACAATTAGTCCAAATGAGGACAAAAAGAGATCCTAATAAAAATCTAAATCAATCAAGAAAAGTGCATTTAAAAAGCACACAGAGTAATGTTTTACACCCATTGTATCCTGTGTATGAGGCAAAAACATTTAAACTTGACAGAGCCATAGCCGCTTGCTCAGTGCACTCTGCACACTGGCGATTAGAAGAGACGAGATCCATAGACCCCACACCTAACATGAAGTGATGTCATCTTTAGGGGACATCTGTGATTGTAACATCCCTTGGCAGTGACAAAGATTTACAACACACTAACAAACTACTTTCTTGACATGTTCATCATAAAAAAAGAAATGGAGAACAATCTGGCAAAAATCAGTAGTTGGTGTTCACATCAAATGCAACATTTATAGAGGCAATGTTCTTTGACAAAATGTGAAATCCACAAAAAGTTACTCAAACTAAGTGAATCAACACTGTCATGACCCACAAAAACCACTGGCCCAGATCTGATCTCTGTGTGTTGGTAGGGAGAACAGGCAGAGTTCTGCTAAGGTCCAGAGTTTGGCTGAGGTCCCGCAATGTTCAGTGAGTCGGTATGCGTTTCGTCAGGCGCGAGGGGTATCACATCTCCCATCATAAGGGCACCTCATGTACTAGGGGGATCCAATGATGGCAAGCCTATGAATCTCCAACCACCCGGTATTAGCTGACAGACAATATACAACCACCAAAAAGCCCCTGGAAGTCAACCATAAAGCACCAACAGGAAGCCAGCCAGGCTAACCATACCACAGACATGGAAGAGAGCTCAAGCAGGAACAGTAACTGCAAATAGCTTCAGAAAGGTCACTAAGGAAAAGGGAGGGATGTGCAGGATGGCCAAGATGCAGAATAGCCAGTGAAACAGGACCCTTAAATCACCAAGGATCCAGTGAGATCCATGCAAGCTTAGTGGATGGTGTTTCTGATAGCCTGAAAGGAGGAGAACCTCCCTCATTGTAACACACACACCTTTTTAAGTTTAGTGTGGTCTTTTCCTTTGCGCTTGGCTGTTTTTAGAGAATTAAAAGACAAGAAACAATGTTTTTCTTACAGGCCTAAAGAAATATGAAATCAAGATATGCTCCCAAGCATGGTTAATTTTCTATCGAGATGGGGTTAGTTTTGAATACATTACCTTTGCCATGTCTCTTAGTACTCCCCCGTTTCTGTGCATGTTTGGACTCTGCGTCGACATCAGCTGTGGTTGAGGGGGACTCTGATGATGGAGTCTTCTCTAACCCATTTCCATCAGCTCCACTCTCTCTGTTCCCATCGGTCTCTGCATCTCTGCTCTTTGGACCATCCCCAGCAGCTGAGAATGCATTCCTGTTCACATTCTCAACCTTGGATTCAGCGGCCTTAAACCCCTCCCCCTCTGGGGACTCCTTGAGCTGGCGGTCAGTAGAGGAATCCATCCCAAGCTTGAGGTCTTCACTCTGGATGTGATCCTTGGTGGTGGTATGAAGGTTTGAGGGGCCTGGTGTTTTGGGAGAACTCGACTGAAGTGAGGGGTCTGTGGGGAGGCCGGACTCCACTACGACCAGATCTCCACTTTGTTGTCCTAGGTCAATGGGTGAAGTCCCCTTTTCAACTTCCTCTTTGGCATCTATAGCAGATGTTCCCTTAAGCTTGGTGCACTGTTCTAAGGGAGAAGGGAAAGGAAAAAGATTCATTAAAGACTGACATAAAGCACGCTTAACTACAGTTACCTCCTTTACAAACCTCCTCTACATTCAACCCTTTTAGATCTCCAAGTGCCTAGTGGTTAGAGGTAAGGGAGTGTTACTGGTAGGGCTGTGATACCAGTATCACAATATTTTCTTCCATGGCAAAAATGAAAACTCAAAGCTGAACAAACTCTTTGGTCCTTTAAAATCCTCCTGTATGTAAAATATTGGGTGCTAAAGGTTGGAAAATAAATATGTGAATGGATAACATGTTTGTTTCCAACATTAGTATCGCGATACTGGTATCGTCCCAGCCCAAGTTACTGAACAGGGCCTTAATAACATACTGCATTTCAAAAACAGCCATGGGCAGCGGCAGAATCAATGACCGGTGCCATCTTCATGCTCACCACCAGGCTGAATGCTGTCCCCTTTCTTGTCCTCAGAAGGCAGGCTGGTTCTGTCAGCCTGGTGCTTGGTTTTCCTCAGCGCATAGCCTTTCCTGATGTCAGACAGCAGGTGGTCAATGATGCAGCCCTCCTGGACCGGGGGGGCTTTACGAACTGGGGGTGAGAGAGGGGGTGAATCTCAACAGTCCACTCTTGATACATGCAATGTTCTGGTAGTGTGTTTGAATTTGCACTGGTCAACTATCAGGTGTTGACCGTCCTCGAAAGCTATCATTTACTAGTCTCCTTTCCTTCATCTGCACTGAGCGATGAAAGGCTGGATATTTAAAAGCAAAGAGTCTTGTGTGAGCAATGCTTTCACTTCCCCAGTTCTTCTAGATCAGTGCAGATAAAGGAGAGGACCAGGAAAGGGATCTTCTGAAGAGTATCAAGACAGTCAGGCAGAAACCCTTTCAGTAGCAGTCTGAAGTTGGTAATGGGACACGTGACTAGTTACCAGGAAGTAGAGCTCTGCTACCCGACATTATAGGGTTAGGGCCAGATGGGGCCTGTTTTTTTTTATTTTATAACTAGGGTACGTACAGGTAGGGCTCATGCATCACTAAATTGATAATTAACATTTAAGCAGAGCCATTTGCTCATGCTCTGCTGCACAGTACATATCATGCGTCAGAAGTTCTTCAATGTTGTAAAATATAAGACCAGAACATTGTACGAGTCCACATGAAAGATTATTTTACTGAAAATAATGTTCCTTGAGTTGACTGAGTTTAGAGTGATAAAGTAGCTAGTTTACAATCAACTGTTCTGTCATTGAACAGAGGCATTGCTAGGGATACTCACACTAGCAGAGACATGCAGTGTGCATGCAGTGTGCTTGCAGTGCGAGCAGCACAGGGAGCAAGGGACAGAGACTAGCAGCTAATGGATATTAATGGAGGAAGTTATTTCTGATTCGGGCAGGGCCTTAAATTTGGCAGAAGCAAGTGGACCTGGGTAGGGTGGGGCCTGAACATCGTGGGCATGGGTAGGCTTTAAAATAATGCCTGTGCAGGGCTCTACCAGGGATGGCCATGAGGTAACACTTATTTGGAGTGTTGGCTGCCGGTTATACTTACTTATCTTCCTGTTCTCCCCCCTTGGTCTCTTGGAATCCTCCTCTTCCAGCTGTTTCTTCCTCTTCTCAGCCTTAATCGCTTGCTCTCGGCGGGTCTGATTGTCCTACGATAAAAATAAAAACATAAAAAGCAAGAGAAAACAGAGCAGCACAGGTGTCCACAATGCAAATGTGAAACCATAGCAATGTGATATTTAGTCTCTAAACAAAACTTGGGGACCTATCCAGTCCAAAGTTATGGCCCAGTTTTTGGAATAAATGCTTCAAGTTTTATATAGGAAAGTCAATAGACACAAAGTGTCCATAAGTAATTTGTTTCTCTCACCTTGAGAGCTTTGATGAAGAGTCCCCTGAAGGAATGTAAAGTGCTGAACAAGTCCTCCAGGGAGAGACGGGATGAGTCCTCACACAGATACTGTGCCAGATCCTCCTTCTTCCTGTCGATGGAGGCAAACCTCGCCTCCAGTTCCCTGCAGGCCTCCTGGCTTCCCTAGAGTAGACAGCCATTTCAGGGAGCTGTATTTAGTTATGATCTGGCAACCAACCTGATGGCATGCTAATCTCTGACACCATTAAAGGGCCGCTTGTGTGAAACCACAGTCACCTGCTCTCTGGTGATGAGGAGAGGTATAGCAACCCACCTGTATGGCAGTGAGATACTGCTCCTTGATGGCCGCCACAGAGGAGGAAGCCACCTTCTTCTCTGAATCTTTCAACCGCTTGATGAGCAAGCTCGCCTCTGACTGGAGAGACTCCAAATTCACACTGTGGAAAGAAATTACAAACTTGGTAAGATTAGCATAGCCTCCCATGTCAAGCTTTGATTACTCTACAATGTTGGCACCACTGAAAAATTGCAAAAGTTGTATACAGCTTTCCCCCCCCCCATTACCGAGCAGCCTTCTCACAGATCTCTAGATCATCTGGAAGGTTCAACAGGTCATCATTGTTCTGCTCAGCCTCCTCTAGGATGTGGTGGAGCAGCGTGATGCGACTTTTATTGGCCTTGGTTTCAGTGAGTTTCAACAGTGTGCTGATCTTGAAGCCCTCAGCGTTCCCTGTGTGGCTTCCCTGTAGAACAAAGTTAGACAGACCAGCGTCAGGAGTCGTCGTTCCCTCACTAAAAACGTTGTTGTGAGACCCTATTGTGTGTGTGTTTGGTTATATGTATTGTATGGTATCACATTAGGTATTCTTACATAGTTGAGGAAGTTTCCAACGTCCAGAATGAGCATGCAGAAGCTTGGCAGTCGAGTGCTCACTCTCAGACCTTGCAGGATACAAATAACACATTAAAGAGAATAAAATAAAAAGGACGTTTAATTAGCGGTCGGGGAGATGAAGGTGGTAGAGCCGCTAGCCTGATGCCTCGACTTACTCTCACAGGCCTCGTCCAGCAGCTTAACTTTAGGCTGCATCATCTGTAACACTGAGCTGATTTCCTCACACAGCAACATGCACTCGATCCTCAGCGCGTAGCTGGGGGTAAAATACATACACAGGACCAAGGTCAACATCTAGGGCGAATCAGTCCTAGCTTTTTGAACGCTGTCAAAAACGTTACCATGGAACAGCTAGGAGCTGGAGATAAAACTGATCCACACCAGCTAACTTCTCCCGCTCTCCCTGGTAGGACTTCAGGTTCTCAATCTGTGGTGGAAATAATATCATTTTTCTATGACCATAATCTGACAAACATTTGGTTTACAACACTACAACTGAAAATGTATATAGATCTAAAAATACAGTATAGCCACTTCGGCTTAACCATCGACTTGGCAGGGGTTCCTGTGGCCGGCACGCACCTCATGCTTTTCTGGCTGTAGCTTTTGCAGCTGTTTCAGCACCTCCACATCAAACTTGGACCGGTCACCTTTTTGAATCATGGCCACAAAGTCCTTATGCGAGCTGGTAGGGGACAACATGTATTTTTAACTCTCCTACTGTAAATAGTCTTAAGATGCTTCCTCTACTAAGGTTCTCTTCTTCATATTACCTTCTCTGAAAATACTCACCATCTGAATTGTTTCAAGAATATGTTCAGGTTAAGATTTTTCTTGGCATCAATGAAAGAAATCTGTAGATGGAGAAAAAGCATGAAGCTTGAAATTAAAACAGGGGATGGGGTAAGGAAAATGACAACGATCGCAGTGGAGAGAGTACGATTAGAAGACCCTTTCAAAGACTACAATGAGACCACATCTACCTCTTTGGGCTCCTGTTTGACTGCAGGGGTGCTGCCTTTGGCTTTTGAGTCAGTCACTGGCAGACAGAAAAGCTCCTCAATACTGGAGTAGTCAGGCTCCAGAGAATCTACCTGTACCGAGGTCCACATGGAGTGACTATCTTTAGCAAGAGAAAATAATGGACAGTGTTTTAATTGACTCATAAATTACATAGAGTTTGAATTAATCCAATGGGCACTTATCAAGGTCAGCTGTATGTGTCAGTTTAATTCAAAGGTGACATTCTGACAGGTCCCTTACCAGTCACCACTCTGGATGGCAGCTTCTGCCAGTTGAGCTTCTTCATACGCAGTGTGGGGCAGCGGCCCACCTTGGGTGAAGAGGCGTAGCAGGATCGCATCTGCACACTCTGGGCCACTATAATTTCATCGCCACCAAGGGGAGGAGGTGGACCCATCATGCCTGGCAGGGGTGGGGGAGGCGGTAGACCCATCATGCCTGGCAGGGGTGGGGGAGGCGGTGGACCCATCATGCCTGGCAGGGGTGGGGGAGGCGGTGGACCCATCATGCCTGGCAGGGGTGGGGGAGGCGGTGGACCCATCATGCCTGGCAGGGGTGGGGGAGGCGGTGGACCCATCATGCCTGGTGGGGGTGGGGGAGGCGGTGGACCCATCATGCCTGGCAGGGGTGGGGGAGGCGGTGGACCCATCATGCCTGGCAGGGGTGGGGGAGGCGGTGGACCCATCATGCCTGGTGGGGGAGGCGGTGGACCCATCATGCCTGGCAGGGGTGGGGGAGGCGGTGGACCTCCATGTCCCATCTGTGGTAGAGGTGGTGGCGGAGGAGGGAGGCCAGGGGGAGGCATCCCAGAGAAGCCAGGAAGTGGTGGGACAAAAGTTCTCATGCTTGGTAGGGGTGGTGGTAGATGAGGAGGAGGTGAAGTGGCAACAGGGGTGGTAGATTCTTTAATGAGGACATCTGATAGACCTGATGGACAGATTGATCGGTCAATCTGAACGCCCCGGTCTGTGGTCTTGACCTTAGGTGACCCTTGCTGACCCTTGGAGGACACCAGACGTTCCATCAGGCGCTTGGTGGAGTCAACATCAGCTAAAGAACACACACGCACAGACAAACCGGCCATAGCATGTCAGCGTACACGGCCACACAATGTTTATGGACCATGAGAAGGTGATTGATGCGAGACTCACGGTCCTGTGCCAGCAAAGTAGCGCGGTCTGCCAGGGCCTCCAGGGCCAGCCACACCTCGCTCTGCTCCGGACCTACCAACAACAGAGCCTGCAGGATCGACAGCAGCTGCACCGATGCAGGGGAGCTACTCAACTGGAGTGAGGGGGAGAGAACGTTATATTATTTGTATTATCTGTGGTGGATTTCCATTTACAAATAGACTATTGGTGCTTACTTTGGTGAAGAGTGTGGTGAAGACTTCCTGGTGACTGCTCATGTCGATGCCCCCGTACACCCTCTCCATCTCCTCCTCATCCTCTGCCATGGTGTCCTCAAAGGCCTCACACTGGATGTTCAGGTCCACATCCTCGGTCTCTCTGTAACACACCCAAATATGTATTTCCACAGGATAAAACAAGTCGCAGTGTGACAGAAAATGTGTACAGCGCAGAACAAAGCATTTGCTAATTTACAAAAAGTTCCGAACCTGTGAAATACTTTAAATGATCGAAAATAATGGGGGGGTAAAAAAATAAAAACTTAACTTACCTAAGTTTTGGAAGTAATTGTAGTAATTGAAGCCCTGGGAGACAAATAATGGCACAGCTAGGTTCAACATTTGTAACCAGTTTGATATGTCCATCTCCACTTCCTGTATTCAAGTCATTGCTTATAACGATTGCAATATCTTCATCATTCAGATTTATTTTTGCAACATACGTCACACAACACCAAGTAAGCACTGGTGTGGTACTTATTGATACTAGTAATCAATTTGTGCAAGGTTGATCTTTAAAGCTAGAGTCCTTAATTCAAACAAAAATAGAGCAGCCTCTTTTGGTAAAAAGCTGAGGAAAGGCATGGAGAACTGTATCCACAGAAATTCATAGAGTTATGGAAACAGAAACTGACCATCCATGATAACAAAAATTATGACTATCCATGTTGAGGCTATACAGTGTTTGACAAACATTGGTGTAAAAAACAAACTTATATTTTGGGTTCTGATGGGGTACGACAGTTAAACTAAGCTCATGAGGCATTTCTAAGCTATGTTCTTCAAGAATTAAAATGGGTATATCTCATTATTAAGTCCAAAAATGTATGTAGCAACTATGGATTCTAGCTTGTAAGAGTTCAGACACTCCTTAAGCCTCGACTGTTTCCACGTCAATTAGACATACAGTACCAGTCAAAAGGTATGACAGCTACTCATTCAAAAGGTTTCCAATTATATTTTCTACATTGTAGAATAGTGAATACATCAACTCATGGAATCATGTAGTAATTAAAAAAAGTATTGTTAAATCAAAATATATTTTATTAGAGATTCTTCAAAATAGCCACCCTTTGCCTTGACAGCTTTGCACACAATTGACATTCTCTCAACCAGCTTCACCTGGAATGCTTTTCCAACCGTCTTGAAGGAGTTCCCACATATGCTGAGCACTTGTCGGCTGCTTTTCCTTCACTCTGCGGTCCAACTCATCCCAAACCATCTCAATTGGGTTGAGGATGGGTGATTGTGGAGGCCAGGTCATCTGATGGAGCACTCCATCACGCACATTCTTGGTTAAATAGCCCTTACACAGCTTGGAGGTGTGCTGAGTCATTGTCCTGATGAAAAACAAATAAGCCCAAACCAGATGGGATGGCGTATCACTGCAGAATATTGTGGTAGCCATGCTGGTTAAGTGTGCCTTGAATTCTAAATAAATCACAGACAGTGTCACCAGCAAAGCACCCCCAGACCATAACACCTCCATGCTTTACGGGGGGGGGGGGGGGGGGAAATACACATGCGGAGATAATCCGTTCACCTACTCAGAGTCACAAAGACATAGTGGTTGGAACCAAAAATCTTGAATTTGGACTCAGACCAAAAGGACAGATTTCCACTAGTGTAAGGTCCATTGCTGAAGTTTCTTGATCCAAGCATGTCTTTTGTTATTATTGGTGTCCTTTAGTAGTGGTTTCTTTGCAGCAATTCAACCATGATTCACAGGGTCTCCTCTGAACAGTTAATGTTGAGTTGTGTCTGTTACTTGAACTCTAAGCATTTATTTGGGCTGCAATTTGAGGCTGCTAACTCTAATGAATGTATCCTCTGCAGCAGAGGTAACTGTCTACATTTCCTGTGGCGGTCCTCACGAGAGCCAGTTTCATCATAGTGCTGGATGGTTGTGACTGCACTTCAAGAAACTTTCAAAGTACTTGAGAAATTCTTCTGAATTGACTGACCTTCATGTGTTAAAGTAATGGACAGTCGTTTCTCTTTGCTTATTTGAGCTGTTCTTGCCATAATATGGACTTGGTCTTTTACCAAATAGGGCCATCTTCTGTATACCAACCCTACCTTGTCACAACTGATTGGTTCAAGTGCAAGAAGAAAATACATTCCACAAATATGTTTAACAAGGCACACCTGTTAATTGAAATGCATTCCAGGTGACTACCTCATGAAGCTGGTTGAGAGAATGCCAAGTGTGCAAAGCTGTCGTCAAGGCAAAGGGTTGCTACTTTGAAGAATCTCAAAATATATTTGTTTAACACTTTTTTTTGATTACTACATGATTCCATAAGTGTTATTTAATCGTTTTGATGTCTTCACTATTCTACAATGCAGAAAACAGTAAAAATTAAGAAAAAACCTGGAATGAGTAGTTGAGTCCAAACCTTTGACTGGTACTGTACACATGGCAATTGAAACCTTTCTCAAGAGACAATGAGGGGCTTCATCTCCTATTCACACCAATACCGGTGTTTCTCTATTACACGAGTTTTGAAAAAGCTTAAGAGTGATACCGATGAACTCTTTGCGTAGTTTGTCCCTCTTCCTCAGGTCTTCTACCCCGAAGATGATCACATTGACCACACTCATGAGGACGACCATGTACGGAACATTGTCAGTCGCATGCAGCTCATTCATGATGACGCTGAAGCGGTACTGCTGCATATTCACACTCTGTCAGAGACAGTTATAAAGATTACTTATGGGTATCATCCCTAAATCACAAATAGAAGTATTTTCTAAAAATATGTTTCCCGTCCCTTAGAGGGAAAACATATTTCCATAAGCCTCCTTTTAATACTTTGCATGAGCACATGGGTTATCAACGCTGCTTCAATCTGGCAATTTCTTTGAAAGTGAACAATGAGTATAATTATCATTTTTCTATGTACATTTATGATGTTATGCTGTATGAAAAAAAGATGGCCTTACTTTATAGTGCTCCAGGGCATCCATGGCCAGGTGGTGTCCCTGTGGGTTAAACAAGGCGAGGGCCGCCAGCAGCTCAAACACCTGCATCTTTACCATGGTGTTGGACGTGTCCAGGGCTGCCAATCAAAACAGAGATTATGTCCCAACGGACAGACAGACAAACAGGCCTGTTCACCTCCCTGCTTACTAGCCTTCTTTCTCACCTTGTGACAGGGTCCTGACGTAGCCCTCATTGTCCAGTATAAAGTGCAGCCCAGCTGAGGAGTTCATCACTGCCTTCACACAGGCCACACAAGTGAGCTGGAGGAGGGCGTCAGCGATGCGGGCACAACCCCGGCCAGACAGCCTCTCCAGAGCCTCCATCAGCAGATCCAGTCCATTGAGCTCCAGGAACTGCACCATCCATTCCTGGTCACTCCCCTCTAGACGCCGCCGCACCCCTGAGTAGTTGACCACTGTGGGTACCTGTAGCAGTCGTATGCATAGCTCTGGAACTGAGTTCTCCAAGTTGGCCTCAAGGTGAGCATCTCGGTCGGGGGGGCTGCTAGTCAGGTGCTCCTTCAGGGCCCCCCACTTCCCTTTCGATGCCTTGGCTGCCATAGCAACCAAAAAAAAAAGGGAGCTAAAGAAAAAAAGGGTGCAATGTTTGGGTTGTGACACGTGAAAACAGACCGACAACAGAAAGAACATTTAAAAATAAGTCTAAATTATGTATTGATTGGATTCAGAGTAACTACAAAATATGATTGGAAGACAGGAAAGTTGGAGGTAGTAAAAGCAAGGTATCCATTTTCAAAGGACAACTGCCTGATAAAACACCAGGCTCAACGTCAACAGTGAAGAGGCGACTCCAGGATGCTGGCCTTCTAGGCAGAGTTCCTCTGTGTGTTCTTTTGCCCATCTTAATATTTTATTTTTATTGGCCAGTCTGAGATATGGCTTTTTCTTTGCAACTCTGCCTAGAAGGCCAGCATCCCGGAGTCACCTCTTCACTGTTGACGTTGAGACTGGTGTTTTGCTGGTACTGTTTAATGAAGCTGCCAGTTGAGGACTTGTGAGGCGTGCATTTCTCAAACTAGACACCAATGTAATTGTCCTCTTGCTCAGTTGGGCACCGGGGCCTCCCACTCTTTCTATTCTGGTTAGAGACATTTTTCGCTGTTCTGTGAAGGGAGAAGTACACAGCGTTGTACGAGATCTTCAGTTTCTTGGTAATTTCTCACATGGAATAGCCTTCATTTCTCAGAACAAGAATAGACTGATGAGTTTCAGAAAAGGTGTTTGTTTCTGGCCATTTTGAGCCTGTAAGCTTTTCTTTAAAAAACAGATATTAAGTGACCCCAAACGTTTGAACGGTAGTGTAAATACAACACATTAAGACCTGCTCTTTCCATGACATGGACTGACCAGGTGAAAGCTTTGATCCCATATTGATGTCATTTGGTAAATCCACTTCCATCAGGGTAGATGAAGGGGGTTGAGACAAGTTAAAATAGCATTTAAACCTTGAGACAATTGAGACACGGATTGTGTATGTGTGCCATTCAAAAGTGTGAATTGGCAAGGAAAGATTTACGTGCCTGTGAACAGGGTATGGTAGTCACCAGGTGCACCGTTTTTTTGTCGAGAACTGCAACACCGCTGGGTTTTTCCATGCTCAACAGTTTGTGTGTATTAAGAATGGGCCACCAGCCATAGGATAGGAGTTTCCATTAGCACACATCACTTGCATTATGCAGTATATTAAAAAAGTTTGAAATCTTTAGGACAAAAAGAAACTGCTCTAGGCAGTGGTAGGGTTGTCACTAGTTACAGCCAAAGTCTTAATTATGGCTAAACCCTGCCCATTTCTACAATGCATCTTCTTAAAAAAAAATAAAAAAAATATTTTAAACCAAACCACACTGCTAACCTTGAATTAAAGATCAAAAAGCAATCCCCCCCCAATTTTGACTTTGTGGCTGTGTTATCAAGTGGAAACCTGCAAGAAGCTCCTGGAGTGATGAGGGCGCTGATGTGATTGGTCAAGATTTCACAAGGTAGTGGAACGCTCATGATCCCTTGACACCTCTACCACAGCACCGCTTAGATGTCAATGTCATAATTCAGCAAAATCCCTGTCACAGTCAGTCTGCAGTATAGCACAGAGCAAATATGGATTATTAGAATTTCTTCCGAAAGGGAAGCAAAAAAAGAAAGCAGGTTGAGCACAAGCAGCCAGCTGCAAATGTGGTGGAAGAGGGTAGAACCAGAAAATCAAAGTGCAGCAGGAGCAGCAGCAGTTACTGCAAAGTCAGTGGTAGCAAACACTAGTCTCCATCAGCATAAGGGTTGGCTAATATTAATAAGCTAGCATTAGCGCTCAGCATCCTTAGAGATCCACTGAACAGGCCAATAAGCAAGTGTTTTTTTTTTTTTTACTAATGAGCAACAGGAAAAACACAAGAATTCAGTCTTGGAGGTGTGATTCATGATATTTATCCCCCATGAGACACTGGAGATGTGGAAGCCTATATTTCACTTCCTCAAAATCCCCAGAATGAATCTAAGATACAAAATTACAGAATTCTTGAGTAATTAATTGACGTTTTTGCAGAGGATGTTTCAGTTGCTACAACTAAAGGTGCTTGGGGCAGTATTTCTCAAGTTATATAAAAAAAGTGAGGTGTTGTCTTATGTAAACAGTCAAAGCTGCGGACCATGTCTATGCTATTGGATAGAGAGCAATCACCGCAGCTGTCATAAAGACAAGTCTTTATGACCAGAATTATCCTATTTACACGGTCAAGTTTACACTAGAATAACTGACTCATAGCAATGACAGACCATTTAAGGGATTACATTTTTCCTTTTGAAAGGCAGTCGCTCTTTAACCTATTGGGTGGCAGTTATTTAACAGTATATTTAGTGAACGGGCAAGCTAAGGACATTGACATAAGTCATGGTATTAGAAAAAGTGTTCATTACCAGCAAGTGTATTTGATGGGTTGTGTTTCTGTAGCTAGCTTTGCTGGCTAGCTAGCCGAGACAGAAGATTTTGACTGAAGCAAGTATCTTGACAGTGACAGAGTGCCCCCATGTGGACTGAAGCGGAACTTTACATGAACCCCGTTTAAAAATTGGCAATGTTGAGGTGGTAGAACTGACTAAATGACATTTCGTAGCTTCACACCCGCAGCACACACACTAATTGATTACAGGACTGCTGAATGTAAATTATCTAGATTCGTTTGCTATTTTCCAGATTGTCTCTGATAAGCTACCCAGGAAAGGGCTGAAAATAGCCCATATTAATATAAACTCAGCAAAAAGAGAAATCCCTTTTTCAGGACCCGGTCTTTCAAAGATAATCCAAATAACTTCACTGTAAAGGGTTTAAAAACCGTTTCCCATGTTTGTTCAAGGAACCATAAACAATTAATGAAGATGCACCTGTGGAACGGTTGTTAAATAATGCAAAAACAGTGTTGGAGAAGAAAGTAAAAGTGCAATATGTGCCATGTTAAAAAAAACTAACGTTTAAATTTATTGCTCAGGACACTAGAACATATGAAAGCTGGTGGTTCCTTTTAACACGAGTCTTCAAAATTCCAAGGTAAGAAGTTTTAGGTTGTAGGTTAGTTATAGGACTATTTCGCTCTATACCATTTGTATTTCATATACTATTGGATGTTCTTATAGGCACTTTAGTATTGCCAGTGTAACAGTATAGCTTCCGTCCCTCTCCTCGCCTCTACCTGGGCTCAAACCAGGAACACATCGACAACAGCCACCCTTGAAGCATCGTTAACCATCGCTCCACAAAAGACACGGCCCTTGCAGAGCAAGGTGAACAACTACTTCAAGCCTCAGAGCGAGTGACGTCACCAATTGAAACGCTATTAGCGCGCACCCCGCTAACTTGCTAGCCATTTCACATCAGTTACACCAGCCTAATCTCGGGAGTTGATAGGCTTGAACGACAGTCCTTTTTCACATATGCACACTGATTATATGCAACGCAGGACAGCTAGATAAACTAGTAAGATCATCAACCATGTGTAGTTAACTAGTGATTATGATTGATTTTTTTTTATATGTTTAATGCTAGCTAGCAACTTACCTTGGCTTCTTACTGCAGTTGCGTAACAGGCAGGCTCCTCCTGAGGCAGGTGGTTAGAGCATTGGACTAGTTAACCATAAGGTTGCAAGATTGAATCCCTGAGCTGACAAGGTAAAAATCTGTCGTTCTGCCCCTGAACAAGCCAGTTAACCCACCGTTCCTAGGCAGTCATTGAAAATAATAATGTGTTCTTAACTGACTTGCCTAGTTAAATAAAGATGTATAAAAAAATTTAAAAATATATATTTTTTTTAAATCAGTGTCCAAAAATACAGATTTCTGATTGTTACGAAAACTTGATATCGGCCCTAATTAATCTACCATTCCGATTAATCGGTCGACCTCTAGTCTGAAGCCTGAAAAAGGCAGGAAGGCAAGTGCAGAGAAAGGGTGAGAGAAAGTTTCAACAGGGGAAAAACTTGTGCGTGTGAGACCTAATTAACTTAAAAGTCAATAGTAATTATTCCTAAATTATGAGTAGGAGATAGTGACAAAAGTCAAGGAAAATAAAATAAAAGAGAAGATAAGGGAACAGAGAGAGAAAGAGAGTAATGAGAATTATCGCAAGAGAAATGCTTGGACCTTTAAATTAGGGCTATTTTCTGAGAATTGTCTCAGTAATATGTGCCTGAAGGACTATAGACAATTATAAATAGTGTTATTTGCGAGGAGTCTCCACCATTACAATAGCGTTGGTAGTTTGGTGGTAGAATTCTTGCCTACAATGCGGGAGACTCGGGTTCGTTTCCCAGCCTATGCACCAATAGACTCAAATCTGGATTTCGGATTGAAATTCAACTATTGGTATGTTGCCTGGAAATATACGGTTGTTAGTGTTTAAGATATAAACTGAATGTTAATAAATTGTTTAGGTTCAATTGAAAGACTAATTCATTAAAAATAATAGCGAGGCGATTTCGATGTAATACGTTGTCTGTTGCCTAAATGGTCTGCTGGAATATTTTATTGAGAATAGGAGTCGCATTTAAATAACTGAATCACAGAACAGTTACCTAAATCTAATGCAGATAGAGTTGTGCACACCGAAAAGTTTTTTTTATTCTAAAGGGTTGACTGATGTATGTTATAAATTTGGCGATTTGCATATTACTTTTAAGTCTTGGACATTTCATAAGGGTGAAGCCAAAAGAGAAGGGAAAGTTTTACTCTTACAATAGAGGTAAGGCAGAACGTTGTTTGAGTAGGGGGTTATGTTTTCGCCTACTGGGAAGAATAGGTGAGTTAGTTGTGCTCGCCGGGCTATATTTGGCTGTAAGGGATTCAGGTCTGAATAGTTCAGTTTATTTCATCGTAAAAGTTGTGTTTATATGTACTTAATTGAACATGCGCTACCCTTGGATACAATACTGTACCCTAATTGGGGGATTTCCATAGATTGGAAGTACAGTATGGTATCCAAGGGTAGCGCATGTTCAATTAAGTACATTAACTATTGAGGAAGTTTAAAACTAATGATTGGAGGGAGTACAATGGAATTATCATTATGTTTTGTTCGTAGTTTGGGTTTCTGAATCGGTGTAGTATAATGAATGCTGACCAAGTGGTTGTGTTGTTTTCTGGGAAAAGGAGTGGGCTGTAATCTTGGAGGGAATGAGTGAGATCGAGGCATATTCTAACGAAATTGAAAAGGACTGGAAATGTTGTTAACCTAGGCGTTGCAAATACCCACACGCAACAAAGTGTAGAACTATTAGTTGATTGTATATTTAAAATATATTTAAAATATATATATATATACACACACACACACACACACACACATAGCTCAAAAAAAATAAAGGGAACACTTAAACAACACAATGTAACTCCAAGTCAATCACACTTCTGTGAAATCAAACTGTCTACTTAGGAAGCAACACTGATTGACAATAAATGTCACATGTTGTTGTGCAAATGGAATAGACAACAGGTGGAAATTATAGGCATTTAGCGAGACACCCCCAATAAAGGAGTGGTTCTGCAGGTGGGGACCACAGACCACTTCTCAGTTCCTATGCTTCCTGGCTGATGTTTTGGTCACTTTTGAACGCTGGTGGTGCTTTCACTCTAGTGGTAGCATGAGACGGAGTCTACAACCCACACAAGTGGCTCAGGTAGTGCAGCTCATCCAGGATGGCACATCAATGCGAGATGTGGCAAGAAGGTTTCCTGTGTCTGTCAGCGTAGTGTCCAGATCATGGAGGCGCTACCAGGAGACAGGCCAGTACATCAGGAGACGTGGAGGAGGCCGTAGGAGGGCAACAACCCAGCAGCAGGACTGCTACCTCTGCCTTTGTGCAAGGAGGAGCAGGAGGAGCACTGCCAGAGCCCTGCAAAATGACCTCCAGCAGGCCACAAATGTGCATGTGTCTGCTCAAATGGTCAGAAACAGACTCCATGAGGGTGGTATGAGGGCCCGACATCCACAGGTGGGGGTTGTGCTTACAGCCCAACACCGTGCAGGACATTTGGCATTTGCCCGAGAACACCAAGATTGGCAAAATCACCACTGGCGCCCTGTGCTCTTCACAGATGAATGCAGGTTCACACTGAGCACATGTGACAGACGTGACAGTCTGGAGACGCCTTGGAGAACGTTCTGCTGCCTGCAACATCCTCCAGCATGACCGGTTTGGCGGTGGGTCAGTCCTGGTGTGGGGTGGCATTTCTTTGGGGGGCCGCACAGCCCTCCATGTGCTCGCCAGATGTAGCCTGACTGCCATTAGGTACCGAGATGAGATCCTCAGACCCCTTGTGAGACCATATGCTGGTGCGGTTGGCCCTGGGTTCCTCCTAATGCAAGACAATGCTAGACCTCCTGTGGCTGGAATGTGTCAGCAGTTCCTGCAAGAGGAAGGCATTGATGCTATGGACTGGCCCGCCCGTTCCCCAGACCTGAATCCAATTGAGCACATCTGGGACATCATGTCTCGCTCCATCCACCAACCACAGACTGTCCAGGAGTTGGCCCAGGCGTTGTAGGGAGGTCATACAGGCACGTGGAGGAAACACACTACTGAGCCTCATTTTGACTTGTTTTAAGGACATTACATCAAAGTTGGATCAGCTTGTAGTGTGGTTTTCCACTTTAATTTTGAGTGAGACTCCAAATCCAGACCTCCATGGGTTGATACATTTGATTTCCATTGATAATTTGTGTGATTTTGTTGTCAGCACATTCAACTATGTAAAAAGAAAAAAGTATTTAATAAGAATTTCATTCAGATCTAGGATGTGTTATTTTAGTGTTCCCTTTATTTTTTTGAGCAGTGTATATATGGATTGATGTGTACTATTTCCTTTGGGTTTGAGGAGATTCCCATTTTTTCTAGAGCCACGATATCTTAAAGGGGTGCACACACGAGAATTTTACAAGTTTTAATTTTCTGAGTTTTAATAAGGGAATGTTCTGGGAACCTGGGATAAAACATGTAGAAAATGACAGTGTTCCAGAATAGAGATCCACAGTAGCTACTGTAATGGACTACTGGCAGTGTCTGCTATGGCAGATGGAAAGGTGCAAATTACCTGAACAAAATAAAATCTCAAAGTGCACAAAATTCATGCATTTTGCTGTTGAAATTCTTTGACGGAGAAGGATGCCCCCCCACACACTGGCTTTGGACTAAGCCCCCAATGTCTTCAAATCAAAGAAACACCAGTTTATTGCGACAGACAGAGGCCGAGACTAACATGCTTTGTAAATGATTAACTTTTGTTGTGTTATTCTGTCACATTCCTCCCAAACCTGACCTGAGATAATATATGAGGAGTTGCCTGACTATAGGGACAGATTTCTGAAGTAACCTTGACATCATTATTGGGTTATTGAGGCCTCGATGGCAACACCTTGCAGTTATCAACAGGGTTGTGGTCAACTGAATCAAATCAAGTTAGTAAATTGCATCACAAAAGTGTTTGTCTAAGACATTCACATGCCATTCAGTATTGTTATAAGCCTACATGCAAAGTATGCAGAAACTCTGCTTCTTCATTCACATATCACCGTCTGATAGAGGCAAATTACATCCCTTAGAATGTGTAGCATGACATTCCTGAAGATGCAAATGTTAATGTGCTGCATATACTCTACAATGCAAATTCTTGTCAAGATTATCATTAGCCAGCACTTTTGAGAAATGCTATACCAGCATGACCCTGGCAGAGAGAATCTTCCTTGGGTCATGTGAAATAAGGAACAAGCCTCTGGGCTACGTGATGTGACTTCTTACAGGGCCGTCCACACCAAAGACTAACTATAAAAAGTTATTCAAGTAAACAGCAGCATTCATACTACAAAAATTGTGGAGGATAGCCATCGTTAGAATCACTTTGAGCGAATTCCTCCCTCCAACCAAAAACGTGTTCTACTGAAGCATTCTTAGGTACGCAAGAAATAGCCATTAGGAGGGGAGAGGCAGAGCGCACGTTGAGCGTTTCTGAATAACTAGGGATGTCAGCATATTGGTGGCCACATTATAGTTTAACTTGGGAGACTGATGATCCACAATCACCATCAGAAGAAGCCCTCCCATTTTCCTATGGTAGGCTCTGTTAACTCCAATACATCCTGACAAAAATACAACACGAGTGGCCTGCTAATCTACCTTTCTGGACCTTGTGAAAGCTTACAGAGCAATTGAGAAATCTACACAGTTCACAATGATGTTTTATATTTTATAGTGATACCATTTCAGTAGCCATGGAAGTTTGAACAATAATAAACCTTTATCTCATGCAAAAGAATGGTTTATAGCCGTCTCATATCTGGTGCAGTAACATACGTAAACAGTTGTTGACCTTCCTAGTAAGCTGCATTCACCTCTGTCAGCAGATGAACTGCTAGTGGAGATTCTCTTCCCTATATATACACAGGCCACCACCCTCTGGGACCCAGTCAGCAGTTAGTCAGCATCACTATTGCCAACACAACAAATTTCATCCTCTCAGAAAATGTGCTTACATCAATTTAGTATTGGGAACTCACTAAAATACAAATCGCTATGTTAATGAGGAACATAATCTTAAACCAACCAAATTCATTCTAACATAATGGGCCACTTTCCTCCCTTTGTCTTTGGTTCTACACAATGTTTTACAATAAAAATCAGCTGCATTTGTGTGGCAGAAAGAACGCAAAGCCGAGGGTCAACTGTGTTTATTTTTGTTCACAGAATGCATGGGTGTGAGCAACTGCATACAGTACAGCATAAACACACGGGCGCACACATACCTCTTCTCATCTAATGCAATGTGTTCCCGTGTGCTGTAGAAAACACCAGCCTGTCATAAGTTGTGAATGAGGTGGGTAATGCCATGGTAATACTGACTATCACCAATACATGGCCAAGGGCATTAGTCCTCCTAGAGCAGGGTCTGCCATGTTGCAACACTCACTGCCGAGTACCCTTAGGTACTCAGTCGAGGACTCAACTTACTTTTGAGAGCTACAATAGTAGAATACACAAAGTGCAGTTTCTAAATTTGGTTGTGCACCAGCAGTTTAGTTGTCAGTCACTAACAATTTTGAGACTAATTTACAGTCTAGCCAGCTATCTAAACACGTGCCCAGGGGCCGTGACCTCCAGGGGCCCCCCCCCATTGATTTTGTTAGTCACCCTCATAGTAACACGTCAACAGTCATGGCAAAACTGTAGGAAATGTTATAAAAAAATAACATTGTCTATGCCCCATGGCAAAAAGTGTAGAATTACAGAAAATGTACTTTTAAAAAAACCAACCAACCAAATCTCGCTTTGGGCACCCAAAAGGAGAGTTAAGCAGTTTAACTGCACAAATGGATTGATTTCACAAATCAGTTGACTGCATTTGTGGAAATGGGTAAGCAGACCCACGAGCCACTGCAGCCACTTAATGAGTTCAGAAATTGTGGCACCCACCCTTATCAAAGTAGCCCATCCCTGCACTAGATTTCAGTGGACATAACCCATTTATATTTCCAATGTATATGCACCATATCCTGAATCCAGGTGTCTATTAGACCTACACTATATATCTAAAAGTATGTGGACACCCCTTCAAATTAGGAGTTGGCCATTTCAGCCACGCAATTTCCATAGACAAACATTGGCAGTAGAATGGCCTTACTGAAGAGCTCAGTGACTTTCAATGCGTCATAGGATGCCACCTTTCCAACAAGTCAGTTCGTCAAATTTCTGGCTGGTTGCAACACTCACTACAGAGTTCCAAACTGCCTCTGGAAGCAACTTCAGCACAAGAACTGTACGTTGGGAGCTTAATGAAATGGGTTTCCATGGCCAAGTAGCCGCACACAAGCCTAAGATCACAATGTGCAATGCCAAGCGTCGGCTGGAGTGGTGTAAAGCTCACCGCAATGGACTGGAGCAGTGGAAACGCGTTCTCTGGAATGATGAATCACACTTCACCATCTGGCAGGCCAACGAACAAATCTGGGTTTAGCAGATGCAAGGAGAACACTCCCTTCCCCAATGCATAGTGCCAACTGTAAAGTTAGATGGAGGAGTAATAATGGTGTGGGGCTGTTTTCATTGTTCAGGCTAGGCCCCTTAGTTCCAGTGAAAGGAAATCTTAACACTACAGCATACAATGACATTCTAGATGATTCTGTGCTTCCAACTTTGTGGAAGGGCCTTTCCTGTTTCAGCAAGACAATGTCCCCGTGCACAAAATAAGGTCCAAATAGAAACAGTGTCTACATCGGTGTGAAAGAACTTAACTGGCCTGACCTCAACCACATCGAACACCTTTGGACTGCTGACTTCAAGCCAGGCCTAATCACGCAACCTCACTAATACTTGTGGCTGAATTGAAGCAAGTCCCTGCAGCAATTTCCCAACATCTAGGGAAAAGCCTTCCCAGAAGAGTGGAGGCTGTTATAGCAGCAAAGGGGAGACTAAATTTATATTAATGCCCATGAGTTTGGAATGGAATGTTCAATTAGCAGGTGTCCACATACTTTTGGTCATGTAGTGTTGTACGGTTGCTGGTAACTTACAAGCTTCTGTCCCCCCAGTGTTTTGTGGTGGGAAACTGAGCATAACACCGTTACTCATAGATAACTTAAATTGTTAACATGTCTAGCCTTTCATTTCTTAAGTCTGCATCCAATTGCCCCTCCCTGTTGCACACACACTTACATTCCCCATGTAACAGAATTTGTCTAATTTAAGATGAAAACCGTTACTTGGCACTTACTAGTCACGTTTTTTTAAACCACGTTGATGTGAGACAACATGTTTATGAAGTTGAACATGTACTCGTTATAGAACACAAATTAGGTGTAATTCGTTTTTTTATAAGTTACATTACCCAAAATGTACTCCATTGGTGGATTGGCCCTTTTATCTGTATTACTAATTGCAAATACTTTGTACCCATTGTCATGACATCCACAAGCTTGGCAGAACGTTGCGCATTGTATTACTGAAATGTTGACAGTGGTACTTGACTTAGCCAAGATAACTTCGCCCAGGCTTGGCATGAGCAAGCCAACACAATGTGTATCATGATACAGCATACATGTTGGCCAAAAAGTTGTTTGCGAGTGAAGTAGTCCTTTTCCCCGTCCAAGTGCATGAGTTTAACAAATTACAGACCAATTTCGCCCTGTTTACAAAACGTGTGTTACTCTTACCGTACTTATCCCTTCAACTGCTCGATTTCCACAGCGAATCGAAGGTAACGTTTTGTAGTTACCAATTTCATACAATTCCTGTGTGCGCGCTTTGGTAGAAATACACTGGCCAAACCTTGCGGCGCTGTTCTCCAAACATACTAGGGTTGCGTTCCCCTGCTCAGACATTGCATGCATCAACCAGGACAACTTTAAGTGGTACTTCTTCTTCTTTAATATCATGGTGCTTGCACATTTTGTTTGTGCATTCCGCCACCTACTGTGCGGGAGTGTGTGGTCGATCATGTTACCTTTTGTGATTCAAAAACCCTACAACACAGGTGGGTGGCGCCTTAATTGGGGAGGACAGGCACATGGTAATGTATGATGGAGCTGTGTCGATGGAAAGGTACCTTATAACTCTTCTGCAGTAAAACATTGTACACCCACATACTTGGAAAACAGAAAGGAAAACGCTGCACACTGCTGCTCATGCTCCCAGGTTATATTTATTTACAGCGTTTCGACCCTTAGGTCTTCATCAGGCATCCACATACTTCTCTGCAGCTTCCATCACAACGTCTATAATTCTGTGATTTACATTCCATTTCTGAGGTACAGGTGATAACTATGGCAATGAATGCTAAGAAGCCAACCTCACTGAAGTAAAAATGTGTTTCACTCTGTATTGGCTTAGACCAACTATTCACCCTTGACCCATCATCCTCTATTCTCATCACTGCCTCACGCATATGACACCTTCTGTTCTACTCGGACCCTGGCAACCTCAACCTGTCTCTCTCGCACCGGGGACTTCTGATCCCCAACAACATGGGCACCCAATTGACACACAGATTTTTCCACCGATACTAGACATTCCTTTGTCCCATGCCCTGCATACTTCTCACATCTCAGAATCTCCCTCCTACACACTGCTGCATATGACCATATACATGGCCTATCCTGCATCTGAGAGCAGCATCCTCATTTCCAGTCAGTGATTGCTGGAGTGCTTGCATTTGGCCTCTGGGCAGAAAGAATCAACAACACCTCTCACCTCTTACCACATTGAGTGGTTGATAATATCCAAGGCTTATATGCTCTGTGCGCAATAGCCTGGGGATGAAGCAGAGATCTGTGTATAATGACGAGATGCTCATGTCTCTGCACTAACAATGGGAGTTTTTGTCCCAAAGGCAGGAAGGCAGGTGACACGCCTAGGTCTGCATATTAAGCCCATAGAAATTAATTGGGCTTATTTTGGACATATTTTGGTGTGTGCAAAATCTCTCACTTCACTTGTTCCTCTTTGGATGAGGTTACTAACCATGCAACTACCTTACCACGGGAGTTTGGACTTCTGTTTTAAAGCCAGGGGATGAGTCTGAGTCATATTTCACTGTTACAAATAACTGTACATTTTTTAAAATTAAAAGTAGTCATGATGGTTGTACTGTTGCTTGTATGCGTTGTATCCGTGTGCTTACTGGCTTTTACCCTAATATTGGCTACTCTAGGTAGTAGCCCTGCTGCCACGAAATGGCGCTATTATTCCTTGCATCGTTTGTCATTGATGTCTTGCGTTAAAAGAAAAAAAAACTTTGTGGATTTATTTTTTTATTAGTCCACTGTTGATACAGTCCCAAAATATTTTGCATGTCAGCAGTCAAGTTTTCAAGATATAGGATTTTCAATAAGCAAAATGTCACTTACAGCAGTTGTCGTACCAGGCGGTCAGGATGCTCTCGATGGTGCAGCTGTATAACTTTTTCCGAATCTGAGGACCCATGCCAAATCTTTCATTCTCCTGGAGGGGGAATAGGCGTTGTCATGCCCTCTTCACAACTGTCTTGGTGTGTTTGGACCATGATAGTTTGTTGGTGATGTGGACACCAAGGAACTTGAAGCTCTCAACCTGTTCCACCACAGCCCGTCGAGGAGACAGTGTCCGTCGCTCAACAGTGTCCCATGTGGATCATGAATGGTCCACCACCCAAAAGACATCTAGCCAGATGTACACAGCTATAGGAAAAATTGGAGTCAACATGGGCCACATCCCTGTGAAACGCTTTCAGCACATTTTAGAGTCCATGCCCCAGCAAATTGAGGCTGTTCTGAAGCCAAAGGGGGTGTTCCTAATGTTTGGTAGACTCAGTCTGTGATCAAAAGATGTAGCTCTTATACAGTCTGCAATGGGATCTGTATTTGAAACTTTGTGTCAATGCACCTGTAAAAGGAACACTACTTTAACTTCCAAATTTGATAGAAGCTGAATAGATTTTTCAGCCGTGGGTGTGTGAACATTGAGTCATGCTTACTGCAATCATTATTTCTCATGATGTCAGCACAAAAGTTCCAAATACAGATCCCATTACAGACTGTATAAGAGCAACATTCTTCGATCACACACTGAGTATACCAAACATTAGGAAGACCCCCCTTTCGGCTTCAGAACGGCATCAAATTCGATCAGGACTCCATTTTGCTCCTGCCGTCCTATAGGTAGAAACTCAAACAGGATGTACCCGTGACTAGAACCATCCAACGCTGGTCTGATCAATTGGAATCCACGCTTCAATATTGTTTTGATCACATGGACTGGGAAATGTTCCGGGAAGCCTCAGAGAATAACATCGATTTATACGTTGACTCAGTGAGTGAGTATATAAGGAAGTGCATTGGAGATGTACCCACTGTGACTATTAAAACCTACCCTAACCAGAAACCGTGGATAGATGGCGGCATTTGAACAAAACAGAAAGCGCGAACCACCTCATTTAACCATGGAAAGATGACAGGGTATATGGCCGAATATAAACAGTGTAGTTATTCTCTCCGCAAGGCAGTCAAACAACTGAAATGTCGGTACAGGGACAAAGTGGTGTCGCAATTCAACGGCTCAGATATGAGACGTTTGTGGCCAGATCTACAGGCAATTACGGACTATAAAAAGAAAACCAGCCACGTCACGGACACCGACATCTTGCTTCCAGACAAACTAAAACACCTTCTTTGCCCGCTTTGAGGATAATACAGTGCCACCGACGCGCCGCGCTACCAAGGACCCCCCTCTCCTTCTCCGTGGCCGACGTGAGTAAGACATTTAAACGTGCTAACCCTCGCAAGGCTAACCCTCGCCTTATCCCATCTGGACAAGAGGAACACCTATGTAAGAATGCTATTCATTGACTACAGCTCAGCATTCCACACCATAGTACCCTCCAAGCTCATCATTAAGCTTGAGGCCCTGGGTCTCAATCCTGCCCTGTACAATTGGGTCCTGGACTTTCTTCACGGGCCGCCCCTAGGTGGTGAAGGTAGGAAACAACATCTCCACTTCGCTGATCCTCAACACTGGGGCCCCGCAAGGTTGCGTGCTCAGCCCCCTCCTGTACTCCCTGTTCACCCATGACTGCATGGCCATGCACGCCTCCAACTCGATCATCCAGTTTGCAGACGACACTACAGTAGTGGGCTTGATTACCAACAATGACAAGACAGCCTACAGGGAGGAGGTGAGAGCACTCGTGTGGGGTGTCAGGAAAACAACCTCTTCCTCAACATCAACAAAACAAAGGAGAGGATTGTGGACTTCAAGAAACAGCAGAGGGAGCACCCCCTATCCACATCGACGGGACAGTAGTGGAGAAGGTGGAAAGATCCTCGGGCTACACTTTACAGACAAACTGAAATGGTCCACCAACACAGACAGACTGGTGAAGAAGGCGCAACAGCACCACTTCAACCTCAGGAGGCTGAAGAAATTTGGCTTGTCACCTAAAAACCTGACAAACGTTTTACAGATGCACAATTGAGAGCATCCTGTTGGGAATGTATCACCGCCTGGTAAGGCAACTGCACTGCCCTCAACCGCAAGGTTCTCCAGAGGATGGACAATGCATCACCGGCGGCAAACTACCTGCCCTCCAGGACACCTACAGCACCCGATGTCACAGGAAGGCCAAAAAGATCATCAAGGACAACAACCACCCGAGCTGCTGCCTGTTCTCCCCGCTACCATCCAGAAGGCGAGGCCAGAACAGTTGCATCAAAGCTGAAAGAGACTGAAAAACAGCTTCTATCTCAAGGCCATCAGTCTGTTAAACAACAATCACTAACTCAGAGAGGCTGCTGCCTAGATACAGACTCAAATCATTGGCCACTATAATAAATGGATCACTACTCACTTTAATTAATGCCACTTTAACAATGTTTACATATCTTACATTACGCATCTCATATGTACAGTAGAAGTCAGAAGTTTACATACACTTAAGTTGGAGTCAATAAAACTGTTTTTTTAACCACTCCACAAATTTCTTGTTAACAAACTATTGTTTTGGCAAGTTGGTTCGGACATCTACTTTGTGCAAGGCACAAGTTTTTCCAACAATTGTTTACAGATAGATTATTTTACTTATAATTCACTGTATCACAATTCCAATGGGTCAGAAGTTTACATACACTAAGTTGACTGTGCCTTTAAACAACTTGGAAAATTCCAGAAAAGGATATCATGGCTTTAGAAGCTTCTGATAGGCTAATTGACATAATTTGAGTCAATTGGAAGTGTACCTGTGGACGTATTTCAAGGCCTACCTTCAAACTCAGTGTCATTTTGCTTGACATCATGGGAAAATGAAAAGAAATCAGCCAAGACCTCAGAAAAAAATTGTAGACCTCCACAAGTCTGCTTCATCCTTGGGAGCAATTTCCAAACACCTGAAGGTACCGCGTTCATCTGTACAAACAATAGTACGCAAGTATAAACATGATAGGACCATGCAGCTGTCATACTGCTCAGGAAGGAGGCGCGTTCTGTCTCCTAGTGATGAACATACTTTGGTGTGAGAAGTGCAAATCAATCCCAGAACAACAGCAAAGGACCTTGTGAAGATGCTGGAGGAAACAGGTACAAAAGTATCTATATCCACAGTAAAAACTAGTCCTATATCGACATAACCTGAAAGGCCACTCAGCAAGGAAGAAGCCACTGCTCCAAAACTGCCATAAAAAAGCCAGACACAGTTTGTAACTGCACATGGGGACGAAGATCGTACTTTTTGGAGAAATGTCCTCGTCTGATGAAACAAAAATAGAACTGTTTGGCCATAATGACCATCGTTATGTTTGGAGGAAAAAGGGGGATGCTTGCAAGCTGAAGAACACCATCCCAACCATGAATCACGAGGGTGGCAGCATCATGTTGTGTGGTTGCTTTGCTGCAGGAGGAACTGGTGCACTTCACAAACTAGATGGTATCATGAGGCAGGAAAATCATGTGGATATATTGAAGCAACATCTCAAGACATCAGTCAGGAAGTTAAAGCTTGGTCGCAAATGGGTCTTCCAAATGGACAATGACCCCAAGCATTCTTCCAAAGTTGTGGCAAATGGTTTAAGGACTACAAAGTCAACGTATTGGAGTGGCCAACACAAAGCCCTGACCTCAATCCTGTAGAAAATTTGTGGGCAGAACTGAAAAAATGTGTACAAGCAAGGAGGCCTACAAACCTGACTCAATTACACCAGCTCTGTCAGGAGGAATGGGCCAAAATTCTGACACACTGGGAATGTGAAAAAGAAATAAAAGCTGAAATGAATCATTCTCTCTACTATTATTCTGACATTTCACATTCTTAAAATAAAGTGGTGATCCTAATTGGCCTAAGACAGGCAATCTTTACTAGGATTAAATGTCAGGAATTGTGAAAAACTGAGTTTAAATGTATTTGGCCAAGGTGTATGTAAACTTCCAACTTCAACTGTATCTTATACCATCTATTCCATCTTGCCTATGCCGCTCGGCCATCGCTCATCCATACAGTATGTATATGTACATATTCTTATTCCATCCCTTTAGATTTGTGTGTATTAGGTAGTTGTTGTGGAATTGCTAGATTACTTGTTAGATATTACTGCACTGTCGGAAGTAGAACCACAAGCATTTCACTGCACTCACATTAACATCTGCTGACCATGTGTATGTGACCAATACAATTTGAGTCAATAAAACTGTACGATAACCCTTCATCAGTTACCTTTATTTAAGCCAACCCATAAAATAGTAGCCTGGATGAATTATTCCAATAAAATGGCCATGTCAACATTCACAACGGATGTTTTTGGAACAGCGTCGGTTTTCTGACAACCTATGCCGTGCCCAGGCTTCTACCAAGCCTGTGAAGGAGAGTCTGCTCAAAAAGGCAGACTTGTTGAGAACAGCCGTGTATTTGAATGGGTTTGCAGCGGGTAAACACAGTGTATCTTCCACAGACAACAAGCTGATTCATGTTATCTCACACAGATGCAGAACACAATAATTGGTGTGGTTGTGCCTCAGTCCCATTGTTGAGATTGCATGAATCCCAAGAGTCGAGGGAACAAAATGGAGGATATTACATAGGATACAGGGAGTGAAATGAGTGTGATAAATAAAGAATGCATTATAATAACATGGATGGCCATACTGACTATAGATCTTATTAAATGTATATTTGTTATGGGGCAAAGTAGCGTTGTGGTCCCTAGTAAAAACAAGTAAAACAAGTAGGTACTCAACTGTAATTTGCTCTGGATTATTCTTGATACAGTAGTTTCTGTCAAAAAGCTTGAGGGAGATTTATAAAAACGAATATATTTAAATAATGGACATTGACCCATTGGACCATGAAGTACTGAAGATGCACATACCAGCCAATATAAGGCTGTGAAATATGTCCTTCAGGTGGTGTAGAAAGACAAATGGATGTGATAGTTGTTACAAGATGGGCCACCAGGAGGAAGCAGTGATGTTAAAGAATAAATTGGCTCAGATGCAAAAAGTAAGCACTATCTTACCTTTCTGTTTTTTATTTCACAAATGAAAGCTTATTCTATAGAGTTTAAACACAATGTGCTTTCATTGTGCTGGGCAGAGTTCATGCTCCACTTTAGTCTAACAGATTATGATATGGGAAAAGGATTGTTGGTGATCTTTGCTTTTCCGAAGAAACTTTTATAGACTGATACTATTCACAGTCAAGCCATAAACCATGTCATAAAGACGCATAAAGTAGTATATTCATAAAGGTTTGTTAGTGAACTTTCCCCTTGAGTACTTGGTAAGAAAAACAAGAGATCGGTCTATACGTATACACTTGAGTGAGTCATACTGTAGCTGACTTAGATACTATGGGAGAGCTAGTTCTCATTAGCAACCAGTGTTCTTTCGGTGTTTCACCACAGAAGTTGTCAGACAAGCTTCAGTCATAAATGTCTGTCTCACAGCCCTGTCTCATAGTTTACAATCTGTCTTTCTTCCCTTTCACAACATGTCTCCTCTAGATACAAATATGTGACATTGTCCGTCATTAGGTCACATGACCCAGGTGGAGTGGTGTCATTGGCTCACAGAGCTTTCACCTGAGAAGGGTAAATGTCCAATGCGTTGACCCAGATATGACACATCCCTCTAATTATATAATATTGCATCCAAAAGAAGGAAATATTATACAATCTGTCCTCTATGTAGGCAGTAATTGAAAACAATTGTGCCGATTAGCATCCTGACAGTTGACAATGATTCAGCCAATTTGTCCATCCATGGCACAACCTCTTTCAATTCCCATTAGAAAGGAAGGAGTTTGGAGTTCTCCCTATGTATAGTGTCTGGTACAGTGTCTTGGGTTTCTTGAAAGGCCCTTAGAACAAAATATATTACAATCATATGTATGAGGGGCACTGTTCTCAAAGTCTCACTGGTAAAGCTGGTCCATCACCTGCAGGACATCTTCTAGTATGGATGGCCCCAGGTCAAGGTTCAGGGCAAAAGATGAGTCTTCCTCGACCACTGGAGAGGCCTCCACTGGGGGACAAGGAACCTGCTGGGGGGCCGCATTTAATTCAAATCCATCCGGACCCATAGTTAACCCTCCCTCCTCTTCCTGCTCCTGCTTTACCTCCTCTCGTTGGTACAACCCATCATGCTCCACCACCTCCACATCATCCAGTAAAGGCAGGGAGTGGCACTTATTGTGCCTGAAAGCCTGGGGAAGGGTTCTGGCTTCGGCGGACTGTGCATCCATCTCTTCTGGGCTGAGGAGTCGTGGGGGCTTGGGTGGGGCTGGGGAGGTCCCTTTGCAGTAGAGGTCCTGGTGGCTTTGAGAGCTGTGGAGGATGAGACTACCAGTCCGGTGAAAGGCTGTGAAGTCGCCGAAGGTATCACCGTGGGCATCCAATCCGATGTGGGAGAGGTGACGGAAGTCGCCCAGTGGTAGGCTGATCATGTTGACTGACAGAAGCTCACGGCGCTTCTGCTTGCGGGGCCAGCGCATCGTGGCCGATTTCAAGTACAGGGAATTCTTCAGAGGCATTGACTTGATTGTGTGTAACGTCAGTTAGTGAGTTCAAGGTCACTCAGTTGAAGGGTCTAGTTGGCCTTTGGGCAACTCTGAAATTGTGAGGACAAACAAAATAGATAGAGAAAACTCATTTATAATTATCTGATAATCATTCCATAGTTTTATTTTTCATTTTGGCATTTCATAGATACACCCCAAATTCCAACCTTTGCTAAAATTTGCCACAATTGCCATGACCTTGGATTCCAGGTTGAGATTGTTCCATTTATGGACTGGTTCCTGCAGCAGTGACTGTATAATATAGGAACCAGTTTTTATTGTGCATGTCAAAGCTAACACACTGTAATACTCTTCTAACTTCACACACATAGCTTTCTGCACAAAGGTTAATCTAGTAAGAGTTGATGCTTAAAAAATGTTGAATTAATTGTCTCACAGAGGGAAAAGTCTAAACAACCTCGTACAGAGGAGGCTGGGGAGGAGCTATAGGAGGATGGGGCTCAATGTTAATGGCTGCAATGGAAACAATGGAAGGGTACCTGGAAATAACGTGTTTGACTCTGTTCCATTGATTCCATTCCAGCCATTACATTGATCCTAAAGCTCCTCCCACCAGCCTCCTCTGACCTCTTGTACTGGAACGTGAACACTGGGGTACCTTAGTTTGTTAATAAGTAATCTTGGAGGCTTGCTTTTATTACTTTAAAGCATTAAAAAACGTTTTTTTCTTTGAATGTTGCTATGATTACATTAGATTTGATTTCACTCAATGTCATCATTCACACCACAGGAGGTTGGTGGCACCTTAATTGGGAAGGACAGGCTCGAGGTAATGGCTGAAGTTTCCATGTGTTTGATGCCATTCCATTTGCTCCGTTCCAGCTATTATTATGAGCCGTACTCCCCTCAGCAGCCTCCACTGGTTCACACCATATGTGTCTAAAGCTGCTTGAACTTTTGAGATAGTGTTGCAATCATGGCTTGTTCTAACTGGTAGTTCCACATTTCACTCAGATTAAGATTGGAAAGATCATATTTTTTCCCCAAGGTTAGTGTTTCATATTCATATACCTGTAATGGAACAACAGTTGGGAATTCTAAGGAAAACGTTCACTCCTGACTGGAAGACAAACTGGTTAGGGACTTTCTTAATTTGTCTAAAATGTGAAGGTTATGTTGTCTTGCTTGTATTGTTAGTCAACCCCCCCCCCCCCCCCCCCCACAAAAAAATGCTGCTTTTAAGGAATTTGCCCTATCTTTCAGACAATACAGAAATCCAAGTTGTACAGTTCTGTACAGTTAGTACAAGATTCAACAAACTTCATGATAGTTCCAATTATGGATCCTCAACAAATTAGCTCCAATGGAGACCCAATTATTTATCTAAGATTTGTATGTGGCTTTTAAAGGTTTCTCAGAGATCGGGATATTTGATAGTGGTTAGTTACTTACTGCAGCTATGAGGACAATGTGTCAGATACTGCCTCAGGTAAACTGAGGTGGCTGGTATGATTCAAATCCAGTAGGACTGACAACTTGTTATGCTGTTTCCAGATTAATATAAACAATTTCTTTGGAAAGGTAGTTGTTCTACTGACAAAGTCAACACGGTAACCACTAACTAAAGCCGTGTATAGGCCACACCGTTTGATCAAGTTGTAGTGAGGAAAAACCTTTACTGTACACGCTTAGAAAAAAACGGTTCCAAAAGGATTATTCGGCTGTCCCCTTTTTGGCTCTAGGTAGAACCCTTTTAGGTTCCATGTAGAACCCTCTGTGGAAATGGTTCTACCTGGAACCAAAAAGAGTTCTACCTGAAAACAAAAAGGGTTCTGCCTGGAACCAAAAAGGGTTCTTCAAAGCGTTCTCCTATGGGAACAACAGAAGAACCCTTTTAGGTTCTAGATAGCACCTTTCTTTCAGAAGCATGGCGTTCATTCACTTATTGCTTAAAAGTCTTGAAAGTTTACCTGTGTCTGTCTTTATATCCTGAGGTAACTTTATGCTCACTCAATATATTTCACTCTTCTCTGTTGGGTTAGAACACACAGCTCTCCAGACGTTCTGTGTTTGAATGAGCGCCCCGGACAGCCTTATCAGCTCACCTGTGTCTGTGGGGCGTTTGTATGAAGTGATAAACCTCCAGTCCCTCCCCCTTGATTAATCTCTGTCTGTGTGCCTGTGACTATCTTCTCTCGGGTAGTTCTCTAGTCTAAATAAGCTGTAGAAAAGAGGATCACCTTTTATTGTAGAAGTGTGACGCTCATGTGAACTCTACACTGCTTGCATTTCTTCAAGTTAGGTAGGGAAAGGGGGCAGTGATAGATGTTACTGTATCACTTGCCCTATGGGTTGGTGAATTCCTGGGGAAGAAGCCAAAGCATCTCTTCCTATAGGGTGTGGGTTTTCCAATGGAACTTACTTAGGTCTACTGTACATGTATAGGAAGGGGTAGGATTGGGGGGGGACAAATAAAAATCACTCACTACCTTCTGATCACCAGGCATTCGCCACAAAATACTCAAAAACAGATATCTATTTAAGTCAATTCACTATTTACATCACTGTTTATGTAAACATTTTCCCTCTGACATTTCTCTAAAAATAAACATAACTGCTCCTATCTGTCAAATGTGGAATACAACAAAAACTGTGGAGAATCTATTATGAATCATATTGCATCGTGGCTGCTATCGGCACCCAGTGTGTCATTAACCTAAGTATGGGATGCGTGGAGCAAGTCAGAATACTCTAGTTTGATATAACACTACAGAAATAGAATGAGTAGGATGTTTGGTGAGGTTTGCTAGGGAGGATATCCTGCCTGTAGTGTATAAACAGCAATCAAAAGATCTTAAGTCTAGAATATGAAAATGAGATGGAATATCCTGTTGTTTTATGCATACAGACACCTTGTAATTATGTGTGTGCCACCCCAGCTTGATGATTCATAAATACAGTAAACAAATTCAGCTTGACTGGGTCTGTAATGATTGGATATTGTGAAAGGAATTTTCGGTTTTGAGTGCTGTTAAGTGGTCCCAGTAGCCACACACTGGACACAAACTGGTTGAATCTGTTGTTTCAATGTAATTTGTCAATGTATTGTTACGTAGAAAATACATTGGATTTGAAAAAAGGGTGAAATTTCAACCGCATGGTAATGTCATCATGGTAACCAAATTTCAGCATAAGCAAACTTTGAATATAATATGTTGTACCTTTTTATTTTTATTTTTTATTTTTTTTATTTCACCTTTATTTAACCAGGTAGGCAAGTTGAGAACAAGTTCTCATTTACAATTGCAACCTGGCCAGATAAAGCAAAGCAGTTCGTCAAATACAACAACACAGAGTTACACATGGAGTAAAACAAACATACAGTCAATAATACAGTAGAAAAATAAGTCTATATACAATGTGAGCAAGTGAGGTGAGAAAAGGGAGGTAAAGGCAACAAAAAAAAGGCCATGGTGGCGAAGTAAATACAATATAGCAAGTAAAACACTGGAATGGTAGATTTACAGTGGAAGAATGTGCAAAGTAGAGATAGAAATAATGGGGTGCAAAGGAACTAAATAAATAAATACAGTAGGGAAAGAGGTAGTTGTTTGGGCTAAATTATAGATGGGCTATGTACAGGTGCAGCAATCTCTGAGCTGCTCTGACAGCTGGTGCTTAAAATAGTGAGGGAGATAAGTGTTTCCAGTTTCAGAGATTTTTGTAGTTCGTTCCAGTAATTGGCAGCAGAGAACTGGAAGGAGAGGCGGCCAAAGGAAGAATTGGTTTTGGAGGTGACCAGAGAGATATACCTGCTGGAGCGTGTGCTACAGGTGGGTGCTGCTATGTTGACCAGCGAGCTGAGATATGGGGGGACTTTACCTAGCAGGGTCTTGTAGATGACCTGGAGCCAGTGGGTTTGGCGACGAGTATGAAGAGAGGGCCAGCCAACGAGAGCGTACAGGTCGCAGTGGTGGGTAGTGTATGGGGCTTTGGTGATGAAACGGGTGGCACTGTGATAGACTGCATCCAATTTATTGAGTAGGGTATTGGAGGCTATTTTATAAATGACATTGCCGAAGTCGAGGATTGGTAGGGTGGTCAGTTTTACAAGGGTATGTTTGGCAGCATGAGTGAAGGATGCTTTGTTGCAAAAAAGGAAGCCAATTCTAGATTTAACTTTGGATTGGAGATGTTTGATGTGAGTCTGGAAGGAGAGTTTACAGTCTAGCCAGACTCCTAGGTATTTATAGTTGTCCACATATGTCAGAGCCGTCCAGAGTAGTGATGTTGGACAGGCGGGCAGGTGCAGGCAGCGATCAGTTGAACATCATGCATTTAGTTTTACTTGTATTTAATAGCAATTGGAGGCCACGGAAGGAGAGTTGTATGGCATTGAAGCTTGCCTGGAGGGTTGTTAACACAGTGTCCAAAGAAGGGTGTCGTCTGCATAGAGGTGGATCAGAGACTCCAGCAGCAAGAGCGACATCATTGATGTATACAGAGAAGAGAGTCGGTCCGAGAATTGAACCCTGTACCCTACGATTTGACACACTGAACTCTATCAGAGAAGTAACTGGTGAACCAGGCGAGGCAATCATTTGAGAAACCAAGGCTGTCGAGTCTGCCGATGAGGATGTGGTGATTGACAGAGTCGAAAGCCTTGGCCAGGTCAATGAATACGGCTGCACAGTATTGTTTCTTATCGATGGCGGTTAAGATATCGTTTAGGACCTTGAGCGTGGCTGAGGTGCACCCATGACCAGCTCTGAAACCAGTTTGCATAGCGGAGAAGGTATGGTGGGATTCGAAATGGTCGGTAATCAGTTTGTTGACTTGGCTTTCAAAGACCTTAGAAAGGCAGGGTAGGATAGTCTGTAGCAGTTTGGGTCAAGAGTGTCCCCCACTTTGAAGAGGGGGATGACCGCAGCTGCTTTCCAATCTTTGGGAATCTCAGACGACACGAAAGAGAGGTTGAACAGGCTAGTAATAGGGGTGGCAACAATTTCGGCAGATAATTTTAGAAAGAAAGGGTCCATATTGTCTAGCCCGGCTGATTTGTAGGGGTCCAGATTTTGCCGCTCTTTCAGAACATCAGCTGACTGGATTTGGGAGAAGGAGAAATGGGGAAGGCTTGGGCGAGTTGCTGTGGGGGGGTGCAATGCTTTTGACCGGGGTAGGGGTAGCCAGGTGGAAAGCATGGCCAGCCGTAGAAAAATGCTTATTGAAATTCGCAATTATAGTGGATTTAACGGTGGTGACAGTGTTTCCTATCTTCAGTGCAGTGGGCAGCTGGGAGGAGGTGTTCTTATTCTCCATGGACTTTACAGTGTCCCAGAACTTTTTTGAGTTTGCAGAGTTTCTGCTTGAAAAAGCTAGCCTTTGCTTTTCTAACTGCTTGTGTATATTGGTTTCTAGCTTCCCTGAAAAGTTGCATATCACGGGGGCTGTTCGATGCTAATGCAGAACGCTATAGGATGTTTTTGTGTTGGTTAAGGGCAGTCAGGTCTGGAGAGAACCAAGGGCTATATCTGTTCCTGGTTCTAAATTTATTGAATGGGGCATGCTTATTTAAGAAGGTGAGGAAGGCATTTAAAAAAAATAACCAGGCATCCTCTACTGACGGGATGAGATCAATATCCTTCCAGGATACCCAGGCCAGGTCGATTAAAACCGCAAGCTCTGGACAGTTACACCTGGATCTCGCAGCTAGCTAGCTGCTATCCCATCGTGAAGGCCCGGTGGGGCTCCGCATTGGCAGTAAAAACGGGACCGGATAGGTGATTGTAGCCCAGAAGTGGCTGATGGAACTCTTCAGCTGGCTAGCTCCGGAATAATTGATGTTTGCTCCGGGATCGACGTAAGCCAATAGTCACACGGATAGCAGCTAGCTAGCTGCGAGATCCAGGTGTAACTGTCCAGAGCTTGCGGTTGAAATCCAGGGATATGGAGAGAAATAGATCCGGTATGTTCTGGTCTGAGTCGCGTTGTACAAAACTGGCGATAGATTTTCGAGCTAAAGGATAGCTGATGACCACAAACAGTGGTTAGCTGAATACTAACGTTATAGCCAGTAAACTGGCTAGCTTCTGGCTAGCTTCTATTCGATTTCAGATTTGAGGTAAATTATACCTTTTCTTTTTTTTTTTAAATTGGTGAGGCGGGTTGCAGGAGAGTGTTTTGGAGTTGAGTTTTTGGAAAAGAAAATGTATAAAAGATACGAGAAGAAAGGTGTGTGTGTATATACAGTGCCTTGCGAAAGTATTCGGCCCCCTTGAACTTTGCGACCTTTTGCCACATTTCAGGCTTCAAACATAAAGATATAAAACTGTATTTTTTTGTGAAGAATCAACAACAAGTGGGACACAATCATGAAGTGGAACGACATTTATTGGATATTTCAAACTTTTTTAACAAATCAAAAACTGAAAAATTGGGCGTGCAAAATTATTCAGCCCCCTTAAGTTAATACTTTGTAGCGCCACCTTTTGCTGCGATTACAGCTGTAAGTCGCTTGGGGTATGTCTCTATCAGTTTTGCACATCGAGAGACTGAATTTTTTTCCCATTCCTCCTTGCAAAACAGCTCGAGCTCAGTGAGGTTGGATGGAGAGCATTTGTGAACAGCAGTTTTCAGTTCTTTCCACAGATTCTCGATTGGATTCAGGTCTGGACTTTGACTTGGCCATTCTAACACCTGGATATGTTTATTTTTGAACCATTCCATTGTAGATTTTGCTTTATGTTTTGGATCATTTTCTTGTTGGAAGACAAATCTCCCAGTCGCAGGTCTTTTGCAGACTCCATCAGGTTTTTTTCCAGAATGGTCCTGTATTTGGCTCCATCCATCTTCCCATCAATTTTAACCATCTTCCCTGTCCCTGCTGAAGAAAAGCAGGCACAAACCATGATACTGCCACCACCATGTTTGACAGTGGGGATGGTGTGTTCAGGGTGATGAGCTGTGTTGCTTTTACGCCAAACATAACGTTTTGCATTGTTGCCAAAAAGTTCAATTTTGGTTTCATCTGACCAGAACACCTTCTTCCACATGTTTGGTGTGTCTCCCAGGTGGCTTGTGGCAAACTTTAAACAACACTTTTTATGGATATCTTTAAGAAATGGCTTTCTTCTTGCCACTCTTCCATAGAGGCCAGATTTGTGCAATATATGACTGATTGTTGTCCTATGGACAGAGTCTCCCACCTCAGCTGTAGATCTCTGCAGTTCATCCAGAGTGATCATGGGCCTCTTGGCTGCATCTCTGATCAGTCTTCTCCTTGTATGAGCTGAAAGTTTAGAGGGACGGCCAGGTCTTGGTAGATTTGCAGTGGTCTGATACTCCTTCCATTTCAATATTATCGCTTGCACAGTGCTCCTTGGGATGTTTAAAGCTTGGGAAATCTTTTTGTATCCAAATCCGGCTTTAAACTTCTTCACAACAGTATCTCGGACCTGCCTGGTGTGTTCCTTGTTCTTCATGATGCTCTCTGCGCTTTTAACGGACCTCTGAGACTATCACAGTGCAGGTGCATTTATACGGAGACTTGATTACACACAGGTGGATTGTATTTATCATCATTAGTCATTTAGGTCAACATTGGATCATTCAGAGATCCTCACTGAACTTCTGGAGAGAGTTTGCTGCACTGAAAGTAAAAGGGGCTGAATAATTTTGCACACCCAATTTTTCATTTTTCGATATGTTAAAAAAGTTTGAAATATCCAATAAATGTCGTTCCACTTCATGATTGTGTCCCACTTGTTGTTGATTCTTCACAAAAAAATACAGTTTTATATCTTTATGTTTGAAGCCTGAAATGTGGCAAAAGGTCGCAAAGTTCAAGGGGGCCGAATACTTTCGCAAGGCACTGTATATATATATATATATATATGTATATATATATATATATATATGTATGGGACACGACAAGACAAGGACAAAGGACGTCTGACTGCTATGCCATCTTGGGATATGAATTTATGTTTTTATGAATTTATGTTTAAAACAACGTCTTTTGGCTGTCTTTGAGTGGATGAATACAGGTTGTGATCTCATTGATCAATTTCTCAACCAAATATTACCCAATTATCCTCGTTGAAATGACGTGGACTAATGTGGACGTGGACTAATTTATGCTGACACCCAGTCCCTATGGCACAGGTCCAACTGAAACTCACCTGGCCATGTGGAGCCATGGCGCCTGTCGTCTGTAAGAAGCGACCTCAGCTTGCACAATCCCTTCAGTATTGAAATAGAAAACGCCACTCAGAGACACAATGTTCAGTTTGCCATGATAGTCCTGAGGGTGAATTATCTAATAAATCTCTCACTAGAATACTAAGTACGCTATAAACACTGACTCAGATTATTTTACAGTACATCATGGTATTGTGAATCAATTGTCGCATCTATCTTTTTCTCCTTTTCTTTGCCAACTTGTGGATTTGAGCATTATGATAGACTGTTATGCTTGTTTCTGAATCGTGAATTTGAAGGCACACAACATTTTGGTTTGCACAGCAAATTATGAGTCTGGTCCTAGGGTTTTCCAGTCCATGACCAAGTGGAAAAATGTACCCTTCAAATATTCAGAAATAATTGCATTAGTAAATCACTAGCTGAACACCTTGATTTCTAAGAGAAAGTCGGCCTGTTATGTACACATGGTGCATTCCAGACCCGGTTTGCTTCTCACAATCATTAGATAAGGATTTCTTGCACCATCATGTTGATCTAATATGCAAACAAACCCATTTTCCTCACACCTGAAGAACATGCAATCTCTCCAAAGAATATCAATCAATTGGCTCATATTCACAGTGTGTCAGAGTAGGAGTGCTGATTTAAGATCATGTCAACACTGGCCATATAATAATATTGATTATGATCTAAAAAAAAGTAAATTGATCCTGGTTTATCACTCCTACTCTGAGACACTTTATGAATATGGGCCCTGATGTCTTCACCTTGTGGGTAGTGTCATGAATTTTGTACTTTACAGTTTGACTTTACAACCATATCGTAAATTCCTTGCAGAGACAGTCTCCCTGACCATGCAATATGGGAGAGAGGGGGTCACAGTAGAACAAAGGAACTCTCCCGACAAATTCTACTACATCCCAGAATTTGAGAATTGAACAATATTCCTATTCGGGAGAATGTGGAAACGGTCAGTAGAGAAGCCAGCTACGACCCAGTCCATTTTGTTTCATGGTTGTGACCTCATTAAAGACAATACAGCCACATTACCCTAACTCTGTTTATACAGGTTCCTCAGTTATGAGGTTCACCATCCAACAGGACAACGACCCTAAGCACACAACCAAGACAATGCAGGAGTTGCTTCGGGACAAGTCAATGAATGTCCTTGAGTGGCCCAACCAGAGCCTGGACTTGAACCTGATCGAACATCTCTGGAGAGACCTGAAAATTGCTGTGCAGCGACGCTCCCATCCAACCTGATAGAGGTTGAGAGGATCTGCAGAGAAGAATGGGAGAAACCCCAAATACAGGTGTGCCAAGCTTGTATCGTCACACCCAAGCAGACTCGAGGCTGTAATTGCTGTCAAAGGGTGCTTCAACAAAAGTACTGAGTGGAGGGTCTGAATACTTATGTAAATGTGATATTTCCATTTTGTTTTTAATACATTTGCATAAGTCTAAAAAAAAAGGTTTTGTTTTGTCATTATGGGTTATTGTGTTTAGATAAGCAAAAAAGAAGAAGATATAATCCATTTTAGAATAAGGCTGTGAAATATGAAAAAAGTCAAAGGGTCTGAATACTTTCCAAATGCACTGTACATGTCAGTACACACACGCACACGTATGTCACATGGGGGAGAGGCATTGTTCCGTGAGGTGTCGCTTGAATTGTTTTTGAAACCAGGTCTGTTGTTCTCTTGCGCTATAGAAGATAGAAGGGAGTTCCAGGCACTCATGGCTCTGTATAATACTGTATGTTTCCTTGAATTTGTTCTGGACCTGGGGACTGTAAAAACACCCACTGGTGGCATATCTGGTGGGGTAAATGTGTGTCAGTGCTGTTGATCTGAGACTGTTGCACATATCTCACTAACATGCTCAGGTGATGATCCCCTGTGAGAAATAGCCTACCAGGCTATTTCAGATTTCATAAGCATTTCCCCTCTGCAGCAGAAGGAAGATGACAAAAGGTACATTAATCTGAAGCTTGCGAAAAATGCACAGAGCAATATGGGAGGCAGACACTCACTTTGCACACCTTAGACCTGTTGTAGCCAAATAAGGGATGTCACTCATCGGCTAAGATCTCTAGTTTACGTCTGTCAGTGACTGGTATTGTGAGCTGTGAAGAGAGTGCAAGAAAACAGCCAATAATAAAACTTACTTTGCCAGTCAACCTTAATTCCATCTCTGATGACTTTAACAGACAGAAACAGCATGAACATCCCCCTTCAACTCTGTGGCAGGTTCACACGAAACTTCTACTTATGCAAAATATGTGTATAGAGCCTCGGGCCACTGCTACAAACCACTTTACACAATTACCACTGGTATGCAAGAGGAATACAATAGATTGGAACATTGCAGTCATAAATAAACAGCATATAATGAGAAAACATTAGCACAAAAACTGGGGTAACTTTATTTTGTGATTTACTGATGTCTTAAAATACATGAAACCAAATGTGCAACATAAGATTTGTCACAACCAACAATTTAGTGACAGAGGACTGTATGTGCAATAGTAAATGTAGCTACATCATTGTTCAATTTGTTTGAATGTCTCAAAAGTATATTCATACCGCTTGTTATTCAGGCTGAATTCAAATTAGACTTTTTTCCCTCACCTATCTACACACACTAGCACATAATGACAAAGTAAAACCATTTTTGCAAATTTATTGAAATACAGAAATCTCATCTACATACTGTAAGTATTCACACCCCTGCGTCAATACATAGAGTCACCATTGGCAGCGATTACAGCTGTGAGTCTTTCTGGGTAAGACTAAGAGCTTTGCCCACCTGGGTTGTGCAACATTTCCACATTCTAATTCTTCAAGCTCTGTCAAGTTGGTTGTTCATCATTGCTAGACAGCCGTTTTCATGTCTTGCCATAGATTTTCAAGCAGATTCAAGTCAAAACTAACTAGGCCACTCAGGAACATTCATTGTCTTCTTGGTAAGCACCTTGTGTATATTTAGCCTTGTGTTTTAAGTTATTGTCCTGCTGAAAGGTGCATTTGTTTCCCAGTGTCAGTTGGAAAGCAGACCAACTTTTCTAGGATTTTGCCTGTGCTTAGCTCTATTCTGTTTCTTTTAAGCCTAAAACTCCCTAGTCCTTGTCAATGACAAGCATACCCATAACATGATACAGCCAACACTATGCTTGAAAATATGAAGAGTGGTTCTCAGTGACGTGTTGTGTTGAATTTGCCCCAAACATAAGACTTTGTACTCAGGACAAAGTTAATTTCTTTGCCACATTCTTTGCAGTGTTACTTTAGTGCCTTATTACAAACAGCATGCACATTTGAAGAAAAATCTGTAAAGCCTACCTTCTCATTCTGTCAAATAGGTTATAATTGTGGAGTAACTAAAATGTTGTCGATCCATCCTCAGTTCTCTTATCACAGTCATTAAAATCTGTTTGAAAGTCACCATTGTCCTCATGGTGAAATCCCCAAGTGGTTTCCTTCTTCTCCAGCAACGGAATTAGGAAGGACGCATGTATGTTTGTAGTGACTGGGGGTAATTATGTCTCTTTTTTTATTTATTTAAAAAAATGTATAATCTACCAATAGGTGCCGTTATTTGTGAAGCATTGGAAAAGCTATCTAGTCTATATGGTTGAATCGGTTTGAAATTCACAGCTCGACTGAGGGACCTTACAGAAAATTGTTTGGGGTACAGAGATGAGGTAGTCAAACAGGGTGAGGCCATGCAAATTATGCAAGTTAAGCAAACCTTGACTCCTAAACGTATTTAGGCTTGCCATAACTTGAATAGTTGACTCAAGACATTTCAGCTTTTAATGTTAAGCTATTTTATAAAAATGCCAAAAACGTAATTCCACATTATAGGGTATTGTGTGTAGGCCAGTGACAAAATCCATTTAAAATCCATCAGTCTAACAAAATCTGGAAAAAGTCCAGCAGGGTGAATACTTTCTGAAGGCACTGTAGTTACACTATGACATCAGTACTGTAGCCACGTCATATTCTATTATCAACAATAAAATGACACAGACATACATTAGAGAGAAAAAAATACATCCTCACCAAAGTTAGCACTGACCATGGACACCCCTCCAATCAAACACACAGTGATGCAGTAGTACAATTCTGACCGACTATGGTGAAAATACTCATGCCTTGTTGCAGCAGTGACACACAGTGGTTTGTGTAATGACTGTCACATGGTGTGCTTGTGTACAGTAGATGCCACAACAGTGTTTGCCCCACACCTGTCATGGTCGCTGCAGAGAAGCCCAGCTTCTCCAGAATCACCCAGGGAGGCTCATCCACATGGTACTCCCAACTGTAAATGCAATTATCTAGTTATTATTTGCCTTATTATGCATCATAATAAAAAGTATGTACATTGCAAATCCATGGCAGACAAAAGGCTTTATAAACAAACACTATGGTGTTTGGGTATTTGTTGTAAATTCATAAAGAAACTCAAAGTAACACTAGGGCATTTGTTTGCCCTATGAAGGCATGTTAATAAAACACTTGTTAGACTACAAATTCTGTAGATTCTGAGCTTTAAAAAAAAAACTGTAAATTATTCAAATTCACCACAAGTTGTTTCCAAATGTCTTTCTGGCTCATAAATAGTTTATTATGGATGGGTCTGAAAACTCACCACCAACCCTTGTTGGACCAGTCTCCTAAACCACAGTGACAATGCAAGGTAAAATTACATTTCAAATGACCTCCCAAATGCAATTCGGCATTTGGACTGACATTTTTCTCATTTGCTATGGCTATGACCAATTAGTTCCTACACAAATTGCAGAAATTCCACAACACATGTTTACATTAAATTGAGATAATTGTGTGGCTGTAGTTAAATAAAACAGATTGTAGCAGACATACATGTCACCAGTGGTGTAAGGTACTTAAGTAAAAATAGTTTAAAGTACTCCTTAAGTAGTTTTTTGGGGCATCTGTACTTTACTATAAATATATATGACAACTTCACTAAAACTTCACTACATTCCTAAATAAAATAATCTAATCCACACATAATCCACACATTTTAACTGACACACCAAAGTTCTTGTTACATATTGAATGCTTAACAGGACAAGAAAATGGTCCAATTCACACACTTATCAAGACAACACATGGTCATCCCTACTGCCTCTGATCTGGTGAACTCACTAAACGCAAATGCTTCTTTGTAATTGATGTCGGAGTGCGCCCTTGGCTATCCATACATTTTAAAAACATGAAAATGGTGCCACCTTTGCTTATTAGAAGGAATTCGAGATGATTTATACTTTTACTTTTGATACTTAAGTAAATTTAGAACCAAATACTTTTACTCAAGTGGTATTTTACTAGGGGACTTACTTTTACTTGAGTAACTATTGATTAAGGTAACTATACATTTTACTCAAGTATGACAATTGGATATTTTTTCCACCACTGCATGTCGCTCTCAACATGTGCATAAATCAATGTTGAAAATAGAAATAGGCTACTGACCAGGCAGAATAGTGTGCTGATGAGTATCTAAGCATCCTTAAAAAAAACTTCCCAGATGGACTTTTTGATGTCGCTCTCCGTGTGGAAAAATAACGCTTTGTGGTTGCTTCAGATGATAGAGCTAACTGGGTGAGTGGTTTGTGCACTGATTAAAATCAATGACAAGTCAACAGACACTATCTTTAATATCCTTTAAGGCTATGCTACAGTAAAATGACAGATTGTTTTAAACTCTGTCTGTGAACTTGCCATTCGGTGCTGAGGAAATATTACTGGAAAACCCGAAAGATATTGAAAAACATGTTTTCCTAGATCCATTTTCACTCACCAAATTAGTTTTGAGGTTTCTCCAACCCGTTTGCTGGACAGCTAACCTCCTGTAGATTTTCACTCCATCTCCAGTTTTAATTAAACTAATTCTTATCAACTAGCTAATTATTAGAATCAGGTATGCTAGACTAGGGTTGGAGCAAAAACCACAGGACGGTAGCTCTCCAGCAATAGGGTTGGATTGCCCTGGTCTAATTCAATCAAATGTGCTACAAACAAATGTTACACTGGAAAAGTAGCCTAAATGATAAATACAAAACAAATATTATTGACTTGCAAGAACCTTGCCTATCATGAAACCGATGTTTGGTGATGGTAATTTAAATAGCTGGGAAACACCATTTTTGGTCGCAAAATAAATCTCCCAAAGACCTTTAGAAACGTTTATGGAAACATAGTTTCTCGACGGAATTATTCATATGTGACACGTTTCATGGAGTCCAGCATTTTTATCTTCCCCCTCCGCACAGATCGAAATGCAAGCGAATGTGGCGTTTTAAGGTTACTGTTCTTACATTATACCAATTAAACGTATCTTATCAGCAGGCGGAAATAGAGTAGGTAGCTAGCTGAGATAATTTAACAGCATTTTCCTGAAACGTTTGCTAGTCGTCACACTGTCAGTAGTACCACGATGCGAGCGTCTTGATTTGACAGCTAGAACCGAGGGTGACGATATTAATCGTTCCTAACTAGCTAACATCGCTTGCTAGCAGATCTCTATTTTATTTACAGCAAATGTTAAATATTGATTAACAAAGCTAAATATGTCAGATAGCTTGGCGTTATTGATTGCAAGATAGCTAGCTAACCTTAAAATTCAGCGTTTATTTCACTGTATCTATGATAGTAAGCTAGCTAGCTGTCAGATCATTTCGAAAGCAAAAGTGACTGACGTTATCAATATCGCTACCATGAGGGTTTTCGAGACGGACAGAAAGTTATTGCCAGTTACCCTATAAGTCATTTATCTAGCTAGCTAGCTAGAATTTTATCAATAGACCAAGGCAATTATCAAACAAAAACTTAGCTAAATAAGATATCTAAAGAAGTTGCTATGGTCCCAATTTGGCACAACATGAAGCCGTTAGGGAGAAATTGGATGATAGGACTGGGTGTAGGAGCCACCGCGGGTGTAGGCTTGATTACATTTATAATCTACAAAGAAATTAGTAGAAAAAGATCTCAAACATTATTACTCCACACTAACCCCCCTGAGTACTTGATAGACAGCCCAGATGGAACACCCCTTCAGATTGAGTCACTTGAACAAGGTAGGTGGTAAGCACTGCATGGCATAGCAGCATAATCTGAGACTGTCCGTTTGTGTGTCTAGCTGTCAGCACGTGTGTAATGAGTATATTTGCAATGGTGTGTGTCTATACAGCCCCCCCAGACAACCTAGCTATATCTCTTCTGTCTCCGTTTGTCCCTCCACAGAGGTGGTGGCCCAGCAGCAGGCCCTGGAGGCGGTGGTGCAGGGGTTGTCCCCTGAGCAGGTGGAGCTGAGGAACCAACTGGATGAGGTGCTGACCTGTGTGTCTTCCCTCCGCTTCGAGGTGGCTGAGCTCAGGACTGGCCTGCAGGACATCGCCCAGCAGATTATCCAGGATGTCAAGTGAGTGGTGGTGGCCACATGGGTTCACAAAGTGGACACTGAATCTAGGATATATCATGTTTCAGGTTTTTTGTTCAGTGTCTTTTGTTCAAGACATGTATGTTGAATGTCTCTTTGCTGCTCTGTGCAGGAAGGGTGTTGAGGATAGCCAGAGGGCACGCAGACGCCGCCACATCATCAGCCATCGGGAACGCACTGACTCCATGAGCTCCAGCTCCATCTATTTCTCTGCCAGTCAAGGCGTGTATGGAGGGGAGACCAGCGAGGGAGGGTAAGATCAGCATGGACTGCAATCACTGGGATAGATATGGGATAGATAGCATTGTAGGAACATGAGCATAGGGCTAATTGTCCATGAGCCACCCACCAAAAAAGGCTTCAGAAAAGGCATTCTGTGACCCAGAAAACAACAGTTTCAACATCATTACATTCCTTAATTTTATGAATATGAACACTGTGTGGTTCAAACTTGTAAAAGTTGCACGTTAAATATTAAAGCAAAGGTACAATTTTGAAATCATAGTGCATTTTGGGTAATTTCCCCTAGCAGCAATGAGGTTGCAATTGTTACGCACATTTTGTTGTCCATGCTTGCAGAAAGCAAGGTATGTACCGGATCTGAGGAATCCGAAATAATACAAGATAAAAAGCTGTTGAAAGCTGCTAAATTGATTTTTCTCTGATGCCAGAACAGCGCTTTATGTAGCTGTCGTGACCTTAAATGTTTTGTGAGCTGTATTATCTAGAAACCGATGTGCTGTCTTTAGTTTGGCTAGCAGGCAAAATAATGATGTCCCTTGTAGGCTAAATACACCTGCCAAAATGTCTTAGATTAACTGAGAACCACTGTATATGGTTAAAACATTTCTTTGTTTTGTGGTTCAACTGGATCAGTGAAGGATCGGTAACGTGTTGCTTGAGCTTATGCAAGGATGAGCACTGATCTCACATAGTTCTGTGAGGCAGTGTGCAACAAAAGTAACCAAGGTGAAACATGGCAATGTCGGGACATTGCTAGGGAAATTACACAAGATGCGCAATGATTTTGCGACATAAACATAACATAAACATAACTAATGTGCAACTTTTACAAGTTTGAAACAGTGTTCATATTCATAACATTACCTATGTAATGTTTTTGACATTTTGCAGTTTTGTTTCCTGGGTCACGGAACAACACCATTTTGATGGGTGGCCCTTGGACTATACTTTTGTAGTGACATTAACTGTCTGCCTATACTGTCTCAGGTACTCCACCGCCAACGCTGAGTCAGACTACACGGATCGGGACACGGATCGGGAGACCGACAAGGAGGCAGAAAGAGAGCCGGAGGAGGATTCCGATGAGGACAAGAGCTGTGCCACGACCATCACTCTACGCCAGGAGGACTCCCAGGAGGAGGGAGAGGAACCACAGGAGGAAGACGAAGATAATGAGGACGACGATGAGGAGGAGATGTTGGAGGTGATGGCTGAAGTGCCAAGTGGGGAGTTGGCATTACTCCTGGCCCAGAGTGATATCCTTCATACGGGTGATGCTAGGCTGAAGGCAGAGGGCTTCCATCTGCTCCTTGCAAACAAGCTACAGGTCAGTCCAAATGAAAGGAGTCTGAGAATGTGGATCTTTTGTGGCAAATTTTGTTTTCATGTTGCTGAAGTTAAAATATTTTTTTGTTCAGTAGCTACATCTGTCATATTTTGTTTTTTTGTGATACCAGTATGGCGACAGCAGGGAGTTTCTATGGCGACTGGCCCGTGCCTACAGTGACATGTATGATTCTACCGAGGACAAGCAGGAGAAGAAGTCGTATGCAGAACAAGGTAAAGAAAACATTTGATTTTGTAGTGAACTCTCACTTTAACACGCACTGTCAGATGGTTCGCTTTTGACCTTTGATCTATTCTCCACAGGTCGGGAAGAAGCAGAGTTTGCTCTAAAGAAGAATGGCCTGAATGCGGAATGTCACAAGTGGTGAGTCACTGAAAACCGTCAGATGTTGCGCTGACCCTTTGCAAAATGGTAAAATATATATTTTTAATCACTTTCAATACTCCACAGGTTTGCTGTTCTCACAGGCCTTACCTCCCAATACGAGACTATGCATAGCAAACTGAAAAGCAGTCACATTCTAAAGGTGTGTTTTTGTTACTCTATTCAGAATCCTATTGGAATAGTCATCCAAGTCCTCCGTTCATAAAGTGTAATCTATATCAGAAAACAATTGTAAATGTCAAGATCTGCACTTTTCTAAAATGTTGTAAACGGTAAACAATGAAAGTGACTTTTGTATGCACTATTCACCCTTCCTTTGTGCTAGGAGCATTTAGACCGAGCGATTGCCCTTAGGGACGATGACCCACTGTGTTTCTACCTTTTGGGGCGCTGGTGTTATGAGGTAAGCTGAACAAGCTTTTTATCCCAAATCCTTATCTTGGGACTTGACTGAAAAACAACAACCATACAACCAGTCCTATGCTAACTAAAACGTGTTTCCTATCCTTTTTCCTCTGTAGGTTTCCACTCTTGGCTGGCTGGAGAAGAAGGCGGCAGCTGCCTTGTATGACAAACCACCAACATCTACTCTCGACGACGCCCTTGGAAACTTCCTCAAGGTACTTAATCAGTTGTCCAAAGCCAAATCGACTGCTAGCCTCTATACAGAAGGGAAAAAATAATTTAAATGTTTTGTCAGTTTTATTTTTTTATTCCACCTTGTTTGATTTCAGGCAGAGGAGCTGAACCCAGGATTCTCCAAGACAGTGAGGCTTTACATCGCCAAGGTATTGGAAATGCACTTCTGTAGACAAGATCAATTAAACAGTGGATTTCTCAGTTTGTAACTAGTGTAAAAGGTAACTTTTTTGATCCTCTGATTTGTTCTCTTGGTGGTTTTGATTTCCAGTGTCACAAGGAGCTGGGGAATGTGTCAGAGGCCAAAAACTGGGCCCTGTTGGCGTTGAAGATGCCTAGTGGCTCCAGTGAGGTAAGCAGACATTTCTTTGAGATGGAGATGAGCACTCACTGCACACAGGGTTGACTTTTCTAGGCAGCACTTACCTTTCTTTTCATTCTTTAGGAGGAGGATAGTGCTAAGTTGGAGGCAGAGCTGGGAGCCTTGATTGACAAAGTGACTGAGCTCTCCCTTGACGGTGGGGACAAATAGGGCAGGACACAGCAGTTGCCACTGGATGGCCATTGGCAAACTAGTCCGCTCATCACAGGCCACCCAATCAGCTGTGTAGTTGAAACGTCTACCGACAACTTTCTCTCTCCTCAGTACGCCAAGTAGATATTCAACTTCCTATGTCACTGAATCGATATGGAGTGAGCTATTTATATTGCAGTCACATGACCTCTCAATTGGAGTAAGTACCTTCTTCAGAATGATCTTTGCCTTTCACTTCACTTAATATGCTATGTTTTCAAAGCACTTTCATCTAACCGGTACTACTGTAATTTAGCATGTTTGTTTCTTGCTAGTGTTGTTGACCAAATGTGTGCATTGTGTGGAGAGTAACTTAGATCGGGACTAATCCCCCTGTACAAACATAAGCCCTACCGTTGTTTAGATGGTGTTGTGATACAATGTTGACAACCTATCCTAAATGTAAAACCAAATGGGATCAAAACATGTCCCCCTTTAGCCTCACAGCTCATATAGATAGCAAGATTATTATTAAAGATATTTTGTGTGTAATGTTTCAATGACCTAAGCACAAGTCCAGTCTTAAGTCCATGTAATACCATTTTAGAAGCATGGACCCTTAGGTTGTCTACTTTAATTCCAGAGTGTTATGCTGCCTTTGATTTGTTTGAGAAAATGTTTACCTTTGATTATTTATTTGTTTGTTAAAGATAACGTTTACTTGGCACTCATTGCATTTATATTCCTCCATTTGCTGGTTTCAATAGGGCAAGTTATTGCTTAACATTCATATACACATTCCTGTAAGTGAGAATGTGTTCGCAGTCAACTTACCTGGTAAAATAAAGTCCTTTAATGGATGTCCTGTCATAATCTTTCCCTGTGACAGTTATGAAACTGGCCTGGTTTTGAAAAGCTTTTTATTGTACTATTTACTTGTAGTATATTCATGAGGACCACAGTTAAATGCATCTTTGTTTATCCACTGTCGTATGGTAATCTGTCGCCAAAAATGATCAACAATTCCATGGTATTTTTTAATGGTCATTAGTACAATTGGGAAATTATGATTTGTCAACTAAGTCAGAATTCAAATAACTTCAGATGTAGACCAGAGACAGGGTATCCTAATGGTTTTAATACAATGCATCTTATACAGAAAGTATAGTTCTGTAATGATAGGGAAAAAGGAGTGTCAAGGGGTCTGTACTGGTATGTTTACTCAAACATCTGCTCTTAATAATAGAATAGATCTGATATACAGTGGGAATGTCAAATCCAAACAATGGTTGTAAAGAAGAACACTTGTAGAAAACCAGACATCCTTGAAAAACCGAAGTCACAATACAACACTTCTTAAATAATAAGTCCATATCCTCCAGTGGAGTTAATACAATAATTATCTTAAGTCTATTGGTTTGGTGAAAAAAATTCCACATTTATGTGAAGCTGAGCTCCCTCTGGTTCTCAGCTTCATAGGGCCATACAGATCTGTATACAGTGTTGGCCAAAGAATGTGCATCACTGAGTTCTTCTGGGAAATGGGCAACACTCCATGCAAAGTAGCCGTTATGGCCAGCATCTCCCATATTAGCCCTTACCTCAGGTAAGTGTACACAGCCCAAGAGAGCTGCCATTGTGCAAGTCTACAGTGGCATGGCCTCATGAAATGCAACCATGCTCTCACGTGGCATGGTTCCAACTGAGCTCAGTCCTTGGCATCACCCACCCCATCTGCGTTGATGGCAAACATGGCTTCAGACTCAGGGAGGCAGGGTGAGTCATAGATTTTGCAGATCCTCGTCTCCCCACGGCCTTTCCTCAAGTACAGTCTAAAAACAAGGAGAGGTTTAGCTAAATTGCTCTAGAACACCAGGGGCTTAACAAGTGGTATGCTATGTTAGAAACCATTAAAACGTAACAAATAGGGAGCAGAATGTAAAAAACTAACCCCCAGTCTTTATTCTGCAACGCCCAATGTGGTCAATGGAGCTACTCACCGTGTAGTGGACGCATGTGCCATGATGTTGCCCCCGATGGGTTTTTTAGGGTCTGCAGAGAACATAGCAGCACCATCTACCTGGGCCACCACCTGATTGGTTATCACTACAGCAACGCCAAACTGACAAGGCGAGAGAGACTAAGTTTAGCATTATGACCATACTGTGAAGAGAGTTGTGCACACACACATGGGCCCATAAGGTAGTGTTCAGAACATTACTGCCAAACGTATTGTATTAGATCGACACCAGAGTCATGGATAAGGAATTCAGCAAACAGACAAAGCCCCTGTAATTCTAACCCTGGCCTTACTTCATCTGCTAGTCTCAGCAGCATTCTCAGGAAGCGTCCCAGGTGGCCTTGCCGTGCAGCGAGCTCTCCCCTCCCTGAGTAGTCTGTCCTGTAGAGGGCCATGGCACTGTCCACTATCAGCATGGCATACCTGAGAGAGAAGGGGCCATATGGTTAGAGATGTATAGCGTTGCAGACTGGGTGACCAGAGGGTAGTGGCCTTATTCCAGATCACTTCAATTCATGTCATAAACAATACTATCAACATGGAAGGAAAACAAGGAATGTGAGAAATAGAAAAACATTTGAAGGATCAGAACCCTCAGGAACAGGGTTAAGGGAGGGATAGATAGATAGATCAAGGGAAGGCAGGGATGGATCGAGAAAAGGGGGATGGATAGAGGGGGAAGAATGGATGAGGGATAGGGGGAAGAATGGATAGAGAGGGGGATGGATGGATAGGAGCGGGGGGGATGGATGGATAGGAGCGGGGGGGATGGATGGATAGGAGAGGGGGGGAGATGGATAGGAGGGGGAGAGATGGAGAGGGGGGAGATGGATAGGAGAGGGGGGGGAGATGGATAGGAGAGGGGGGGGAGATGGATAGGAGAGATGGGGGAGATGGATAGGAGAGATGGGGGGGAGAGATGGATAGGAGAGGGGGGGAGAGATGGATAGGAGAGGGGGGGAGAGATGGATAGGAGAGGGGGGGAGAGATGGATAGGAGAGGGGGAGAGAGATGGATAGGAGAGGGGGAGAGAGATGGATAGGAGGGGGGAGAGAGATGGATAGGAGGGGGGGGAGAGATGGATAGGAGGGGGGGGAGAGATGGATAGGAGGGGGGGGAGAGATGGATAGGAGGGGGGGGAGAGATGGATAGGAGGGGGGGGAGAGATGGATAGGAGGGGGGGGAGAGATGGATAGGAGAGGGGGGAGAGATGGATAGGAGAGGGGGGAGAGATGGATAGGAGAGGGGGGAGAGATGGATAGGAGAGGGGGGAGAGATGGATAGGAGAGGGGGGGGAGATGGATAGGAGAGGGGGGAGATGGATAGAAGAGGGGGGAGATGGATAGGAGATGGAGGGGGGAGATGGATAGGAGATGGAGGGGGGAGATGGATAGGAGATGGAGGGGGGGAAGATGGATAGGAGATGGAGGGGGGGAAGATGGATAGGAGATGGAGGGGGGGAAGATGGATAGGAGATGGAGGGGGGGAAGATGGATAGGAGATGGAGGGGGGGAAGATGGATAGGAGAGGGGGAAGATGGATAGGAGAAGGGGGGAGATGGATAGGAGAGGGGGGAGATGGATAGGAGAGGGGGGAGATGGATAGGAGAGGGGGGAGATGGATAGGAGATGGAGGGAGGGGAGATGGATAGGAGATGGAGGGGGGGAGATGGATAGGAGATGGAGGGGGGGAAGATGGATAGGAGATGGAGGGGGGGAAGATGGATAGGAGATGGAGGGGGGGAAGATGGATAGGAGAGGGGGGGAAGATGGATAGGAGAGGGGGGAGATGGATAGGAGAGGGGGGAGATGGAGAGGAGAGGGGGGAGATGGATAGGAGGGGGGGGAGATGGATAGGAGGGGGGAGATGGATGGGGGGAGATGGATAGGAGGGGGGGGGGGATGGATGGGGGGAGATGGATAGGAGGGGGGGGAGATGGATGGGGGGAGATGGATAGGAGAGGGGGGGGAGATGGATAGGAAGGGGGGGGAGATGGATAGGAAGGGGGGGAGATGGATAGGAAGGGGGGGAGATGGATAGGAGAGGGGGGAGATGGATAGGAGAGGGGGGGAGAGAGATGGATAGGAGAGGGGGGGAGAGAGATGGATAGGAGAGGGGGGAGAGATGGATAGGAGAGGGGGGAGAGATGGATAGGAGAGGGGGGAGAGATGGATAGGAGAGGGGGGAGAGATGGATAGGAGAGGGGGGAGAGATGGATAGGAGGGGGGGATGGATAGGAGGGGGAGATGGATAGGAGGGGGGGATGGGGGGTCTGACCTAGACTCTGCCATCATGGCTGAGGCTTGGTAAAGCAGCTGGGTCTGGTGGTCTGTGTTAAAGGCCCTAGCGTAGGCTACGTTGTCCAGAACGTCACTCCCAACAAGTCCATACCTAATAAAAAAAAAAAACAGTACATTCTAGTGTGGTACAGTTTTTTGAAGGAAGTACTGCATGTACTATGGTAACTCTCTGAACAGACAGAAATTGATGTGCGTTATTCCTGTAGTGGAATAGTGTTGCTCCAAATTTCACTCAGTGTCATAAGTGTCAGTGTCATATAACCCAGTAGTTACTCCATTGTTATTGTGTTGGTCCATGAGAGAACTCACCTCTCTGCTACAGCCAGTAACCTCTCTGGTCTGAAGGTCCCCTCAGTGTCAATGTACATGGCTTTGCCCTCTCCACCACCCTGGTCAATGGGCAACTGAGTTGGGGGAAAACATTACAGAACAAGAACACAAACAATGTTCTGAGAGTGCTATTGTCATAAGATGTCAGCAGATGTGATAGGAGTATACAGCCAAGTCTACCTTTGTTAGTGCTAAATAATGTCATCATGGCAAGTACCTGACAGGTGACTGCAAGGGTGTGGCACAGTTGCGTCTTTCCTGTTCGGAACTCTCCAAACATCTCTGTGATGGAGCCCGTCTCTATCCCACCTGAGAGAGAGTGATAAAGCCTTTCATACCCATGATAGTGACAAATAAAAATGGGCAAGTGGAAAAACAGAGTCATGTCTAAGGTTCTAAGTAACTGGTAAAGAGACTCCATCCTCACCCTGTAACAGCTTGTCCAGCTCTTTGGACCCAGTGGAGATCTGGATGATTTCAGCTCTGCGTTGGTGGAACTCTGTTGCTGTGGTGAAGCCCATGGGCACTAGTTTGGCAGCTTCAGCCTGAAGGAGTTACCATAGAGGTATAGGAACATCATTCAGTCATAATAGCAGGCCTAATATCAGCTGTGGGCAACCCAAAATGAGCAGAAAATAACTCAAGAGATTGGTAAATTAAGGTGACCTAACCAGGACTTTGTCTGCTTTGGCCTCACTGATCCCCTTGATGTTGAGCAGCTCCTTCTTGGGGGCATAGGCCACTGCCTCAATGGTGTGGAACCCTGCATCCTCCAGTTTCTTTAGGTCACTGGCACTGATGCCACATTGCTGTGTGGGACATTGTAGAATCATTTGCAATCATGCATTTGACGTTTAGACATGTTAATATTGATCGTCAGTTCTGCCTAGTACAGGGAATATCCTCAGTCAATATCAGCCAAACACACTAATACTGTACCCAGATAAATTAGTATGGGCATAAATGCTCCAACACCTACCTCAAGTCTGCTCAGTGGCTGTGGTCCAAAGCTCTCCTCCTCTACCTCTGCCTCTGCCCTGGCCTCGCTTCTCATAGCCATCTTTTTTTTATGGACAGGCGAGGTATGTCTGTTAAGGTCATAAAATAACGTTAAGTTGTTTTCACAGAGGGTGAAACTGAAAGGCATATAACGTTAGTCGTTTCCTTCTGTGTTAGTTACTGAGACACACTCAAATGCTATTAAACTTGATCAAGACAGGGTTGTTTTCTTGTTGGAATGGAATCCAAAATTATTCTAGTTAGCTAGTTTACACAACTGGAAATTGCAACTGACTTGCTAACATAGTCAAGTTGTTGATGACTTCTTCGCATCTTGTTATCACATAAAAATGTACTTGAACATATAAGACTTACCTAGATAGTAAAAATACCTAACGTTAAATACTGAAGTCTTTGAGTATGACCGATATTGTGTTATGAAACGTAGCTATCTTAAGCTATTTGTTCAGCTGAGCCAACAATGAAATGGTTTGTGACATGGCTTTCGTGTACTTCAATAAGGCTGAGTTATCCACATTTCGCTCAAAATAGTCGCTAGCTTATGTTAATTTAAAGTGATGAATATGATGTCCAATGTTACAATAACAGCGTCCACTTACCACTAGTTTCTCTTGCTTTCCTTGAACAAAAATCTCCCGCTCGTAACTCAATTTAGCTATTGAGCGTGCTACGTAAATACGCTGTACTTTCACTCGAGGGTTGGGGTTTCACTAGTAATCACAGCCACAAAGTTGGTCAAAACAACATTCGCTCTTTGGTCTTAATTCCAGGTTAGGCGTAAGGCTAGAAATATGTGAGTATGGTTAGGGTTAAAATCACATTTTAAGAAGAGAAACTAGAAATATGCGGGGTTTATGACTTTGTGTCTGTGGTAACTAGTGACGTCCAGAGCGCTGGGAGCGCTTCATCTCTAATATAATAGTGGGCCGCAAACAAACGTTAAGAGGCGCATGCCGCCACCTACTGTACCCGGGTGTAAAGTCAATCACAGATCACAGATATAAGAATTGAACGAAACATTAAATGTCCAATGCAGCCTTTTTATAACAATATCAAATAATTTCTGGGTAACAATTAAGTGTGATTGTTTTTCAATTAAAATAGTCAAATAGAAACAAAAATAGCTTCTCCACAAAGACATATTTCTCAACAAAGAATTTTGCTAGGACTGTCTAGGAGTGGTCTGAGTGGGGAGGGGAAAACTGAAAACTAGCTGTTATTGACAGAGAGGTTTGTAACTCTCTTTCTTATAGACCTATTAACTAATTTACTGCCTGGTAATGTCACCAGGCAGACCAAAACTCCACCAAAACAGGCTGAAATTTCAGGTGGTCCTTTCAAACAGCTCTTCCACTAAAGGGGCATTATCGTCATTTTCACGCTTTCTCAGTATTATTCCAACCTCATTCTGTAGAAATATACATAAAACACAGGAAAATTGCGTTGTTGACTGCACTGGGCCTTTAAGAAAACCAAACCCTCCTACTCCTACCCGATCCTGCACTACTAAGAAAATAAAAAAGAGCCCTACTAACTTCTAACAAACCCTTCCAACCTCTAACCCTACACATTAATCTTTCACTCTCTTCCCCATACAACAATACAATAGCACATGCTCCATAGTTTCATCAACCATATACACCGGCCGTACAGAAACCATTCACATGCTTGCCAACCAAATGTAATGACACTTTAAATGTAAAATGTCCTAGGTGCAACCAAGCAAACACCACCTCTTCCTTCCTAAACTGACCTTTGAATCTTGGTCCACCAACCTTTCTTTGGAGGGCATATAAATTCAGGCCTTTGGCTCGGAGTCCCAACTCTTCTGCCACACAAAATGGCTCTGATCTTACATTTGGCCTCACCTCTACCCTGTGGAGCACGAATATCAATTTTAATTTGTGTTAAAGCCCCTTTGGCTATATATTTTGCCTTACTGAAGAGCTCAGTGACTTTCAACTTGGCACCGTCATAGGATGTCACCTTTCCAACAAGTCAGTATGTCACATTTCTGCCCTGCTAGAGCTGCCCCCGTCAACTGTAAGTGCTGTTAGTGTGAAGTGGAGACATCTAGTAGAAGCAACAACGGCTCAGCCACGAAGTAGTAGGCCACACAAGCTCACGGAATGGGACTACCGAGTGCTGAAGCGTGTAAAAAAAAACATCTGTCCGTTGTTGCAACACTCATATACCGAGTTCCAAACTGCCTCTGGAAGCAATGTAAGCACATTAACTGTTTGTCGGGAGCTTCATGAAATGGGTTTCCATGACCAAGCAGCTGCACACAAGCATAAGAGCACCAAGCGTCGGCTAGAGTGGTGTAAAACTTGCTGCCATTGGAGTGATGAATCAAGCTCCACCATCTGGCAGTCTGACGGACAAATCTGGGTTTGGTGGATGCCAGCAGAACACTACCTGCCCCAATGCATAGTGCCAACTGTAAAGTTTGGTGGAGGAGGAATAATGGTTCAGGCTAGGCCCCTTAGTTCCAGTGAAGGGAAATCTTAATGCTACAGCATACAATTACTTTAAAAAAAAAACCTTCTTATTTTCAATGACAGCCTAGGAACAGTAGGTTAACTGCCTGTTCAGGGGCAGAGCGACAGATTTGAACATGAAACCTTTCGGTTACTAGTCCAACACTCTAACCACTAGGCTACCCTGCCGCCCCAAAACATTCTAGACGATTCTGTGCTTCCAACTTTGTGGCAACAGTTTGGGGAAGGCCCTTTCCTGTTTCAGCATGACAATGCCCCCGTTCACAAAGTGAGATCCATACAGAAATGGTTTGTCGAGATTGGTGTGGAAGAACTTGACTGGCCTGCAGAGTCCTGACCTCAACTCCATCGAAATACCTTTGCGATGAATTGGAACGCCGACTGCGAGCCAGGCCTAATCGCCCAACATCAGTGCCCGACCTACTAATGGTCAAGTCCCTGCAGAAATGTTCCAACATCTAGTGGAAAGCCTTTCCAGAAGAGTCGAGGCTGTTTAGCAGCAAAGGGGGGACCAACTCCATATTAATGCTCATGATTTTGGAATGAGATGGTCGATGAGCAGGTGTCCACATACTGCTGGTCATGTAGTCTAGATGTCCTGGATGGCAGGGAGCTTGGCCCCAGTGATGTACTGGGCTGTCCGCACCACCCTCTGTAGCGCCATGCGATCGAGGAAGCTGCTATTACCATACCAGGCAGTGATGCAGCCAGTCAAGATGCTCTCAATTGTAGAGCTGTAGAACCTTTTGAGGATTTGAAGGCCCATGCCAAACTCCTCATGAGGAAGAGGCGCTATCATGCCTTCTTCAAGACTGTGTGTGTTTGGACTATTTTAAGTCTTTAGTGATTTTGACACAGAGGACCTTGAAGCTCTCAACTTGCTCCACTGCAGCCCCATCAATGTGGATGGGAGAGCTCACCTCCAATTTCCTTTGGGCTAGGATTTGAAAGTGTTTGGTTCTTTTCTACCTCAAAGGCTGGGTTGCATCTCTAAATCAACTTCCTCACCGTGTTTCATCCCCTTGATCTGCACCATTTAGAATCTTTCTCTGCACTGATCTGGAAAAACACAGCGTATATGGAAACAAGCAAAATTCAGTGGGCAGGGCGCACTATTATAGCCTATGCTGTTGCTAGTCCTACTCATTACAAATCAGAGACGATGAAGAGGAGACCACTTTAGACTGTTGAGATGGAGCCATATGAGCATACCAGTATGTCAATGTAATGATCCTGTTGACTTTCCATACTATGAAATCATGTCGGTATGATTGTCAATACAATATAACATGATCCGTTTCCCCCATTTGCTCACAGAAAGGGTAATGAAGAGCCAAGTTTACAGACAGAATTGCTATCCTACAGAGGAGAAAACATGGGTAAAAGTTGTATTAACATTTTAATAACGATTGTCAATTAAGACAATTTGTGTTGTTCAAGCTTTTTTCAGTTGTCAATGTCATTCACTCCATTGTTTTTCTTGAGGCAATACATGGTGATATGCAAATGCAAGCTTTTACAATACAAGATAACTATTCCTCCCTTAAAAATGATACAATAATTATTCAAATGTACAGTAGACAACATTTAAAACTATCGCATAGAATGCATAATGGGGTGTTTCGTGAGCTGAAATAAAAAGATCCCAGACATTTTCCATACGCACAAAAAGCTTATTTCTCTCAAATTTTGTGCACAAAGTTGTTTACATCCCTATTATTGAGCATTTCTCCTTTGTTAAGACAATCCATCCACCTGCCAGGTGTGGCATATTGCCTGTGAAGGGGTGGGTGGGGCTGAGATGCTGAGGAGTATTTCTGTTTGTAAAAATCCCTTTTGTGGGATAAAACTCATTCTGATTGGCTGGGCCTGGCTGCCCAGTGGGTGGGTCTATGCCATCCCCGGCCCACCCAAGGCTGCACCCCTGCCGAGTCATGTGAAATCCATAGATTAGGGCCTAATGAATTTATTTCAATTGACTGATTTCCTTATATGAACTGTAACTCAGTAAAATCTTTGAAATTGTTGCATTTCTATTTTTGTTCAGTGTACATTTTTTCATTCACTACATGGAATATAGCACCATTATTTACTGGAGCTGGTCTCACAGCAGACATTCATGGATCCTCTTGACAATCTTGATCAAGTAGTTCTTGGCTGGTGTTACTGATGATACAATGTCCTCCACCTGGTCTTTCCTGTATAGAAACAATGAAGAGTGTTACAGTTGTTTAAGGTGCCCTGATGCAACAAAGTACAATCAATTGCCTAGAAACAGAAGTGTGCGTGAGAAGATAAACCTTAAGTCTTACGTTGTGTTTCCAATGTGATTTTGGAAGTTCTGCACATGAAGGAGACAGATGGGGTAGGTGGAGGTAACAACTACGGTCATCTCAAACTTGGTAAATGTCTTGAGATTGGAAAACAGGATTCGAACTCTGATATAAAGAAAAATGTTTTCAATCAGATATCTATTATATGTATCTATATATAGAAAATGTCCAAGAATGGTCAGTCCCATTTCAGTCAACATACTCTGGTGGTCTGATATGAGGGTGAATGTTCTTTCTATGAGTTGTATTTCTACAGTATGGTGTGTGATCCATCTATAATGGCGCCGGGGGAGATGGCTGCCGTTTTACGGTCCCCTAACCAATTGTGATTGTTTTTTCGCATTATTTCTAACTTATTTTGTACATAATGTTTCTGCCACTGTCTCTTATGACCGAAAAGAGCTTCTAGATATCAGGACAGCGATTACTCACCCCGTACTGGAAGATTTTTTCCCCCTCCCTTTAACGAGTCGTACGCGAAGGATTTACTCCAGACACCTGGCAAGGCTCTCATCCCCGTCATTCGCAGAAGAAAGAGACAGAGATATCGGTGACATAGGTCTGGGTGCCTTGTAAGGATCCGACGGCGAGTGGGTAATCTGCCTTGGAAAATATTTTCCCCGTCATTGACCATCTGAGGAGAATGTGTCCCAAGTTTCAGATAATTCTGCTTCACTGCTAATATCTGGAAGCACTTCATTATCAATGTTGTCCATCAGGTTGTTGCTCCTCAGTCCATGAGTGCCACCCAAGCAATTCTTCAGAAGTTTCCCAAAATCAGTCACACTATTGCACTCAGTCTGGTTTAGTTCTGACGGTTTGGCCCTTTTGCGGGAGTTTGGGCAGGAAACCACCAAATGACAGTCGTGATGTAAGGCTTTTACTCTTCCAGTTCAAAGTAGTAGTCATATTAGGTTTGATATTAATAATAAAATGGTCTGCCAATGCAACACTTGCTGGATTCTCAGTCATTAATCCCATGGTTTTAGACCTGTAATCTATAGCTGTTCAGGATTCTGTCTTTACACGGTGTTTGTTGGAGGTCCTCGCCAGCTGAGATGAAGGTGCAGTGCAGCTACCCATCACTTCAGTGGATTCGTTTATCATGCGGCTCATATGATTAAGTTTCAACTGGAGATCGGCCAAACTCATTCGCCTGGTCTTTGCCTTCTTTGGAGGTACATTATCATATTTTGAGACTGAAGAGGCAATGATCTTTCTGGTTTGTTAGGAATACAGGAGCAGTCTTCGTCTTTCAGATCAGGATCATTTATGTCTGCCAATCCATTAAAGTGTTCTCTAAGGTTAGTGGGGATTACTCCAAGTTGACCCTCCGGTAGAAACAAAGAAATTGCCTTTGTGGTGGATAAAGGGCTCTTCACATTGGTGAGTGCATCATGTTGTTCAATTTGCGTTAATCCATTTGGATTCAATTGCAACAGTCTAGCTCCTTGTCAGTTCCATTTAATCAGAGCCAGAAGATGTACAGTGGGGAGAACAAGTATTTGATACACTGCCGATTTTGCAGGTTTTCCTACCTACAAAGCATGTAGAGGTCTGTAATTTTTATCTTAGATACACTTCAACTGTGAGAGACGGAATCTAAAACCAAAATCCAGAAAATCACATTGAATGATTTTTAAGTAATTAATTAGCATTTTATTGCATGACATAAGTATTTGATCACTTACCAACCAGTAAGAATTCCGGCTCTCACAGACCTGTTAGTTTTTCTTTAAGAAGCCCTCCTGTTCTCCACTCATTACCTGTATTAACTGCACTTGTTTGAACTTGTTACCTGTATAAAAGACACCTGTCCACACACTCAATCAAACAGACCCCAACCTCTCCACAATGGCCAAGACCAGAGAGGGTGTAAGGACATCAGGGATAAAATTGGAGACCTGCACAAGGCTGGGATGGGCTACAAGACAATAGGCAAGCAGCTTGGTGAGAAGGCAACAACTGTTGACGCAATTATTAGAAAATGAAAGAAGTTCAAGATGACGGTCAATCAGCCTCGGTCTGGGGCTCCATGCAAGATCTCACCTCGTGGGGCATCAATGATCACGAGGAAGGTGAGGGATCAGCCCAGAACTACACGGCAGGACCTGGTCAATGACCTGAAGAGAGCTGGGACCACAGTCTCAAAGAAAACCATTAGTAACACACTACGCCGTCATGGATTAAAATCCTGAAGCGCACGCAAGGTCCCCCTGCTCAAGCCAGCGCATGTCCAGGCCTGTCTGAAGTTTGCCAATGACCATCTGGATGATCCAGAGGAGGAATGGGAGAAGGTCATGTGGTCTGATGAGACAAAAATAGAGCTTTTTGTCTAAACTCCACTCACCGTGTTTGGAGCAAGAAGAAGGATTAGTACAACCCCAAGAACACCATCCTAACCGTGAAGCATGGAGGTGGAAGCATCATTCTTTGTGGATGCTTTTCTGCAAAGGGGACAGGACGACTGCACCGTACTGAGGGGAGGATGGATGGGGCCATGTATCGCAAGATCTTGGCCAACAACCTCCTTCCCTCAGTAAGAGCATCGAAGATGGGTCGTGGCTGGGTCTTCCAGCATGACAACAACCCAAAACACACAGCCAGGGCAACTAAGGAGTGGCTCCGTAAGAAGCATCTCAAGGTCCTGGAGTGGCCCAGCCAGTCTCCAGACCTGAACCCAATAGAAAATCTTTGGAGGGAGCTGAAAGTCCGCATTGCCCAGTGACAGCCCCGAAACCTGAAGAATCTGGAGAAGGTCTGTATGGAGGAGTGGGACAAAATCCCTGCTGCAGTGTGTGAAAACCTGGTCAAGAACTACAGGAAATGTATGATCTCTGTAATTGCAAACAAAGGGTTCTATAACAAATATTAAGTTCTGCTTTTCTGATGTATCAAATACTTATGTCATGCAATAAAATGCAAATGAATTACTTAAAAATCATTACAATGTGATTTTCTGGATTTTTGTTTTAGATTCCGTCTCTCACAGTTGAAGTGTACCTATGATAAAAATGACAGACCTCTACATGCTTTGTAAGTACGAAAACTTGCAAAATCGGCAGTGTATCAAATACTTGTTCTCCCCACTGTAGGTGCCTTACTACTGCAGACGCTTTCAGCACCTTACTGAAATGTAATCCCACCACGTGCACTCTGCTCTGAGGGAGGAACCATCTGCAGGGTCCCACTCACACTGGATAAAATGTTTCCTCGCACTGAAAGGGTCATGAAGCCCCATCTTGATATTGTCAGACTCAATAACACCGGTCTGACTTCTTGTCATATCCATATAATCTGAATCCAAAAGACTGATGTTGATCGGTTTTGTGACCCACTCCAACAAAATAATTGCCCTTTTCTCTATTAAAATGTGTCTTTGAGATGGTGGACATCCTAGCCAAAGTCTCATTCCCATTGGCAGAATGACAAACATTTTCCCATATCTGTGCAGTGAGAGCTTGAGTCATGTCCATACCATTGCCATCTTCCCCGAGAAGTGTTTTAGTTGAATCCAACGTGCTGACAGATCTTCCTTTACCACCTCGGAGTGAAGGCGTTGCGACACCAAAACATCTGGCGTCAATGACCCCAGTTTGGCTCCTTGTGATTTCCATGTCATCGGTACTAAGTTCTGCTCTATCCTGGCTCTCCTCAAACCTCTCCTTTTGGTGTTTTGTTATGGGGAACAATCTGCTAGTGGTCTCATCTGTTATGTTCAGACAATTTCTGTGATCTATAGACACAGTGAGAGATTTGGTCATGTCGATACCAGTCATCCTCTGATAGATGACTGGCTCTGTTGGAAGCTGACATGAAGGAGATATTTTTCCTAGTAGGGTTTTGCATGCGATTGACCACATTGAGGCTTTTGGTGTTGATTGCAACAGTTTGACTTCTAGTTATTTCCATGTCATCAGGATCCAATATGGCTACAGAAACACTGAACCCTCTGACGTTTCCCTGATGCAGAGCCCTCTCCACACTGTGAGCATTGTCTGAGAACATGGCAGTTTCCATAGAGGATGGCACTAAGGATAGACCCAGGTCAAACTCGGTATTGGGTTTGCTAAGAGAAGGCCTCTCCATCACACAAGAATTGGAATCAATAACAACAGTTAGGCTTTTTGTGATTTCCATGTCATCTGGATCAGAGGATGCAGGTTCCCATACATTACAACTTCTCTGAGTTGGTCTCTCCATGTTGGTACTTCGATCAGCATGAAGGGACATCTCTGTTGTGGGGAACAAGCAACTGGAGTGGCTCATTGGTCACTGTTGGCCACAATATTTCTAGTGAGGGCCTCGGTCATATCCATACCATTACAGTCTTCTGTAACAAACACTTCTGAGAGAATTTCATGCAGGATAAACTGTGGTTTGTATTCCCCAGTAAGGGGATTATGATTAGGCCTACACTTTTGAAATCAAAGGCAACTGTTTGACATCTTGTCATCTCTATGTCATCCCAGTTTGGGCATGAGGTGATATGAAAGGTCTGTTGATTTGGCTCAAAGGAGATTCTGTTTTTCTTGGGAAACATCCAGTTTGATGATTCACCTTTCTTGGTCAGAGCACACACATTCTCCTGGAGAGGTACATTGAGAGCTGCAGTCATCTCCATACCATGGTCATCATCTGAGAAGATCTGGGTTTAATTGGGATCTGATGTGAAGACCACACTAATGCTTTCAATGTTCCGAAGGGGATTTGAGCCTATCATCCCAATGGCTTTGAAGTCAATGGCAAAAGTTTGGCACCAGGTCAACTCCATTTCATTTGGATCAGTAGAGACAGAAACCTGGCTGAAAGGGCTTCCCCTAAGCCAGTGTTCTTCAGACCTTACAGTTTGTAGACACTGAAATACTCCTTTGCCATCTATCAAAGTTGTATGGCTTTTTGTCAGATCCAACTAATCCTGTTCAGTTTGCATCGTAGATGTATTCATGAACTGTGGACCTTGCCTTTTAGGGCTAACTGAGGCCACTGTTCGGTCTCTCCGCGTTGTCGACAAAGCTGGAACCTGATTCTCTTTATCAACTCTAGACCTGCGCGCATTGAGCGCAGCATTGAAACATTTGTTGTCCATTTTTTCTGGAGGGGATACAGCTCTGTGGAATGCCATTGTAGTTGAGGATTTGGGAGTTGGATTGCCCCTGGGGCCACATGATTTTGTTCTGGATCTATATCTCTGACTGAGGTGGAAGTGTTTTTAAAGAGGGCACAATTCTCTATTGAGTCCTGGGAACACACAGTCTCACTTTTCTTAATTGAAAAAGTAAAATCCACGTTGCCATAGTTAGATATATTTACATTGCTTTCATGTGGCAGAACAATAGAGGATTCTGAATCATTGGCGATGAGTATTGTGTGACTGTGAGTCATAGACATAAATGCTGTCTCCTCTCCTGTGAACATAATCGTTTTCTCCCCATCATCATCCTGGTTGAACATTACATTTTCCTATTAGGGGAAACATAAATTACTTTAGTGTCTCATTAATAGCGAAGTCCACTACTACAAAGACTAACACAGTACGTAGCGCACTTGCATGGTACATTTTTGGGGGGGCAATAGTTAATACTATTCATATGATTCATGAATTTGTAAGTACCTACAGTACCAGTCAAAAGTTTGGACACAGCTACTCATTCAAGGGTTTCTCTTATTTTTACTATTTTCTACATTGTAGAATAATAGTGAAGACATAAAAACTATGAAATAACACATGGAATCATGTAGTAACCAAAAAAAGTGTTAAACAAATCAAAATATATTTTATATTCTTCAATCCATTGCCTTGATGAAAGCTTTGCACAGGCTTGGCATTCTTTCAACCAGCTTTGAGGTAATCAGCTAGAATGCATTTCATTTAACACGTGTGCCTAGTTAAAAGTTCATTTGTGGAATTTCTTACCTTCTTAATGCATTGGAGCCAATCAGTTGTGTAGTGACAAGGTAGGGGTGGTATACAGAAGACAGCCCTATTTGGTAAAAGACCAACTCCATATGTGACCAGTTTCAGGAAACTATGCGTTTGTCACGATTAACTATTTCACAGGAGAGCCGTTTGAACGCAAATAGTTTTTTGGCAGAAATGCCTTCTCAAACATGTGAACGAATACAATTGCAAAATTACAAGCCTAGTTGGTTTAGCCACAGAAAAAAACAGCAACCTTCCCGCTAGGAATGATTGGCTGAGATAATGAGTGGGCTGGACATGCCGAGAGATGAGTTTGGATTGGTTTGCCATATAACATATAACTATTTGAGCTGGTCAGTATGTTTTGGCGATCGTATCTAACGCAGCTTTTTTTTAATTTTATTTTTTATGTACCGCGTAGTAAAAATGCATACATTTTACTCTCCACTTTTTGGAGGACCAAGTTAAGTGGAATTTAACAATTGTTGATAGACATTTGTTAGCTACCTGCAGATTCATGCAGGGTAGTAACGTCATGAGTTATGATGTTCATTGTTTAGCTAGTTTGCTACATGTCTTACCAAAAGACTCCACTATGCAAGTAAACATTTCGGGTGCGTTCGTAAATTCAGTCGGGCCATCTACTCCGATTTCAGAGTACTCTCGTCTGAGTGTGCCAGAACTGATGAATTTACAAACACTCAACACCCGTTGAATATGGCCGGTGTCAGTAAACGTCGGCAGAAAAGATAATACAATTTTGCCAGCAGCACAGTCACTAACACTCAGGATAACATGAAAACAACCTAACCAGCTCTGCTGGGGCGAGTACAATGGTCAGAGTGGGGTGGCTACAGCCAACAAGTGCTCAGCATGTGGGAACTCCTTCAAGACTGTTGGAAAAGCATTCCTCATGAAGCTGGTTGAGAGAATGCCAAGAGTGTGCAAAGTTGTCATCAAGGCAAAGGGTGGCTACTTTGAAGAATCTCATTTAAAATGTATTTGGATTTGTTTAACACTTTTTTTAGTTACTACATGATTCCATATGATGCTTCATACTTTATGTATTCACTATTATTCTACAATGTAGAAAATAATAAAAATAAAGTAAACCCCTTGAATGAGTAGGTGTATCCAAACTTTTGACTGGTACTGTATATAAACATTGGATAAATGTAGCTGTGCCATCGGAATGTCCAACTTAAAGAACCATCCCATTTTTCAGTCATAGCTTACCTTATTTCTTTGGTGTGAAACATGGAGGGGAGCATTCAACAAGGTTTCTATGTCTACATTCACAAACGGAAGGCAAAACAGGCGTCTTGGTCACAGAGTGCATTCTACAGTGTATACCTAAGATATCAGAGAATCTAGGCCTACCTGTAATTGGTTGAGCCCCATCATCAATGGAACCCATATGAATACTTGTGTTTTAAACGCATGAAAAAACACTGACATTTTTGAAAGTTTGGATGAAATGAAAGTATTTAACGTGAGCAAGAAGTGCTGGATGTGTCGGAACTTACGACTTTTAAGTAAAGAACTAACTTAACGTTAGCTAGTTAAGTTGCTCACATAATAACGGAAATGTATAATTTGCCACATTCATACCTTAGCAACTTGTTCTCGAACAATTGTAATATGTTAGCTAGTAGCCATCAAAGTTGTTGTTGGTTTTGAATTGAACCGCCCCCCCTTGAGCATGCGCAGACGGATCAACTTCTTCAAACTGTCTGGTTTGTGTGGATACAAACGTTATACTGCGACCTCCTGGACGTCAATAAATCTTCATCCACTTTTACAACAAAAGCTGTATAAGCAAGTTTGACTCCATTTGTTATTTTAGCCCTACGTATATGAAGGTAAAATAATGTAATAAGTGTATAAGCATGTAAAGTATGATTTGCACCAGTGGCGGTCAATGCCATTTAGGATGAGGGACGACTGTCACATTGGATGACTGTCATTCATATTCCATTCACCCAGTTCAATGTAATAGTGATAGGTTTAGGCTACAACATGATACTAACATTTTCCCTATACACATAATGAGGTTGCTACAACCTAGCCTATGAATGAAAGTTTACAACGTAGGTGCACACAGGTCGAGAGACATGTTTCAGGTGACAGACAGTGACGTTTGTTTATCCATGTTTGTTCACTTTACAAGTCCACTTTACTTAATGCATATCCGAGGTTGACAGGTGCTAATTTCTCTGGAGAATTCTGTGAACATCAACAGTCAGGCACCATCTTCCGAATTGATAACTTTGACATAATATGAAATCTGATGGGCCCCTTAACCTCCTTAAAGTCAGTCAAACATGTTGCAACGATGTTTTGAAGCGATTATTGACAAAAGGGAATATTAATCATGAATTTAGAGAACGTTGTTCCATGTACAATAGATTGAGGAGTGTTCATTAGAAAAGTGGTGTTGGATTTCATGTGGATGATAGTCATGGATAATGATAGATGTTAGACATCCTAGAGAATCATTTAAATTGAAATGCAGTCCACTCCAGCTCAGTTAAACATTCCCATTTACAAAATATGTCTGAACAACTCCAACAACACTCACTGTTCTTGTTAATGACTATTGTCTCACATTAATCAGTGAAAATTAGTGAAGGCATGCCTACAATCACACAGGGTCCATATTCACAAAGCATCCAAGAGTAGGAGTGCTGATCTAGGGTCAGGTCCCATCAGTCCATATCATTTGATTCATTATGATCTAAAAGGCTAAACTGATCCTAGACAGGGCCATCATGGAAGGAGCCTACCCAACAGAAGCAGAGTTGTGCTTGTTTGGCAGATCTGAAAGAGGCACAACATTATTTGAATGAGAATTCAGTCCACTTGACAATTCAGCAGAATTCTGGATTCTTCATGCTGATGATTTATACAACTTAAGACATATAGCATTACAGTACAAAAAGATGAAAACATAATCATATTTAATACAGATAGGTGTTGTCAAGTAATAATGTTACTGCAGATGGCTAGCTCTGTCCATGCTTTTCCTAGAAAATGTCCATCTGATATTTATAGTTGATGTTGTTCTAGCTCACCAAAGCAGGCATTTCTCCTCCTCGCTGGTCTGCAGATGCATGGTCATGATGTTGTGGCTGTAATATTTAATAGACATTACACCAGAATGTCACTGTCATCTCATCTGGGTACTGCAACAACCCAATTGAAGCACCTGCACATCTAATCTTCTCCCCATCCCCTCTTGATCCTACAGGGAGCTAGCCTATTCTCCCTAAATCATCACTAGCATGCTAGTCATTTTACCCCTCACTACATTAATAAATTACCTCGACTAACCTGTACCCCAGTACATTGACTTGATACCGGTACCCCCTGTATATAACCTCGTTATTGTTATATTATTGGGTTCCTTTTTACATTTGTTTATTTAGTAAATATTTTCTTAACTCTATTTCTTGAACGGTTGAGGGCTTGTAAGTAAACATTTCACAGTAAGGTCTACACCTATTGTATTCAGCGCATGTGACAACTATAATTTTATTTTGGTTTGAGCTAACGTTAGCCAACTTGAGCAGAGATCTCAGCTTGCTAACTAGCAAAGCCAACCAACTACACACCAAATATTAGGGATGACCCCATGTAGTTGACTGGTAGATTGTGGTTGATAGGCTGTTGGTCGAGTGAGAATTATTTTGTCAATCAGTTGCTCGGGTGGTTGTTGTCTTTAATGATATTTTTGGCCTTCCTGTGACATCGGGTGCTGTAGGTGTCCTGGAGGGCAGGTAGTTTGCCCCCGGTGATGCCTTGAGCAGACCGCACCACCCCCTGGAGAGCTCTGTGGTTAAGGGCAGTGCAGTTGCCGTACCAGGCGGTGATACAGCCCGACTGGATGCTCTCAACTGTGCATCTCTAAAAGTTTGTGAGGGTTTTTGGGGCCAAGACAAATTTCTTCCACCAAAACTCACGGACCAGGCAAGGAGGTCATTTATCAGAGAGGCAACAAAGAGACCAAAGATAACCCTGAAGGAGCTGCAAAGCTCCACAGCGGAGATTGGAGTATCTGTCCATATGACCACTTTAAGCCGTACACAACACAGAGCAGGGCTTTATAGAAGAGTGGCCAGAAAAAGCCATTGTTTAACTTAAGGATCTTCCAGTGAAACTGGAGGGCGCGCAATTCAAATAAATATTCATAAATATTATGGATTTTAAACATTTAGCTACATATAAGTGTCTTATATCGGCTGAAAGCTTAACTTCGTATTAATCTAACTGCACTCTGATTTACAGTAGCTATTACAGCACAAACATGCTGTGCGATTGTTTGAGGAAGGTGCCCCACATCAAAATATTTTTCCACTGGCACAGGTTTCATACATTCACATATAACGATTAAATATTCACTTACTTTTTGTAAATCATCCTCTGATTTGTCTTCCAAAGGGTCCCAACTATAACACGTACTGTCGTTTTGTTAGGTAAAATCTTTCTTCATATTTCTAAGAGGATGGTCTCTCAAAACACCCCATTTCCAGTTGTTTTTTCTTTGGATTTTCTCTTACCATATCTATTGTGTTATATTCTCCTATATTATTTTAACATTTCTACAAACTTCAAAGTGTTTTCTTCCCAATGATAGCAATTATATGCATATCCTGGCTTCAGGCCTGAGCTACAGGCAGTTTACTTTGGGCACATCATTCAGGCAGGAAGTGGAGAAAAAAGGGGCCTAGCCCTAAGAAGATTTCTTAAAGAAAAAAATAAGCAAACACGCTTGGTGTTCACCAAAAGGCATGTGGGAGACTCCCCAAACATATGGAAGAAGGTACTCTGGTCAGATGAGACTAAAATGTTGCTTTTTGGCCATCAAAGTAAATGTCTGGTGCAAACCCAACACCTCTCCATCACCCTGAGAACACCATCCTCACAGTGAAGAATGGTGCTGGCAGCATCATGCTGTGGGGATGTTTTTCCATTGGCAAGCACAGGGAAACTGGTCAGAATAGAAGGAATGATGGATGGTGCTAAATACAGGGAAATTCTTGAGGGAAATTTGAATTTATGTATTGTTTTTACTTCTTCATATAGTGGTTGGCAGGATAATATTTATGAATAATTTAAAACAAACTTCATTAATTTTGTTAATAAGTAGGTACACTACCGTTCAAAAGTTTGGGGTCACTTAGAAATGTCCTTGTTTTTGAAAGAAAAGCAAACATTTTTTGACCATTAAAATAACATCAAATTGATCAGAAATACAGTGTAGACATTGTTAATGTTGTAAATGACTATTGTGGCTGGAAACGGCTGATTTAAAAAAAAAAATGAATATCTACAGAGGCGTACAGAGGCCCATTATCAGCAACCATCACTCCTGTGTTCCAATGGCACATTGTGTTTGCTAATCCAAGTTTATCATTTTAAAAGGCTAATTGATCATTAGAAAACCATTTTGCAATTATGTTAGCACAGCTGAAAACTGTTGTCCTGATTTAAAGAAGCAATAAATCTTGCCTTTTATAGACTAGTTGAGTATCTGGAGCATCAGCATTTGTGGGTTCGATTACAGGCTCAAAATGGCCAGAAAGAAACATCTTTCTTCTGAAACTCGTCAGTCTATTCTTGTTCTGGGAAATTAAGGCTATTCCATGTGAGAAATTGCCAAGAAACTGAAGATCTTGTACAATACTGTGTACTAGTCCCTTCACAGAACAGCTCAAACTGTCTCTAATCAGAATAGAAAGAGGAGTGTGAGGCCCCGGTGTACAACTGAGCAAGAGGACAAGTACAGTGCCTTGCGAAAGTATTCGGCCCCCTTGAACTTTGCGACCTTTTGCCACATTTCAGGCCTCAAACATAAAGATATAAAACTGTATTTTTTTGTGAAGAAAAAACAACAAGTGGGACACAATCATGAAGTGGAACGACATTTATTGGATATTTCAAACTTTTTTAACAAATCAAAAACTGAAAAATTGGGCGTGCAAAATGATTTAGCCCCTTTACTTTCAGTGCAGCAAACTCTCTCCAGAAGTTCAGTGAGGATCTCTGAATGATCCAATGTTGACCTAAATGACTAATGATGATAAATACAATCCACCTGTGTGTAATCAAGTCTCCGTATAAATGCACCTGCACTGTGATAGTCTCAGAGGTCCGTCAAAAGCGCAGAGAGCATCATGAAGAACAAGGAACACACCAGGCAGGTCCGAGATACTGTTGTGAAGAAGTTTAAAGCCGGATTTGGATACAAAACGATTTCCCAAGCTTTAAACATCCCAAGGAGCACTGTGCAAGCGATAATATTGAAATGGAAGGAGTATCAGACCACTGCAAATCTACCAAGACCTGGCCGTCACTCTAAACTTTCAGCTCATACAAGGAGAAGACTGATCAGAGATGCAGCCAAGAGGCCCATGATCACTCTGGATGAACTGCATAGATCTACAGCTGAGGTGGGAGACTCTGTCCATAGGACAACAATCAGTCGTATATTGCACAAATCTGGCCTTTATGGAAGAGTGGCAAGAAGAAAGCCATTTCTTAAAAATATCCATAAAAAGTGTTGTTTAAAGTTTGCCACAAGCCACCTGGGAGACACACCAAACATGTGGAAGAAGGTGCTCTGGTCAGATGAAACCAAAATTGAACTTTTTGGCAACAATGCAAAATGTTATGTTTGGCGTAAAAGCAACACAGCTGAACACACCATCCCCACTGTCAAACATGGTGGTGGCAGCATCATGGTTTGGGCCTGCTTGTCTTCAGCAGGGACAGGGAAGATGGTTAAAATTGATGGGAAGATGGATGGAGCCAAATACAGGACCATTCTGGAAGAATGAAAGAGTCTGCAAAATACCTGAGACTGGGACGGAGATTTGTCTTCCAACAAGACAATGATCCAAAACATAAAGCAAAATCTACAATGGAATGGTTCAAAAATAAACATATCCAGGTGTTAGAATGGCCAAGTCAAAGTCCAGACCTGAATCCAATCGAGAATCTGTGGAAAGAACTGAAAACTGCTGTTCACAAATGCTCTCCATCCAACCTCACTGAGCTCGAGCTGTTTTGCAAGGAGGAATGAGAAAAAAATTCAGTCTCTTGATGTGCAAAACTGATAGAGACATACCCCAAGCGACTTACAGCTGTAATCGCAGCAAAAGGTGGCGCTACAAAGTATTAACTTAAGGGGGCTGAATAATTTTGCACGCACAATTTTTCAGTTTTTGATTTGTTAAAAATGTTTGAAATATCCAATAAATGTCGTTCCACTTCATGATTGTGTCCCACTTGTTGTTGATTCTTCACAAAAAAATACAGTTTTATATCTTTATGTTTGAAGCCTGAAATGTGGCAAAAGTTCGCAAAGTTCAAGGGGGCCAAATACTTTCGCAAGGCACTGTACATTAGAGTGTCTCATTTGAGAAACAGACGCCTCACAAGTCCGCAACTGGCAGCTTCATTAAATAGTACTCACAAAACACCAGTCTCAACGTGAAGAGGCGACTCCGGAATGCTCACCTTCGAGGTAGAGTTCCTCTGTCCAGTGTCTGTGCTCTTTTGCCATCTTAATCTTTTATTTTTATTGCCCAGTCTGAGATATAGATTTTTCTTTGCAACTCTGCGTAGAAGGCCAGCATCCCGGAGTCACCTCTTCACTGTTGACTTTGAGACTGGTGTTTGTGGGTACTATTTAATGAAGCTGCCAGTTGAGGTGTCTGTTTGTCAAACTAGACACTCTTGCTCAGTTGTGCACTGGGGCCTCCCACTCGTTCTATTCTGGTTAGAGCCAGTTTTCAATGTTCTGTGAAGGGAGTAGTACACAGCGTTGTACGAGATCTTCAGTTTCACACAATCTTTGACAGCCATGAGCTCACATTTATTAATGTTAAGACATGGACCAGCTGCTTTGGAAAAGTAAATCACAAATCACTTCGCATTGAAGCAGTGTGTCCCCTGTCGGCATCACTGTAAAAAAAAAAAAAAAAGGCCTCCACGTAATTTCCTGTGTTGATATAACGTGGTACGGAAGTGACGTTCCCAACATTTTCAAATCGTCTGGCGCCTTCACTTAGCTAGCTGTAACAGAACGGGCGCTTTCTAAAGTAAGTTTCTCTGTTTTTATTATTGAATACAATATACGGGAAGAAAGCTTTGTTTTATTGCTACATTAATCAGATATGTCAGAATATTACCCATTCAGTGTTTTATTCTGTGGGTGTGGAGGTGTACATTTGAGTTGAATATAGCTACGTCTTTCCCTGCTGATAGTTCTGGAGCTGGGATACTCTTTTCAAGCCACTTCGATACAGCTACGGCCGGAAAGGATTTTCATAGCAGGTTAGGAGAGCATTTTCGTTAACCCTTTTCCAAACCTTAACCTATTTCTCGTAACTTTCTACGTTAATGATCCTAACCTGTTACGAAAGTCACTTCCGATCGTAACTGTATTGAAGTGGCGTGAAGTTTATATGTTGGAGTTCATAGCCAGTCACTAGCCAGCTGTTGGCTTGTGTAATTTGGATATGTATTGCTAAAAGTTACAATTTTCGTTGCAACACAGTTTGATGGCATCGAAAATTCCTAGATGCGGACAGAGTAAGTGTAAGTTATTTCCCCTTCAGTTTCTACATTCACACAACTCGCCTCCGGGATAGCAGTGTTTTCGGTGTTTGTCTTGTCATTCAACAAAAAATGCAACTAGTAAGCATCTTGGCTCATAGCCTGGAAACCCGATATTAAATTATAGGTCGGGCAGAAAGCCTTTGGCTCAGGACAATTCCCCTCAAACTTCCACAAGCCAGAATGTTGACTTAAATGATATTTTAACTTTACCTGTTGTCCGTGCAGTTTGTCCATTTGCAGATAGGAATGTGAGGCATATCCACATAAGTATAATTACATTTTTTTTCAACGCTCTGGTAGTGCATTCAGATTTCCATAACCTGCAGTCGGCGCAATAAACGTAAATGTTGTGCATTGTTTACACGGTTAAGTTGAATTTAATTATACTTTCCTGTGGATAGGTCTCCCGTTCCTACTTTCAAAAGTACCAATCGCAAGTACTGGTAAATTAAGATATAATTTTAGGCAACATTTTGGCTTGTACATGTCTTGAGAAAAAAACGTTCCTGATCAAAATGCTAATTTTATTGCTCACGTTGAATACAATGAAATTCAACATCTGTCTCCGGGCTACTTGTCTAATCTTAATTTCCCATTTTGTTCTTTACCTATATCAGGTGTGCGACCTGCTGGCAGTGCTGCAGAAATGAAGAGGGCGGCCAATAAATACGTTTTCAAAGAGACTGCTGTACCGTCAGACTTCAATTTCTTTCCAAAAACTGCTATTTTCAAGCCTCTCAATGAGAATGTACCAAGGTGACTAACTTTCAATTTACATTGGGAAGATAACAAAGGCTATGTATGGGCAAGATGTTAAGACTATCTACATTCTCTTTTCTTTCCAGAAAGAATGTTGTAGCCAAAGTGCATAAAGGGTAAGATGCACCTTTTTTATAAGTTGGGAGAAATACATTTGACAATTACATTCTCATAGCATTGTCTTTGTTTTAATAGACCTTCCACCAGATATGGGCAGCAGTCAGAACTCAAGAGCCATAATCAACTTTTACTGGAAGCCAATGAAGAACTGCAGAAAAAACTTACAGAAACACAGGTAAGTTCGTTAAAGGGATGATTCACTATGTTCCAAATGTCGGCTATTATGTGAACAAAATGCACTAGGGTTTTTCAATGGGCTATTGAATGGAAGGTCTTAGGAAGGAGAATAGTCACTGTTCTCTGTTTGGTTCAGTGCTATATTGTGCACTCTTTCACTGTAGTCAGTTTATAAACAACACAAGTGTTTAATTTTGCAGCAAAAAGTTGCCCAGCTGGAACAACGATGCAGTGACCTCCAAGGAACCAATGCAGACGTCCAGAAACAACTGAAGGACTGCCATGTGCTACTAGTTGCTGGAAATATTGATCCAGGTAATCAATGGGATGACAGGAATTGGTTCACCGTTATAGGTTCAGAGTGTTTATTTGGACAGTTTGGTGAGCTTTCTAAAGATTGCTTTAATCTTTCTTCTGACTTTTTAACCTTTCTTCTTGACTTCTCAGTTTTGGGAGAGAAAATTGGAAAAACTGCACAGCAAAATGAGGATCAACAAAGAGAGGTGGTGGTAAGGTCTTTTTTTGTCGGCCATATGGTTGAACTCCAGTCTGATTACTTAGACTCAAATGTTACTCGGGTCCTTGTTTGCAGGAATCTGGCTTTGTAATTGTGTTTAGTGATTTCTTTCAAATGGATCTCTCCCAACAATGCAGAACGTATCCCAAGATCTGTTACGTGAACTGCAGACATTTGGTGACATGGCAACAGAACAAAGTGCACAACTAACAGTAAGTTCCATATGTTTGATTGACATGAAAGCAGAATTGCCAGTAATCCTGTAAGCCAGTCTGTCTAGAGCTTGTTTGCCATTCATTTCCAGGAAGTTCAAAAGACCATGAAGGCTCTCACCGATTCTCGGGAGCATCTGGTGCAGGAGAGGGAGAATTTCTACTTGGAAGTTGAAGAAATGGATAAGGCTTTTGAGGAAGCAGAGCAGCTCTTGTTGGACTAGATCTTGTGTGTGTGTCTTTGATTTTAGTGTAAATGGAAATATAAATATTTTGTATTTTTCAACTAACTTTGATAAGTCATTTTGATCATTACTACTTGCAAAAGTTGTTTTCACTTAGTCATATTTGATTTATCTAGAAGACTGCACAATTTTAAGTGATTGAACTGTCAGTGTTTTGCTTGACAAAATGTCATTGATTTCTTTCTTGTATATTGGCCGTGACGCAACCTAACAGCTGCTGGTTAACTCCCTACCAGGGATGTGTTATGTTAGCAGAAGTGCGTTATCGCCTACCTCCCTATATTGGTTATTCCTATGCGGTGCCGTTCCGACAACATAAAAAATGTATTCTGTCAAAGGACAATTGACTTTCAAATAAACGTATTCGTAAAGCTCAGGCATTTAAACAGGATGGAACCAAACTGACATTTTGAGCCTAAATTAGCTATAGCTCTGAGTGCGCAAGATTTAGCTAGCATAATGGAGAACACTTGAATAGGATTTTAACTTATCAAACAACGATAAAAAAAAAAAAAAAAAAAAGAAAAGTAGCCTAACGAGGTGGACATTTGAGTGGGATATAGACTAACAGGTGACAAGTAGATACAACTGTTTTAGAATTATTTAGCTTAACGCCATAGTTTTCCCACCAAAGAAATTATGACGCTTCCTGAATGTGGTGCTATTGTAGGAAGGGGTTTTCTTAAATGGAGAATTACTACAAACTATCAGGGTGCAAAGTGATATCGGGGACATACAGAAAATCTAATACTACAATTTTTATTGATAATGCTACCTATAAAATAGATGTTAAACATTTATTGGCTTCTATTTCTTGAGGCACTTGATAAACAGCACCTGGGGAAAACCGTCTACATCCTCTGAGACAGATGGGTTTAAAATTCCCTTTTCAGGGTCCATATTTGGTTTTAAGGTAAAGGACACCTGACCTTATTTAAAGCATTTTGTAATCCATATTTTACACCAAATAATAACTGATATTTCCTTGAGACAGAAAAGGCACTTCCTAGTAGGAATGACCCAGTTATCTAAGCCAGGGTAAAATTGTAGAGGCAAAGATGACTAGCTAGTTAACCCTTTTCATCTGTGGTAGAGAGAATCTTTACTTTAATGAATTTAGCTTGTTAATTTTAAGTCGAGGCCACCATCCAAATGCAACTTTGCCTATATTGTGTGGCTTGCATTGCTATCTTAGTTTGCTTACTAGCTATCCACTTTAATGGGTAAAATGGCTATAGTGTATTGCATTTGCCACAGTCTCCAAATGTAGACTTGGCTAAACTAGAAATGTCAGACATGCCAGTAAATCATGTGTATGACACTGATGTGCCAATGCCTATTTTGTAAAATTATATGCTGGTTTTTGGCAGGAAACATGCTATGGAAATACCATATAATCACTTACCCAATTTATAGCCTATGCCAATGTCAAACTTTTTCAGTTGTATGTGTTTTTCTCATGTCTTCAATGGGGTTTCTCATTTGCAGTGCATTCGGAAAGTACTCATACACCCTTCACTTTTTCCACATTATCTTACGTTACAGCCTTATTCTAAAATTGATAAAGTTAATGTTTTTCCTCATCAATCTATACCCCATAATGACAAAGCAAAAACAGGTTTCTATTTTTCTCTCATTTATTGCAAGTAAAAAAAACATGCCTTATTTCCATAAGTATTCCGGCTCTTTGCGATGAGACTCAAAATTGAGCTCAGGTGCATCCTATTTCCGTTGATCATCCTTGATGTTTCTACAACTTGATTGGAGTCCACCTGAGGTAAATTCAATTGATTGGACATGATTTTTAAAGGCACACACCTTTCTATATAAGCTCCCACAGTTGACAGTACATGTCAGAGCAAAACCAAACCATAAGGTCGAAGGAATTGTCTGTAGAGGGCTGAGATAGGATTGTGTCAAGGCACAGGTCTGGGGAAGGGGGACCTTCAATGCTGCAGAAATGGTTTGATACCAAGTGGCCTCCATCATTCTTAAATGGAAGAAGTTTGGACCCAACAAGACTCTTCCTAGAGCTGGCCACACTGAGCAATTGGGGGAGAAGGGCCTTGGTCAGGGAGGTGACCAAGAACCCAATGGTCACTGACAGAGTTCATCTGTGGAGATGGTTGTCCTTCTGGAAGGTTCTCCCATCTATGCAGCACTCCACCAATCAGGCCTTTTATGGTAGAGTGGCCAGACTGAAGCCACTCCTCAACGGCCTGCTTGGAGTTTGCCAGAAGGCACCTAAACACTCAGATCATACGAAACTAGGTTCTCTGGTCTGATGAAACCAAGTGGGAACTCTTTGGCATGAATGTCAAGCGTCACGTCTGGAAGAAACTTGGCACCATTCCTACGGTGAAGCATGGTGGTGGCAGCATCATGCTGTGGGTATGTTTTTCAGCAGCAGGGACTGGGAGACTAGTCAGGATCAAGGGAAAGCTGATCCTAACCTGCTCCAGAGCGCTCAGGGCCTCAGACTGGGTTGACGTTTCACCTTCCAACAGGACAAAGACAAAGGACAAGTACAAGTTTCTGAATGGCCCAGCCAGAGCCTGGCTTGAACCCCGATCGAACATCCCTGGAGAGACCTGAAAATAGCTGTACAGTGACGCTCCCCATCCAACCTTACAGAGCTTGAGAGGAGAAGAATGAGAAACTTCCCAAATACAGTTGTTGCACGCTTGTAGCGTCATACCCGAGAAGACTCGAGGCTGTAATCGCTGCCAAAGGTGCTCCAACAAAGTACTGAGCAAAGGGTCTGAATATTTATTAAAATAATTATGTTTTTTTTGTGTGTGTGTGTGTGTGTGTGTGGGGGGTGGGCAATTTAATACGTTTTAGAATATGTCTGTAATGTAACAAAGTCAAGGGTTCTGAATAATGTCCAAATGCATTGTACCCTTTTGAACCTGCTCTTTTCACATTATCATAAAGCAGTGACATCCCTTTCTCTCTACAGCCATTTGTTTTTGACAGCTACATGTAGGGTCTGAAAGGGGAAGAAGTTTTAATGTCCATTCACCCGCAAACTTGGCCTGAAGTCATTATTCTTGTTCCCTGTTGGTTTCCTACATTCCTCATACATTGTCCCTTGCTTTCAATTCTTTTGCATTACAAAAATTTGAAGAGAGCGCTAATTTTCACGACACCTGTGACGCACCACCCAATGCCTCCAAAATGACCTTTTTTGGCCCTAATGAGAGGGCGAGAAGGAAGGGTGAAACTTGATTTAATGTAATGCTGCCTCATCCTGCTTTCTGACAAACAACAAATCACACAAGAATGGCTCTGGTGGTGTGGGTCAGCTCTGGTATGTCTATTAGTTATATGTGGCTGTGCTAGTAGAAAACACAGCTTGGCCATTCTAATTGTGGGGCACTGTTAGTTGGTGGAAGTGTTTATCTTATTAATCCAGTTCTCATGCCTACTTTACATCATATGAATGTGAACAACAGTTCCCTAGCTAAGAGTGTTTGCTGTTCTGTGTGGGAAATAAGGCCTAATGGTTGAGCGATTGGGTCAGAGAAAAAAAGTAATAAAGCATAATTATCACACAACACATCTTTTTCCGAGCTCTTTCACAAATATGACTAGGGCTGGGAATTGCCAGAGTCCTCATGATACGATATTACCACGATACTATGGTGTTTATACGATATCTATTGCAATTTGATGTTCCAAACATATTGCTCGCCATATATCAGCTGCAGAAAGACGAGAAAGAGCCATGAGAGAAATTAGTTTTAATCAGTCATAGATGTAAAGTGCTAAAAACTAGTTGGCTAACTGGAAGAACTAACTGGAGAACAAGCTATGAAGGAAAAATATTTGGTGCAGGTACAGCCCACTAGTGCAAAAATAATATTCCGATATGTAACTATCAATGTTATCCCCATCACAAAATCATCTCCAGGTACAAGATGCTCTTCAATAACATTGAAACTGGGTTTCTATTTTGGGGAAAAAAATTGTTATTCTAAACTCAGGTATGTATGAATACGAATCTAACTTTGTAAAGAACCAGTGAGAAGGAACACATGTTTTTGTTGATGCAGACATTGAGACATGAGCCTTGCTCTATGGCCTCTTTCCCCTTAGGGCCTAGGGTAGAGGAATGGTTCTAGTACAGCCATGTGGCTTCTCCTCGCTCCCCACATCATTAAAAGAGAATCCCTGAGTCTGAGGCCCAGGAAGCCCCAGTCAGTCTGTTTGCCCATGCACAGACGCCTCAGGATTTACTATGGGAGTAAATTATACAGTCTCTCCTGGGGTTGCACACTATCCAGTTGCCGACACTGTTGCTGGATGACCCCGTTTTTCACCCCCTCTAGATAAAGATGTTAGGATGAGAATGGCCAGCCTATTTCATCACAGACCGATAGTTGAGAAAACAGAATGGGGTAGGCCTAATTTTAGATCCTGCTCTCTGAACATAATTCTGAAAACTAGATATTTGGGCATGGGTAGGCTTACTTTTGTCTCCACTTCAGTCTCTGAAAGAGCTGGAAAGGAAACAACCAGCATCAGCTGAGAAACAAAACGAGTGGATTCTGCATGCAACTCAATGGAGGAGGTGGTTTAGTTTCTTAAATGGTCAACATTGAATTCTTATATACATCTAATGTGAAACAGTAGTGATAATGGTTGCAATGCTTTACATAAAGTGTTGTTTTTGCAGTTGAACTTAGGCTATATCGGCTTAAATATGTGACTTAAGAGGAATGCTGATCCCTTATTTTCTTCTAGAGATGTTTCCTTATTTGCTCATGTCACTGAAATATGTATTATACAGTATTTTTGTTATATAGCCTAGCCTTCCAACCAAGGTTGGAGAATGCGGTTCTCCACAGAGAATCCCAGAATACTCCACTGATTAGAACTCTACTTTGTCAATGTCATGTTTTTTATCAGGGATTCAGGAAGCCAGTGGACTGAGATCATATGCTGTCAGAACTGGAGGCCAGAGCCCGGAGATTAGGCTACATTCTGACATGGTCTGAGAATTCCCAGTAAGTACCTTTTAATAAGTTAGACACTCCCCCTTGCATGTTTCACATTAATACACACAAGCCAGTCATGACCTAATAGAGGTCCTAAGTTAGGCTTAGACTTCACAACATTGTTTCATTGTTTAGCCTAATGGAGTATGTTTGTATTTTAATCCTGAAAATGTTTTTAATTCAAAACGATAGACCTCTGGAATGGTCTCAGGTGATAGAATCCACACAGAATTGAGCAGTTTTCAACAATTCCCACAAGGGGGTGCTCAAATGCTAACTAAACAAAATAGAGTGTGTGAGAAGCTATGGTAGAAGGGAAAACACTGCTATGATTTCATATTTCTGGTTGGGGGGGGGGAGAATAAATCATTTGCCAAGTTTTGCCAATATTTTTGGCAGTTGCATCCGCAACCAATGCATTTGTATTTTTCTTACTTGTTCTTTATGAACATCAAGTTAACTGAACCAACAAAATAAAAATTCAGATAGAAAAACAGATGTGTTCAGCCCTGAGTATTTTATGGAGAAAGGGACAAAAAAAAAAGTATCTGCAAAAGGCATAAACTCAGAGATATACTCATGACTGGCTGTAGGGACTGTGAGCGACTTAAGTGAGAGGAGGGGAGCCCATCCTGGCTGGTGGATAGGATAGCGGTGGTTAAAGTTTTCCACACTCAGATACTGGAGGTGGTCCTCAGGGAACTGTGACCTGTTTACTGCCCCAGGCCTTAAAATGCTGCCTCCAGGCCACTGAGGCCTGAGTGTCCAGGTGCTCTGAAGAAAATGTCACCCAAAGGATGAAGTATGTCAAAGGATAGTTAGTTTTTTTATATGTTGGAAGATGGATTGTGTCTTATTGTGGAATGTCAAACATTAAAATGCCTGTAGCATAATCAATTAATGCATGTTTCAATTATCAGAGGGAGAGTAAATCACCACCAGAGCCACTTATTTAGAAGATTTGTAAGACCAAAAGTTTTGTTTTGAATCTGCTTATCTATTTAATCCGTCAATAGATGTTTTATGAATAACTAATATATCCCGATGAAACTCTTATGGTTAAATTGAGCAGGTCAGGGCTTTGGAATGTCTCATCCTTATAAAAGACAACTGCAGCTTTGTTGACTGCTGTGTGGACTGTGGCCTTGACTGTAAATTCCTCTTGAGTTTAGCATGCTTGGCCAGCTCCAGCTCAGAACACATCTAGACTGTTACTGTTCTTCTGTCTGGACTATCTGAGTGCTGTCCTGTCCTATAGGAGGAGCATCTCGGAAGGGTCTCTTTCCAATCCCTGTTCCACCCCTGTTCCATCCCTGTTCCACCCCTGCCATCCTCTGACAACTGGGCTGGACACCTGCTGTTGGCCTCATTTTACTATGCACTAAGAATGTGCTCTTACTGTATGTGCTGAATGTGCTCTTACTGTAATTTGAAATATAAGAAAAGGCTCTGGTGGGTGCCTCTGTCATTTTCAGTAGCCCCCCCCATTGAAGTTAGGTTTAACATCTTCCATCTAGTGGTGACATGGGTAAAACGGACTGGTTGGTTCCACTAAAGGCTTGACTACACTCTTACCATCTATAACGCATCATTGGCTCTTACATTTAGATGAGAGAGAGACGGGCGAATCCAATCCCTGCTCCCACTTGAATCATACACATTGCCTTGTCTAATCTCCCTGTAGAGACGTCAAACTGAAACAGTGCTTGTATTAACCGCTTAGTCATTGCCAGCCCAATGCTGTTGAAGTAAAGGTCATAGAGTAATGTAGAGTTCAGTCTTTTGTGTAGTAGAACTGATTGGAATAACTACTGAAATATCCCTTGGTTATTGGAAATACCAAGAATGAGTAAGTTTGCATGACTTCATCTGTCAGATGGGACTGAGATTGGAGTAGTTCAATTGTATATAGGCCTTAGTCAAGTCATCCTGAAGTTCCCCTGTAAGTTCATGACCCTTCAACTTCAAACCAGTGGCTTTGGAGGCAAAGCCTACTCTTAGTGATACTTTGACCTCAGCAAAGTAGCTATTGACTGCATGACAAATACATACAAAGTAAGTTGAACGGAAGTCTTAAGTCTGAGTCATTTCACCATTCTTTGTAGAGGCTCTTGGCCTGTGCTTAAAAATGGGTTTGAAGGTAGTGGAACTGGATTGATACATTTATATAACTGATAGTATTATATTCAACTGTCACTCTTTAGAGCTGTTTTCCTCTCCTGTCCTAAATGTGGAAGAATTCCACAGTCCCTTTAACTGCTTTCACATCTACTTGTCTTTAACCTTTAGTTACAGTTTAATGAATCCCTCCATCAAATCTAGTCTGAAGTTTACGATATTCATTTCTAGACGCTGTCCTCATTACTGAGAGAGAGAGAGCACCATCTTGTCACCTCACTAACCCATAAACCTGTCCTAGCTTGACGATCTCTGTATTCAACTTCCCTTAGCATTCACCTGGTACGATGGCATGTGTGTCGTCAGCAGGCATGCCGGTGGATGGGATGGATCCTGGCATCTACCAGGCTGTACATCACACCAGCTCTATCACTGGGCTTTATGCAGCCCATAATTGAAGCCAGGCTGCTGATAGGGCTGCTTCTCTGAATCTCCGCTTAGATGGGAGAAATCGATAGTGCGTGCTGTTCCTTCAAAAGCCACATGTTAAATATTACTGACTTAACCATTACACTCTGTTTTCAGCTATTTGACCTGAGCCCACAAGATAAAGCAGAGAGAACATCGCATGGCTCTGTCTTTCTCATTGCCCGGTTCTGCTATCTCAGTCTGCGGCGCAGCTGTCACTGTTTGCATATTTGATATACTGGGGATGCTGAAAAGGAACAGGTGTTGAGTATTAGTTCCATTATTTTATTTCCCCAAAAATGTGGACTGGAGTCAATAGAGTTGTCAGAGCACATTATTGTAATATATGGCAATCTGACTTTTAAATTGACCATTGCTGCAAACCATCACCCTCCCCTTTTCTCCAGGAAAAAAAAGCGGGGGAAATAAATAATGCAGTTCAGGTGGACTGACCTCAAAGAGAGATCAGAAAGATGCAACTTTCTTTGAACCATTTTTTTTTTATGCTTTCAATACGTTTTACATTGATTCCCTGCATGAAATATTCTACCTAAAACTCCGTCCGGTAGCAGATATTCTGCTATTTACATTCTTTCAAAGTTTTTGCAAACATATTGGATATGCAGTAGGTTATTGTTCCAGTATTGAAAAAGCTCTAAACTGATTTGTCATACTGTACTTGTAACATCTTAATAGGGTCATTGACCTCAATGACCTGTGGTCACACACACACACACACACACACACACACACACACACACACACACACACACACACACACACACACACACACACACACACCAGCAAACTTTGAAAAGGTGCTCTGTGAGAGCCCATTAGTGAGGAAAGGTCAGGTCCCCATAGGAATCAGTGGAAGTCATGCTGAGTAATGGCGTGCATATGGAATATGTAACTCATTAAAGAGGCACTCTCAGCACCTTGCATCTGATTTCCAAGTGACTTCAGGATGCAGGGGTTTTGCCTCTTTTTACAAACTTAAAATGAAATGCACTTAAGTTTAGAAGTGATTGTGTTTTGCCTCTATTTTCAGAGGAAGTTTATTTCCTGAGGTTTCAACATTTCACACTGATCATCATATTAGTTACATTGACATCATCTTTGAATTAGACCATTTTCAAGTACGAAACCCATTTTTCCCAGTATTCCTGGCCTCTCTTCTCTTGAGTTCTTAAAGCAAAGGTCATACGCTCACATGGTGTATTTCTTTTACAATATCTATCCATTGTGTCACTGTGGGAGAGTCTTTTTGTAGCCATTTCCTAGTGAAAGCCTTTTTACTGGCTGCCAGTAGGACCTTCAAGAGGTACTTTTCTCTATTGTGTAAGTCATCAGGTATTTCAGCCAAGTACAAAGAAATGAATGTTTGTTCTGTCAAATCCCATTATTTTTCCAATGTTAGATCTTATTTCTCCCCAGTATGTTTCGATTGCAGAGCAGGACCAAAAGATATGAGTGATCCACCCTTGATAGCCCACATTCTCTCCAACAATGGTGTAGGGAGCTAGCCTGTTTTGAGTTCAGTTTAGGTGTTATGAAGAAACCTATAACATTCTTCCAACAGAATGCTCTCCATGACCTGGAGTTGGTGGAGCTATGTTGAGTCTCTAATATGTTCAACCATGTTTCATCAGTTATTTCAATGTCAAGTTACTCCTCCCATTTCTTTTTAATATAGTTTGTAGAATGTTTCTTTGAGGATTGAATACCCAAGTAAGATTTGAAGTAGTTTTTTTGTTACTCCCCAAGTTGTATGCGTTACTGAATACTTGGATTCATTTGAGGTGCTCGAGGGTCAGTCACTTTTATCTCCCTTAAGAAATAGTGTCAAACTTGTAGGTATCTGTAAAAATCTTGTTTATCCAAGCCATGTTTTTTTACTTTGGTCCTGGAAGTTATCTAGGTTCCCATTCCTTATAATTGTACTGAATGATGTGATGCCTTTCTGCGTACATTGTTTAAATCTGCTATCCTGAATTGCAGGACTGAGCTGGGGTCGTATGCGGGCCAACTCAGCAGTTTGACCGCTCTGTCTAAATTATTTTGCTTAACTACACTAAATCATGTCTTAAGAGCAAAATTAATCCATTGATTTTGTCTATTGTATATTTCTATTACCATGTCCTTGTTACCAATACAGTCAGTTTTGGGAATCTCTGTCAAAGTAGTCTCCATGTCTTTCCATTTGGATTCATATTGTGAATTGCACAAACACACCAGAGGTCTCAATTGGAGATCACATAATAATATTTTAGGTTTGGTAAGGCCATACCCCCACAGTTGTTTGGTAATTGTAATGTTGTATATCTAGTTCTTGGTCTCTTACTGTTCCAGATAAACCTTGATATCCGTTTATCCCATTCACTAAACTGTTTAGGCGGGATTTCTATGGGCAGGAACAAATACAGTAACCTTGGCAGGATGTTAATTTTGCTTGTTTCAATTCTACTACTAAGATCTAAGGGAAGTGAATTCCACCTGTCTAGGTAATCATATACTTTCTTGTTGATGTGATCGTAATACACGTCATAAAGTTTGGGTGTATCTTTTGGTAAATGTATTTTCCCAGATATTTAATGGATGAGGAGGTCCAGGTGAAGTTATACCTATTCTTCAGCTCTTCCTGTGGGGTATAATTATATTATAGGGCTTGGGTCTTGTGTATGTAAAGCACATACCCTGAATGTGTTCCAAATGTTTGTAAAACATCCATCGATCTAGGTACACTTGAGCCTGGGTCTTTAAGAAATAACAGAACGTCATCAGCATACATGCATATCTTATGTTCACTGCCTCTTATTGTTATTCCCTCTAAGGTTGGGTCCTGTCTTATTGCCTGTGCTAATGGTTTGAGGTACAAGGAGAAGAGCGTGGGTGAAAGATTACAGCCTTGTCTTGCCCCTCGCTCTAATTTTATCGTTCATGACAAATGTCCATTTATCTTTATTCTAGCGGTCGGACATGAATACAGTGTTTTGATGCACTGTATCACTTCTTTGTTGAAAGAAAATCTTTCCATAACTTGGAATAGGTAATCCCATCCCACTGAATCATGCTTTTTCACTTCTTCTCTATAAATCTGGTAAATTTCCTGTTTTACCTTTTGAATCTCTCGTAATATAAGAGGGTCTTTGTATTGACTATGAGATCGTTCTAAGTTTCTTAATGTTTCCTGTAATTTCAGCGGTTTTTGTGCTTTAATCTTTTTCTTGAGAGATGTGGCTATGATCTTTCCTCTAATAACTGCCTTAGCTGCATCCCACAATGTAGCAGGAGATACTTCCCCGTTATCATTATTCTCCAGATAGATGTTCAATTTTGTCTTTATTGATTCCTTGAATGCTGGATCATTCAGCATGCTTGTATTAAGTCTCCATATATCAAATCAAATGTATTTATATAGCCCTTCTTATATCTGCTGATATCTCAAAGTGCTGTACAGAAACACAGCCTAAAACCCCAAACAGCAAGCAATGCAAGTGTAGAAGCATGGTGGCTAGGAAAAACTCCCTAGAAAGGCCAAAATCTAGGAAGAAACCTAGAGAGGAACCAGACTATGAGGGGTGGCCAGTCCTCTTCTGGCTGTGCCGGGTGGAGATTATAACAGAACATGGCCAAGATGTTCAAATGTTCATAAATGACCAGCATGATCAAGTAATAATAATCACAGCAAGGGTGCAACAGGTCAGCACCTCAGGAGCAAATGTCAGTTGGCTTTTCATAGCCGATCATTGAGAGTATCTCTACCGCTCCTGCTGTCTCTAGAGAGTTTAAAACAGCAGGTCTGGGACAGGTGGCACCTCCGGTGAACAGGTCAGGGTTCCATAGCCGCAGGCAGAACAGTTGAAACTGGAGCAGCACGGCCAGGTGGACTGGGGACAGCAAGAAGTCGTCATGCCAGGTAGTCATGAGGCATGGTCCTAGGGCTCAGGTCCTCTGAGAGAGAGAGAGAAAGAGAGAATTCGAGGGAGTATACTTAAATTGACATAGGACACCGGATAAGACAAGAGAAATAGTCCAGATCTAACAGACTGACCCTAGCCCCTGACACATAAACTACTGCATTATAAATACTGGAGGCTGAGACAGGAGGGGTCAGGAGACACTGTGGCCCCATCCGATGATACCCCCGGACAGGGCCAAACAGGCCTATAACCCCACCCACTTTGCCAAAGCACAGACCCCACACCAATAGAGAGATTTCTTCAACCATCAACTTACCATCCTGAGACAAGGCCGAATATAGCCCACAAAGATCTCCGCCACGGCACAACCCAAGGGGGGGCGCCAACCCAGACAGGAAGACTATGTCAGTGACTCAACCCACTCAAGTGACACACCCCTCCTAGGGACGGCATGGAAGAGCACCAGTAAGCCAGTGACTCAGCCCCTGTAATAGGGTTAGAGGCAGAGAATCCCAGTGGAGAGAGGGGAACTGGCCAGGCAGAGACAGCAAGGGCGCTTCGTTGCTCCAGTGCCTTTCCATTCACCTTCACACTCCTGAGCCAGACTACACTCAATCATAGGACCTACTGAAGAGATGAGTCTTCAATATCGACTTAAAGGTCGAGACCGAGTCTGCGTCTCTCACATGGGTAGGCAGACCATTCCATAAAAAATGAGCTCTGTAGGAGGAAGCCCTGCCTCCAGCTGTTTGCTTAGAAATTCTAGGGACAATTAAGAGGCCTGTGTCTTGTGACCGTAGCGTACGTGTAGGTATGTATGGCAGGACCAAATTGGAAAGATCGGTAGGAGCAAGCCCATGTAATGCTTTGTAGGTTAGCAGTAAAACCTTGAAATCAGCCCTTGCACTGAAGCCAGTGTAGGGAGGCTAGCACTGGAGTAATATGATCAAATGTTTGGGTTCTAGTCAGGATTCTAGCAGCCGTATTAGGCACTAACTAAAGTTTATTTAGTGCTTTATCCGGGTAGCTGGAAAGTAGAGAATTGCAGTAGTCTACTCGAAAAAGTGACAAAAGCATGGCTACATTTTTCTGCATCATTTTTGGGCAGAACATTTATGATTTTTGCAATGTCACGTAGATGTAAAAAAGCTGTCCTTGAAACAGTCTTGATATGTTCGTCGAAAGAGAGATCAGGGTCCAGAGTAACGCTGAGGTCCTTCACAGTTTTCTTTGAGACGATATAGTATTTATTGGTTTGCTATCAAGGTGTAGAGTTAGGTAAACTCCATTATGACCTGATAAGTCGCTCTGCCCGATCCTACAATCCTTAAGCTGTGTCTATCTGCATTGTACATGAAAAAGTAGTCTAACCTGGAGTATTCAGTGTGGCGGGCTGAGTAAAAAGTATAATCCGTATCTGTCATGTGGGTGTCACGCCATACATCAAGCAGTCCTAGATCCTGCAGTATCCTATTCATATTTTTAGCAACTAGACTCATTTTCCTATTTTGATTTGTGTTGTCAAATTTTGAGTTTAAAATCGTGTTAAAATCTCCTCCACAGATAAGAGTGCCAGAGGTTTCTGTGGCAATTAAATCAAACACCTTCCTGTAGAAGACCATGTCACTCCCCGGGGATGCGTATACATTAAATAATGTAACTTCCTTGTTATCCAGTTTATATTTAACAAGTATAAATCTACCCTCCTTGTCTTTAATTTCTACATAAACTCAAAATTAACTGAATTTGGGATCAAGATTGCAACTCCCCTTCTTCCCATTTTGTAAGAAGAAAAAAAAAGTATTCCTATATCCCATTTTCTTTAGTTTCTCGTGTTCAGGTGTGGATAAGTGCGTTTCCTGCCAGAATAGTATGTCACCGCCCTCCCGTTTCATCTTTGCTATTACCTTACTTCTCTTGATGTCACTCCCCAGTCCGTTTACATTGAGACTTATGACCTTATATTCCCGATGATGCATCAATATAAATGAAAACCCTGTGCACCATATCTGCCTGCTTAACATGAGCCTAAAAATGAACGATAAATCAAGAACGATAATAAAGCAAACCAAAGTGGGGAAATACTTTGGTATTTGGACTCCCATGTCAGAGGACTGTCTCTTGCCTCTGGGGTTTGAGGGGATGAGTCTGTCTGCAGGATGGGCCCCTCGCTCAGATATGAAAATGTGTGACGTAGTCAGTCACAAACAAGACCTGTTGGAACCGAAAATAATAAGGGCGCCTATTCAATAAACTTGAGGTTGATCGGTCAGTAGGTTGGGTTCAAAAACCTGCCCTGAGGCTGAGAGCCCTCCATCCTCCTCCCCTTGCGGGAAGCATGTTTGGAGCAGGTGTTTGGTGACAGGGTCAAGGATGCATTTTCTGATTACTGTCGCTGGTTTCTCTGCCAAAACAGTTGGGTCTATGTGAGTATATGGAGGATGCTAGAGAGCCTGCTGGCCCCAGCAGCTAAAGCATGGAGACATATGCCCAAAGTCTGTTCTCACTCCCTGTGTGCCGGAGTCAAACGGCAGCATCACATGCAGACTTTCAAAATAGCAATTAGCTTGAGTATAGATCAACATGAGATGGCCTCAGTTTGGTGAAACTAATGATGAAGTTACATAGGCTTTTTCAAATAATTTCATTAATATATCATCTGGTTGTCCCAAAATGTCGGAACTCTCAATGAATATCCAACTATTTTTGGTTTTTAAGATATTTTCTGAAAATGTCTGTTCCCAGCAGTGGAATTTCAATGGAATTTCTGCACTATACCTGCGTTGTTTGACTGAACCCTCATTTGTTGGTTCTTTTTGGCATCCGGGCTGCCCCAGTAATACCATGGAGACCAATTAGAATATGCCTAGTGATATAATTCAGAAACTGTGTTGATGGAAACATGGTCCTAATGATCATGTCAGAGACCCAACCAAAGCAGAGGCCTCTTCTGCTGTTGCTCTTATCGTGGCCAGACGGGGCCCTAACCTGTTTGCCCTCTCCATTGCTGATTCATAGCCTGAAACTTCTCTTTCATAACCAGGCTCCCATCATTCATCACGTCTGAGCTGAAGCCTTTAAGAAAAATGTCAGTGCTTTAGTCCTCTACGTTTTCTACTGAAAGGCGTCCAAGAGTCTGAACTCTTAATTCAATAAGAGATAAATTGAAAAAATTTGCAAATGTAAGCCGTATTCGCTGGCCAGAACCTAGGAGTGGGATTTTATTCCCCCTCGCTCTCTGTGCTGTAAATCTTCCAAGAGTTCCATGTTCTTGGCTCCAAACAATTAAGAAACTGTTCATTAGACTGACACAAACCAGAGAGAACCATGAGGGTGGGAAGTGGCTCTCTGTACGCAAGAGTCTTGGACGGGGCCCAAAGTCCCCCTGAGGGGCCTGCTGATTTGGTCACCATACAGAAGGTGGGACTGGGATGGGAAGGCTTTGGGTTCAACTTAATCCATTTATTTTGTTTCAGTCAACAGAGACCTTTGTAAAGTCTGAGCCTATCCATACATTGAGTTAAAAGGCACAGCGACTGCCAAACAAATGATTTAGCTTGCGTTCCATCCCCTAAGAGGAATACTGGTTTTGATTGCAGTAGCCAATATTTTTGTTGAACTGAAGTATTTAATTTAATTGTGGTTTGAAACTGTGTGTTTCATTTCACTACTGTGAGCTGACTGTTTGGTAGAGTTTGATTGATAGACAACCAGAAATGTTTATATATCAACCAATGGAATTCAAATGTTTTTGGATGTGTTTTAGTGATTGATTAAAAAGCACATTCAGCAGACAGGTTCCAATAAAAGGCAACATTTTGGGGGGAAATGGTAGCCCGTAAGGGTAACAGTCAGAACTTCAAAGGTCTTCTCTCTTTTTTTAGTACTGCGTTAAACTGATGCTGATTTTGTTTTGGATTCCTGGTGGAATGGCAGCTCAGCCTCGCTCAGTAAAGTGGATGACATGACGTTGCCCAGCTCCCGGCTTTGGGGTTATTTTTTTCGTTAAAGAGGGAGCTCTGGTTAAGCCACAGTCAGGGCCTTGTGTCAGTGTTTACTAAATGGGATTCTCTGGAGCACTGGCAGCTCTTCAATCCCCATTATATGCTCTGTCTGGACCCTGATTGTGTTGTGTAGTGTAGTGGAGGAGCTGCTTGCTTTCTCCCAGCCCTGAGCTCCAGAGATGGCCAGGTCGTTACTGGAAAAAAAGAATGTGTTCTCAATGGGGTACCCTGTTAAATGAAGGCAATATTAATCTCATTCCTCCTACTACTCCTCTTCCTCCTCCAGATATCAGAGTTTGGAGTGAACAGTAAAGGGAAATAGTAGTTTAATGGAAACCTGATAGGATGATGCATTTTGGCCTTGACTTTAGATTGACTTTATTTCCTCTCTTTCTCTCCTCAGTCCACCCATGTCTACGTAAGTGATAACAGGGAAGAACGGCTGATTTCCTCATAGGTGAGGGTAAACGCTGACGGACTGTTCCCTGTTGGTGCCCTTGACGTGGGCTCCTCTAGGTTATCACACCCCGCCTTTGGCACTGGATCTGTTCTCATTAGACTGTTGTGGAACCTTGTAGCCATCTGCAGCGGTTCCTACAGCAGGCCAGGCCACCCTCTTTTTCTCTGTGGACCTGGCGTGCTACCAAGCGTTAGAACGGGAGACTGGCCTTTGTGATTTGTCTGCTTGTACCCAGGCCTGAGTTATGCCATCCATCCTGTACTGTAAACACAGGGATTGGATGGACCCCTGGAGACCAACTGGATCACCTCTTCTTTTATTACCTCAAAGCGAATCCACTGGTTGCCATTAGCTTGGAAATATGTGCTTCATCTCCAGGGTCAATCACATTCTTATTCATGGAAGTTGTGACTTTTTCATTGATCATCCAGTTGAATGATGGAGTAGGCCTATGTGTTCAAATAATTTTACTTCAACTTTGTTTTTAGAGCTCACTTCTTCAAGTAATATTTTCCTAATTTTACTCTGTAATTTTTGTTAATATAGAGCAGGTCATTTTGTTTGACAAGAAACTTCTCAAAGGTCACTGGTCACCAATCGCTGGTTAATCAATTCAAAACCCTTCTGGTTCATTATATCTATTGTTTTGAGTGTGGAAACATGAGCTTCCTGTTATTTTTGGAGACATTTTTGGAGAAAAAAAATCTAAGAATATTCTAAAACGTCTCTCTCCATTTTTACTATGGTGGCTTCAAACAATGGGTGTTAACCATGCTTTGAATTTCATCCCCCAGGGTTGCCTCTTTCTGTCCCTCTCTCCATCCAGAAACAGAACCAGCTTTGTTTTTGTAATGATCACTTAAATGACACTTCCAAAGCTCAAGGTCAGAGCGACTTCCCCTTTCGGTTTGATTTAAGTGGCACCTAGCCACGCTACTGTAGCTAATCAAAAAGATTTATGTAGTGCATCACTTTGGCCTGGAATAAGGGGTGTTTGTTGACACCCTCCTCCAGGTGTTTTGGACGTTTTTGACTCACTATTATTGTAGCTGATGGAAGGCAGCTGGGGAGACCTTCCACTTGTTTAGTTTTAAAGTGTTTGGCAGAACGTGCAAACCTCTCCTCCCGCTTATCCGGAAAGTCTGTGTGTAAGCTTCCATAATTACATTGATCTTGAGAGGGTTTTACGACCTGCTGACGCAGTCTATCACATTTCAACATGGCTCTTGTTAACGGCCGCGGTGTTTTGCATATTCCAAGTTCACGTACAACCACGTGTGCTTCTCGTGTTTCCTGGTAATTGGGATTTTTCACATGATCCTGAAGTAGAGGACCAGAAGTAGGGAGGATGGGACAGACAGGCAGACGAGGGGTGGGCCTCAGAGCATTGCCAAATGGTTCCTCTCCTTGATTGAGTCAGAGAGACTGTCAGGCCAGAGGCGTGGACTACGAAAACCAGATGTTGACTTCCACTCTACATCTCCATAACCCTAAAAACGGATTGCAGTATAGTCCTAGTATTAGAAGCCTCGATAAAACGCTGTTTCGCAGCATTGTGTAGTATGCTTTTGTGTTTTGTTTTTTCTTTAAATGCAGGATGCCAGGAAGTCATTATTAGGCCCCCTTATCCAAGGAAATGTATCGTGCCCCGGAGTTTCCACCCAATCTCATCTTTTGGTCTGGTTTGAGTGAACACAACAGCCTGGGACAAAACCCTCCAAGCGCCCTAAATCTATCTTAGGCACTTATTTGGAATTTATGTGTGATTACTTACCATTAAGTGCCTAATAAGTACCTTAGAAGGGTAACGGGAGGAGGATTTATGTCACAATAGAATGGCCGACAGGGGTACGACGTCTTAGGCCAACTTAAGATGGACGACCACAGTAAATGAAAGTGAGCAGTGAAGGATGGGTTGGATTGAGAACCTTTAGTCAAACACTGCCTCTGGCTGAGCTTCGCAGCCCCCTGAGTCCCTAGAGGCAGCAGGTCATTGTTGTGTTCAAATATCCTGACCTTTAGTAATGAGAAGGCAGGTTAGAGGACGACCTGGAAGCGCTTTGTCTGCATCTCCTGGGAACACAAACACCATCAGTATGCACAGGAACAGCTGCAGGGCGCTCCATGTCAATGAACACGTTGTGACACCTATTTGTAATTTCACTGCAAAGAAATTTGGGAACCCTTTTATGGGAGCCTTGCTGTGTGAGAAAAACAGATAGCCAAGTGTATGTGTTGTGGGAGCGGATAACTGGTAAATCAGTCACTCAAATGTTTGATATTAAACTTGAATCGAACAGTACACATAACCTAGGCCATGACCTAACATTGGCTTCCTAATAGTACATGTGTCATGGTTTGTTGATTGTTCTGGACGTGGTGGAAAAAATTAACGCTGGGGCGGTTAAGCTGATAAGTCGTTTTCTTTTTGATGAGAGCTCTGGGTTTGGCAGGGATGTAGATTTGTATGCCCTTCCTTCAAAAGTCCTCTTAAAATGATGTTATGTCACCTGATAATGATATAGGCTAGTAGGCATTGTGAGACAAGAATGGGTCCCAGACCCAATATTTGCTTGTCTGGTAACTCTATTCATCTCTTTATCTTTACAGATAATCCATAGGCAACTTTGCTAATAGCTGTTCCGCCCACTAAAGAATGAAGGTGTGTGTGTGTGTGTGTGTGTGTGTGTGTGTGTGTTGGTCTCAAGGTATTTTAGTAGTTCACAGATTCAATACTGGGGATTTAGTTTTAGGTCTGATTTTACTCCAAAGGGTGTCCGCTACTCCCCCTTTTCATCCTGCCATTATTTGATTTGTTTAGAGGATTACTCAGCCTACTTTGGCTTTGGTGTTGCCTCTCCCCACTGTGCTTTCATCACTGCAGATTTCCCATGTTGATATCCCCATGTCATCCGATCCTATTTCTTCCTGTCCTAAAACCTAGTCCCATACCATGTACAGTGTGAGTTTCAGAAGCAATTTACGTATCTAGCGTGAAATTGAACAGCTGAAATAAGGCGCAGCGCAGAGATGTTTCTTGGCAGCTCTCCAGAAAGGGCTGCGGTTGCTAATCTGCTTTCTGGGCTTTGCTTTTCCCCCTGTCTTTGGTTGTTAAGCACTTTAGGAAAATGTATCTTAAGTGCTCTTTCATGTGTTTTTGTTATACTTATTGAGTTTAGCTTGCATGTAAATTCGCAGCATAGCATGCTCAGAGCAAAAGTCAGCGAATGGAGAGGAGGAAGAGCAGTGCTACTTGGCATTGATCCTGGGAGATGTTCTCTCAAGGCTGCCTGCCTGGGTTTTTGCTCAGTATAGTTGATCCTATAGCAGAGGTTGCTTTGGCTTTTGGAGTTTTCTTGAAAGAAAAAACATTTGAACTTTGATCCAATACAATTGAGAGAGACGTCCATGTTGAATAGAATAAGACAGTAAGCCAGCAGGAATCCAAATGTCTATGACTCATTACTCAAATATAAAACAAAAATGGGGAAAAATATCTTTGAAAGCAAAAAGGGGATTACTTTTTCCTCAATGGTAGTCCGTCTTTTCCACAAAAGCTTTCAGGAGTTGATATAGGCATAGGCCTACCTTTACTCAGTGGTGGAGGAGACCAAATACTGCGGCGTCTTCGAACTAAAAACAAGAAGAGTTTTGGAATCTATTCATGCCATTGGAAACTCCAATGTAAGCCACGTTTATGATTTAGAAGTGAACAGTTTTCTCATGTCATTACTTGTTTTGAACCCCCAACCACCTTCATTCTCCTTCAGCAGACTGGGTGATTTGTTATTTTTCTATATTCTTCTGTCCTCCCGGGGTTTTGTTGCCAAGGCAATGGTTGACAAATGCGGCTTTGGATTTGTGCGGGTATGTATCTGCAAAATGCTTGTGTTAAACACGACCAGAGGATCCGATCAGACCCTGAGGCGCGGGAATAAGGGAGACACACTGGTGTCTGAGGATGCCCTTCACTCAAAGGAAATGAGCCTGTGATAAACAGTCGTTGCCCGAATTCCTCCCCTTCTGTTGTCATCGCAAAAGTAAATACTCTGGGTGATGGTTTTGTTGTCTAAATCAACAGGCTTTCTTGCTCAGCTTAAGAGGATAATTTCCCCGAATTGAGCTCAAATGTAAAGAACACTCGTTTTTTCCGAAACATCCATTTACATCAAACTAAAATGACATCAAACTTCTCAGAAGAGGATTCGTACACAGGACTCAGTGATTCCATGGTTTTGAACTTGCCCAGTGAATTGGAGTGACTCCTTTGGAAATGAGTGCTGACTGTGACTCAAGCCAAGCCTCATTGAAGTAATTGGCTTGCACCATGCTGGGACTGTGCCGTTCAGTGACCAGGCAGGGGGAGATGGAAATAATTTGTGAGCAGGATGTATGTGAATTAATTGGGCCTGTGTTTAGGACTTCATCTAAATTAGTATGGAAGTGTTTTACCCTCAAAGATCTTACAGACACATTTTTGTACCAAAACAGCAGAGACCAACTTAGTTTTGCCGCAGGAAACAACTGATGTTATACTGGAATTGTAAAGAAAATTTAGCCGACATAGAGCATTGTCTCTCTTACTACCCTTCAAAAAATGTTCAGCAAACTAGTGCATTTGTTGGTACCTTGGCTTGTCTTCTTGTGATGTAATAAATAAAGCCAGATGTTTTCCTTGTCAAATGCTAATGATGTTCCTTTCCCCTCCTAATACAGACCACATGGTCTATGTTGTAAATAGTAACATGCATAGAACATGCAGGCTACATATCTGGGAGACAGAAAAAAGCATGGAATGTAGAAGTGGTTTCCATAAAAAGTCAGGTTGAACAACTTAAAGATGCATTTTGCAGAAATCGCTCCACCATTTCCTAGTTGCTAAAATTCGAATTGTTCGCCTAATTTTAGTTTGTGACAAAACAAGCAAGTATAGTGTAGAGCAGGTATTCCCTGGGGGTACGCACAATGCTGTCGGGGGCACACCAAATAAAAATGTGATTCACATTTTTTTAATTTTTTTTTTTATCTTCACATTTTCAAACAGTCCATTTATGTTTTCCAACGGGGCTATACATTTGGGTGAGGTTTTTTTCTCACCTGAGTAACCTCGTTTCACTGCCAAAAATGAAACTAAACCATGTTCAGAGAAATAACAATACAATGTCAAATACAGGTAGCCTAGTCAAATAATTAACATCCAATCACATTAACCGTTAATCTCTCGCGGGAATTCCAAACGTAGCTGCTGATCATGTTGGTATCTGTACTGATGGCGCAAAAGCCATGACAGGGAGACATAGTGGAGTGGTAACGAGCGTGCAAGCAGTTGCTCCCGACGCCACTTGGGTACACTGCAGCATCCACCGAGAGGCTCTTGCTGCCAAGGGAATGCCTGACAACTTGAAATACGTTTTGGACAAAACAGTGAAAATGGTTAACTTTGTTAAAGCAAGGCCCCTGAACTCTCTTGTATTTTCTGCTCTATGCAATGATAAGGGCAACGACCATGTAACGCTTTTACAACATACAGAAGTGCGCTGGTTATCAAGGGGCAAAGTATGGCACAGTTTTTTGTATTGAGAGACAAGACTGGTGTTTTGCGGGAACTATTTAATGAAGCTGCCAGTTGAGGACTTGTGAGGCGTCTGTTTCTCAAACTAGACACTCTAATGTACTTGTCCTCTTGCTCAGTTGTGCACCGGGGCCTCACACTCCTTTTTCTATTCTGTTTAGAGACTGTTTGCGCTGTTCTGTGAAGGGAGTAGTACACAGCGTTGTACGAGATCTTCAGTTTCTTGGCATTTTCTCGCATGGAATAGCCTTAATTTCAGAAGAAAGTTATTTGTTTCTGCCCATTTTGAGCCTATAATCGAACCCACAAATGCTGATGCTCCAGATACTCAACTAGTCTAAAGAAGGACAGTTGTATTGCTTCTTTAATCAGCACAATGGTTTTCAGCTGTGCTAACATAATTGCAAAAGGGTTTTCTAATCATCAATTAGCCTTTTAAAATGATAAAACTTGGATTAGCTAACACAACGTGCCATTTGAACATAGGAGTGATGTTTGCTGATAATGGGCCTATCTAGATATTCCGTCAAAAATCAGCTGTTTCCAGCTACAGTAGTCATTTACAACGTTAACAATGTCTACACTGTATTTCTGATCAATTTGATGTTATTTTAATGGACAAAAAAGTGATTTAAAAAAAAAAACAAGGACATTTCTAAGTGACCTCAAACTTTTTAACAGTAGTGTAGGTGAGAGTGGATTCTCGGGCCTCACTAGAATGAACACAAAAATAAATGCACAGACTGTGTGTGGAAAATTATTTATGACTGAGACTCTCTCCAATACAAACCAACATTGCAGAGGTCTGTGCATCCTTTCAAGCACACCCTTCTCATTAACCTCTGGTGATTTAAAAAAAAATGTTTGATTAAAAAAGAAGGTTTTATATGTAAGATTGTTAAATAAAGAGCAAAATGATACATTATTATTATTTGTGCCCTGGTCCTATAAGAGCTCTTTGTCACTTCCCACGAGCCGGGTTGTGACAAAAACTCTCACTCATTCTAATGTTTAATAAATGTATCGTATAGTGTGTGTGTGGCAGGCTTACAATGATGGCAAAAAACAACATTTGAGAGTGCGCTGACCCTGTGCTAGAGAGGGGTACGCAGCTGGAGGTTGAATGTTTGAAGGGGTACGGGACTATGAAAGGTTTGGGAACCACTGGTGTAGAGAATCATTGTACCATCTAAACCACTGTAAAAGACGCAAAAAACGGAACTTGAGAATGGGAAGCATAGAAATAGTGCACATAGCCTTGTTTTAAATGAGAATGACAGATCTATAAAACACTTTTCTATGTGAATTTGGTCAGGTTGCCCCAAAAAGTGACATATTGAAGCTTTAATTGATGTAGAATTGTGGTGAATGTAGACGTAGGCATATGTCAGAGAGAAGTTCAGGTTTTGAACTGTTAGGTCTACTGTGTGAATTAAGTTGTTTAGAAAATGAGTCAAGTCATTAAAATCTTGAATTTATATTGAAGGAATGTCAAACAATTTGAGGATCTTGAAGACTGCACATTTATGTCCATTATGGTAATGTCCCTGTTACCTAAAGTTTTTACACCAATTTACCCCAAAAAACTAATCTGTCCACATTTCCCTTCTTCACTTGCTACAGTTCTCTTGATCTTCTTGTGGCTATCTCAGCACACCTTGGTAATTGGTGATGTGGACCACATGTTGGCTTTCAATAGCCCTCTGTTCAGTCAGTGGCACCAGGACCTCTGGCACCAGGACCTCTCTTTCCCAGGCACATAGTTGTTGGCATCATCGTTAAGGGAGGGAGGGGGAGGAATAGCTTCCTCTCCTCCCCCTTCCTCCCTCCAAACCCCTCTTGGTAGAGCGTTGGTTGGATGGAAAGCTGATCAGTGGGCAGGCTGTTTTGAAAGAGGCTCCACAGCCCTGCTGCTGCCAGTGTCTATAATCTTCACGTGACCTCCGTGACCTTATTAACGGGGCGAGAGTGGCAGGACTGCTGTTACCCCTCCTCTTGGGGGTCAAGGTGGTTGAGGCGGGGAGCAGCTATTAGCTTGAGAGCGTCCTGAGGAGAGGCTCTTTTGAAACCCCCAGGAAACATGTCACGTTCTCCTTTCCCTTTCTCCTCCAATTAAAGTGATTTTCCTCACTGGTGGTTTTTCAGGCCTGTGAGTTGGGAGTTGTTTTGAATCAGTATTTTTTGGGATGTTTTGTTGGGAGTTTTCTTTTTCTGTTGAGTAGGTAGGCTGTGTGAGGTAGATTTAAAACGTTTCTATCACAATTCTTTGGAATTGTCGAGGTAGGATGTTTTTTTGTTTGTTGGAAAGGTATTTTATATGGGACTGATGAAGTTCATGCATGCTTTCTGGTTGTTCTTCTTTGTAATGTCTGCTGCATACACTGGCTCAGCTCAGTGTTGGCTTTGTTTGGGGAGCCATAAAACATGCTGTGCCATCAAGTTTAAAAAGGAAGAAGTACAGTATATCACCATTGAGAGCCAGTTACTCCATCATGATGAGATTGCCAGAGTGAAACTTCCATTAAGTTTTGCTTAGAGACCCTCACATTTCCCAACGGAAGAAAAAACTGTTCTGTGGGGGTTAATTTGGTCTTTTTGTCTCTCTTACAGCTTACCCATTGGGAAGCTCTTTCCAATCTGAATTCATGAACAGCATCACTAGGTTGGACAATATCTTTCCCCTGGTAAGGTATTTTACTACATCTTTCTCTTTCCTCTTATACATGAAGCAAAACATTTGCCTTTGCAACACTATGCATGTTTGACTGATAAACAGATACAGGTCTAAATCCTCGGAATCAAGTACATACGCAGTATTTTCTTTCTTGACATTTCAGTTACTTTTAAAAGTGACCAATCCATTAGTTAAAATAAACAAACTTGCATTAACTAATAGTTACCAGTACTTTGTCTTCAAAGAGCTGTTGGATAATAAAGATTCCAACTTTAATGTAATCAGATACTGAGTATGTTTTTCACAGTGAATACACTCTGCTTTCCATTGTACCCTCTCCCCCTTTCCCATTCCTCTCTGTCTGGCGTGCCCAGACAAGCTGTCAGTAAAAGTCAAACAAAGTTTTTTTTTTCCTGCTCTTGCTACAACTGGGTCAGTGAGAAGCACAAGGTGAACATGTTTACCTGCAGCTCATGCAGGCAGCCCTGCTGAACCACTGAACCACCTCCAGAGCCATGTCAAAAAGCCCACAACTGTTACATTTTGCGAGAGGGTTTCCCAAGTTCATGTTGAAGACCATGAAGACCACGCAGTGTTGCGTGTTGCGGTCCAATATCTGTGCGTGTATGAAAGGTGGAGAGGAGCAGAATGGAACAGCTGGGTCTGCTATGTGTGCTTGTTTTGAAAATGTCAGAGTCTGGTGTTGATTCAGAGCAAAGCTGCATGCTCTACACCTTTCCTGCACAGCTGCAATGATTCTGCTCTTAATAAGGCCCACTTATGTACCCAAGACAAAGCTGGAGGGAATGGGATGGGGGTTAAGGGGTTGGAGGTGGGGGTGTACGTAGGTGGGGGTTGCAGTGCAGCTAGCTAAGTAAAAATATGGCTGCTGCCTGCGAGGGAACCTAGCAGCTGTGTTGACCGTCTCGTCTGACTGCGAAGAAAGGCACTGATTATAAAGTGCAACATTCTGGCACGGCCGCAGTCACAGCGAGGAGCAGCTTTGATCATTTAGCATTGTAAACTGCTCCATCATCTAAGGCCTCAGGTAATACCCTGGTTTATTAGCTTATGAAGGGGTTGAAATCTTTATCTACAGTACTGGGCCCTCAAGCACTTTTGATGCCAGCGCTGAAGTATCTTTTTCGTAACGAGCTCAGTGTTTTCCTTATATTCAATTAACAGCGGCGGGCCGCCACTGCTAAATCGCTGCCGCCACTCAAAAAAAAGTGTTTTTTCTATGTATTTTATATAATAATTTCTGTGATGGTAAAATGTTTTCAGTGTAAACTTAAATGACTAAAACCAGATGTAAACTATGTAAAAAGTTAAGATAATCTTTGAGAACTAACAATCATTAAAATAGAAACTAGACAGTCAAGGAGAATCTGTAAATTCCTAAAATGTCATGATTTTGTTATAGTGTTTGATTCACTCATAGCATAAGAATCCAGCATAATCCTTTGCAAAATGTGTAGAATTGCAGAGAATTTGCTTTAAAACAGTGAACTCCAAGGGGAAACACTGGAACTTTTGAGCAGTTTGTTTGTGCCCATTTGTGGCAGCTTGGAAGGAAGATATACTAGGCTGCTTAAAGTTTTTAAAATCTGTTGATTTTGATACACAATTGGCAACTATCTCGATGAGCTTGTTGATGAATGTGTTGAGAAAGTATGAGATAGTTGCCAATTGTTAGTCGGCAAGATGACTTTGAGTAAATTGAGTCATGTGTGACCTTCATGAAGGGCCTTGGATGTTTCAGACAAATGGAGCCCTGAGGTAAACTGATAGTCTAGATACCAGATGGCCCACAACATGCTGCCAGAGCTGCTCCTCTCTGCTTTGACATGTTCAAACCCACAAAGCATACAACCTCTCTACCCGCTTCATGAATGATTCAACCCTAGCAGGAGATTTTTCACCTAATGCTCAGTCACAGCTTATTTCTGGCAGTGATCCCATCTGTGTTGGACACCTCACCGCTGACTCCAGCATAGGCGGTGTAGTGAGTATATTTGTTCAGTAACGGATGCCCGAACTCTGAAACTCCCGGTCGGTCACTCTGATTGGAGTTTTCTTTTCCCTTATTGGGTTCCTCGCCGTCCTAGAGGTTTCATCAAAGGGCAGATGTAGGCTATTCATAGCTAGGGCAGCACTCTTCCCTATAATTCATTTTGGCTGTTGTTTTGTCTCATCTTTGGTCTATTGTGTTGGCAGTTCTGCTGGTGGTCCCATATAAACAACTCTGAAAGGGGTTCCCCTCTCTCTCTCTCTCTCTCTCTCTCTCTCTCTGTCTGTCTGTCTCTCTGTCTCTCTGTCTCTCTGTCACTGTCTGTCTCTCTGTCTCTGTCAGTCTCTGTCTGTCTCTGTCTGTCTCTGTCTCTGTCTGTCTCTGTCTGTCTCTGTCTGTCTCTGTCTGTCTCTCTCTGTCTCTCTCTGTCTCTCTCTGTCTCTCACTGTCTCTCTCTGTCTGTCTGTCTCTCTCTGTCTGTCTGTCTGTCTGTCTCTGTCTGTCTCTGTCTGTCTCTGTCTGTCTCTGTCTCTGTCTGTCTGTCTCTGTCTGTCTCTGTCTGTCTCTGTCTGTCTCTCTATGTCTCTGTCTGTCACTGTCTGTCTCTGTCTGTCTCTGTCTGTCTCTGTCTGTCACTGTCTGTCTCTGTCTGTCTCTGTCTGTCTCTGTCTGTCTCTGTCTGTCTCTGTCTGTCTCTCTATGTCTCTCTCTGTCTCTCTCTGTCTCTCTCTGTCTCTCACTGTCTCTCTCTGTCTGTCTGTCTCTCTCTGTCTGTCTGTCTGTCAGAGAGCCTGTGCCTCTGGTTTTAATGGGGTAATTGAAGTTAGAAGATGCCTGGTTCTGGTGTTGGGTGCCAGGAAGGACCAGCTCTGTGTCTCTGACCCCTCCAGTACAAAGGGACATTCTCATCCTCCTCTCTGAAAGCTGGGAAAAGTAAATATTTAGCAGGCTGCACAACAATGGCTGGCCCAGAGAGAGAATGAGACTTTCACCAGAACTCATGGCAGAGGAGGGGACAAGTTGGCTATTTCTGGAGGAGGGTTTTTTGGGGGAAGGAATCTCTCAAGCAGAAGTCTCATTTATAGGGCGAGGTTTTCACCAGAACCCACAGCAGCCACGAAGGGGACTTTCTGTCTAAATATATATTTAAGATCTTTCACACTGTTTGAGCGATCAGACATCCTTTCTGTCAGCGCTCTCTCTCCTCTGTTTGGAGAACTCCATTATGGCACATCTTTCTTTCTGCTGTTCTTTTACCCCCCTCTTTGACATTCTAACACTGTCTGTGTCTCTCTGTGTGTGTGTCTCTGTGTGTGTTTGTATTTATCTTTTTAAAAAGTAAAGTTACCAGCCTTCCTTTAGACACACTCTGGATTAGAGGTCGACCGATTAATCGGAATGGCCGATTAATTAGGGCCGATTTCAAGTTCTCATAACAATCGGAAATCTTAAAAAAAAAAAAAATTTACAGCTTTATTTAATCTTTATTTAACTAGGCAAGTCAGTTAAGAACACATTCTTATTTTCAATGACTGCCTAGGAACGGTGGGTTAACTGGCTTCAGGGCAGAATGATAGATTTTTACCTTGTCAGCTCGGGGATTCAATCTTGCAACCTTACAGTTAACTAGTCCAACGCTCTAACCACCTGATTACATTGCACTCCACGAGGAGACTACCTGTTACGCGAATGCAGTAAGAAGCCAAGGTAAGTTGCTAGCTAGCATTAAACTTATCTTATAAAAAACAACACATGGTTGATATTACTAGTTTATCTAGCGTGTCCTGCGTTGCATATAATCGATGCGGTACGTATTCGCGAAAAAGGACTGTCGTTGCTCCAATGTGTCCCTAACCATAAACACCAATGCCTTTCTTAAAATCAATGCACAAGTATATATTTTTTAACCTGGCTCGTTGCGAACTCTGTGAAGACTATTTCTTCCTAACAAAGACAACCAACTTTGCCAAAGGGGGATGATTTAACAAAAGCGCATTTGCGAAAAAAGCACAATCGTTGCACGAATATACCTAACCATAAACACCAATGCCTTTCTTAAAATCAATACACAGAAGTATATATTTTTATACCTGCATATTTTGCTAAAAGAAATCCAGGTTAGCAGGCAATTTTAACCAGGTGAAATTGTGTCACTTCTCTTGCGTTCATTGCACGCCGAGTCAGGGTATATGCAACAGTTTGGGCCGCCTAATTTGCCAGAATTTCACTTAATTATGACATAACATTGAAGGTTGTGCAATGTAACAGGAATATTTATACTTATGGATGCCACCTGTTAGATAAAATACGGAACGGTTCCGTATTTCACTGAACGAATAAATGTCTTGTTTTCGAGATGATAGTTTCCGTATTCGACCATATTCATGACCTAAGGCTCGTATTTCTGTGTGTTATTATGTTATAATTAAGTCTATGATTTGATAGAGCAGTCTGACTGAGCAATGGTAGGCACCAGCAGGCTCGTAAGCATTCATTCAAACAGCACTTTAGTGCGTTTTTGCCAGCAGCTCGTCCCTGTGCTTCAAGCATTGAGCTGTTTATGACTTCAAGCCTATCAACTCCCGAGATTAGGCTGGTGTAACCGATGTGAAATAGCTAGCTAGTTAGCGGGGTGCGCGCTAATAGCGTGTCAAACGTCACTCGCTCTGAGACTTGTGGAGCGATGGGTAACGCTGCTTCGAGGGTGGCTGTTGTCGATGTGTTCCTGGTTCGAGCCCAGGTAGGGTCGAGGTGAGGGACGGAAGCTATACTGTTACACTGGCAATACTAAAGTGCCTATAAGAACATCCAATAGTCAAAGGTATATGAAATACAAATCGTATACAGAGAAATAGTCCTATAATTCCTATAACAACTACAACCTAAAACTTCTTACTTAGGAATATTGAAGACTCCTGTTAAAAGGAACCACCATCTTTCATATGTTCTCATGTTTTGAGCAAGGAACTTAAACGTTAGCTTTTTTACATGGCACATATTGCACTTTTACTTTCTTCTCCAGCACTTTGTTTTTGCATTATTTAAACCAAATTGAACATGTTTCATTTTATTTGAGGCTAAATTGATTTTATTGATGTATTATATTAAGTTAAAATAAGTGTTCATTCAGTATTGTTGTAATTGTCATTATTACAAATACATTTTTTTTAAATCCGCCGGTATCGGCTATTTTTGGTCCTCCAATAATCGGTATTGTTATCGGCGTTGGAAAATAATAATCGGTCGACCTCTACTCTGGATGTCCTTTATCCCCCCCTTCTCTCCTATGATAGATTAGTTGTTAAGTTGTAAACCCTTGTACACTAGGCCTACATCACAATTAATGCCAACAATGAAAATGGGGGTTACGCTGTCTTTAGGCTTCAGCCGGGTTCCATTGGAAAGGCCTTAAAGCAGGTCTTTGTCTCCCATGCGCCATCAGTGTGACTGACATGAACAGCCCAGAAGACTGCGGGCGGCGTAGGGCTTAGTGTGCGAAGGTTGTACCCTGGCCAGGAAGAGAGGGAGCAAGCATGGGGCCCTATAATTCAGATTAACACAGTGGTTTACTGTAACTCCTAAATCCTCATAATTTACTGCCATTATTACTCCTCCAAAGGTGTGAGGTTCTTCAACAAAACGCATTGTGCCGGGGTGAATGGGCCTGACCCCTCATTCCAACCGTTTCCACTCCGAGAATCATTACGTTACGGCTTAGTGCTCACTGGCTGCCACTGCAGAGAGAGGTAGAGAAAGCCCAGTCCAGGGTCACTGAGCCTCTCTCAACACTGGGACAGCTTACTTCTACCACTGACACATAGTGGGGGGAAAGTAGAAGGGACATTTTGCCATGGTGTAGATGGCAGTTAAAAGAAACTCTAGCAACAATTAAGAACACCCCCGCACCCCACCCCCACAGGGATGCTGGCCCATGTTGACTGCAAAGCTTCCCACAGTTGTGTTAAGTTGGCTGGATGTCCTTTGGGTGGTGGACCATTCTTGATACACACAGGGAATCTGTTGAGCATGAAAAACCCTGCAGCGTTGTAGTTCTTGACACAAACCAGGGCGCCTGGCACCTACCACCATAACCCCGTTCAATCTTTTGTCTTGCCCATTCACCCTCTGAATGGCACTCATACATAATCCATTTCTCAAGGCTTAAAAAAATCTTCTTTAAACTGTCTTTACACTGATTGAAGTGGATTTAACAAGTGACATCAATAAGAGATCATAGCTTTCACCTGGATTCACCTGGTCAGTCTATGTCGTGGAAAGAGCAGGTGTTCTTAATGTTTGTACACTCAGTGTATATAATTGCATCACTGAACGTTAATGTTAGGTTGTTAATGATGGATTGCATCATGGAACAGAGGACAAAGACCAGTCATCACTGGCTAGAATCCTCCAACACTCCTCTCCAAACAAGCAATTTCTTTGTTAGAATTCATAAGCATGAGTAGGAATCAACACTTCAAAGGGAAACGAATGGAACAAACAAACAGACAGGATGAATATGGAAAATAACAGGCTGGCAATCTGTCTCTGTGTAGGGTTTTTAATTGGTGTGTTGTAATTAGTCCAGTTAAAGCTGTGTTGTTGGTCATGCTGCTCTAGCAGACTAATGGGCTGAGTATGGAGCTAAGTGGGTGCATGTCCACGGCTGTGCCAGCCAGCCAGCCAGTGGTTTATGAGCCACTCTCATTCACTTGTTCCTTAACACTCTCCCTGCTTGATTATGGATGTGTAGCCTTGGTGTGTGTGTGAGTGTGTACGTACATGTGACACAAACCCGGGGGGGGTATTGCATATGCGTTTATGAAAGGAAAAAAAGCATTTCCAATGCCTTTTGGGGGAGGCATGTTGACCCAAAGCATGATGTAATTCAATAATCCTGTCACTATAATTTTCCCACTTCTTTTAATGGGCAGGAGTTTAATCCAGGTTCTGTAGTAGGGCCCCATAATTTTCTCTGGGCGAGGAATTTTTCCTGCTCCATCCATTTTACTGTCATATTTCACTGTTTATAAATATTTATGCACATAACAGCTAATAAAGTCAGGTCTGACTAGGAACTGGACGGCTTTCCAGTTTTAATTTTGAAGATATTATATATTGTTGGTGGAGACGCCAAAAAGCTGTATCCACCCTTTTAATAATAATAATAACAGCTTGTTTTCTCATGTAAAATGAAAATGACAAACAGACCTTCACCCCTATAAGTATGCATATACATACACAAACATACCCTCATATGTCCATGTCTGCTCCGTACCCTGATGCTGTGAAGTGGGTGGATGGATGGGCCGGGGCATTCTATACAAACAGAGGGAGTTGTGAGGAGACACCTGTAGCTCTCAAGCCTCTTTCTCCTCGGCTCCTGGTACAGTATCAGTGTCCTTTTGATGTACGATTTGTTATTGGTTTTGGGGCCCGGGGCAGCAACGTTTCAAATGTGTTAAGTGGATCGGCTGTCAGAAAGTTCCACAGCCATTCTTTTTGAGTGATTCTTTTAGTATTATTTGTTTTTACTTTACGGATAGGGACTTTGAGATTAGCCCCCCCTTTCCCCACACTGCCCCCCTTCCCCCAGTGCACCTCTTCTATCACAGTGAAAAGACACACACACCCCATCCTCCACACCCGCAGTATCAGGGCCACATGTGAATGTGACAGACAGGAGTACACACATGTGAGTATTTACAGTCTACATGTCAGTGCTGCGTTCCCATGTCTCTCTCCCTCTGCTGGTACTCAGCGCGACACCCAGCACCTGCGCACCTGATACACACACGCACACACACACACACACACATTTTGCCTTACATTGATAAATGCACCCCTCACCACAGAAATCACTCTGAGAACTCACAATCTATCCAGTCTGGTACAGGAGAACTCGATGGGCCTAACTTTTCTACAGTCATTTTGTTGTTTGGTCTTAAGATTGTAAGGGGAAGAATTTGAAAGGTTTGCTCCATCCAACTTGCGTCCCTAGCCATTCTCTACATATGGCAGGGATAAGCCTTAAAGAGAGAGAAGTGTTGTGCCTACAGGGCTGAAGTGATTTTTATTTGGAACCACTTAATTAGATGTGTATTTGTTTTAATTTTTATTTAACCTTTATTTAACTAGTCACTTAAGAACAAATTCTTATTTACAATGACAGCCTACCCCGGCCAAACCCGGACGATGCTGGGCCAATTGTGCGCCGCCCTTTGGGACTCCCAATCACAGCTGAATGTGATACAGCCTGGATTCGAACCAGGGACTGTTGCACTGAGATGCTGCGCCTTAGACCGCTGTGCCACTCGGGAGCCCTGAAATTGCTTATTTTGGCAAGAATGGTAAATAACCTCTTGTGCCTTTTAACCAATCATAAAGTGCACAGAACTGTCTTAGAGTGCCTGTAAATTACACCAGTCCAAGACCAGCTTTTTACATTGGCTGCCATTCTTTACTAAACCCTCATAACAACGTATAGCTGGTTAGCTGCCAATAGCTAGCTGAATGCCATTACTCAGTCATTCTGGGAAAGGTTAATGCACTGTTCTGTACTGGTCTTGAGGTGTATAGAGTAGTATTACTTAGCTGTGAACAGATCTAATAACTGGGCCTGCACTTACCATGTAAAAACCAAAAAGAGAATGAGGTGGGAAAGGAAGAGAGATGTGAAAATCGTATTGTGTTAAAATGTCAACACTTTTCTGTTTTTTTTCTGTTCTGGAGGAGCAGCTGCGGAGGCCTAAGCCCCGTCTCAGTGGTTTACCCCCTCCGTAGGGAGCATGACAGAGTCCAAATGCCAACTCTGCCCCAACCCTCCTAAAAAGAGAGAGACCCATTAGTAAGGCTAATACACATACACACACACTCTAGCCCTCCCAAACCAGAGTCTCATTAGTGAGGCGAATTCACCCCAACCCCGTCAGAAAGTCTGCTTGTCCTTGGGCCGCTGAGTGAGATGACACAGGATGAAGTCATTCCATTTATGTTGGCACAGAGACCGGGCTGATGCCATGCCTGCCAAGAGTTCTTGGACACGTCTCACGATGGTGAGAGGGACAGGAACCAAGAGGTTTGTGTCGCAGTACGTTGGACCCACGTCCAGCATTGGCTTTGTAAAGCCTGTGTTGAAAACCCCACTGAAATAAGTCAGGTGGTGACGTTGAAGAATGCATGTCGGTGAGAGTTGGGAGAGGTTCCTGTTCATGTCTCCTCTCCTAAAGCATCTTTTTTTACATGATTATTTTTGGATAATGTGTGTACCTTATTATCCATAATTCCATTCATTTTGTGCTCTCCCAGTATTTCTGAATGACAGTATTATGTCAGTGGTGTGTGATCTCACACCTAGACTGTTTTGCCACAGAAAATGTAGCGTCGTGATTTTTCCTCTCTCTGTCCGGCACTGTGTGACATACCAACCGTTGAATCAGAGGGTCCCAGAGAAATTTGACATCCCCGTCCCAAAAGGTAGCCATCGGAGGCTGGATTTTGACAGACATCCCCCCACCCCTCTTCCTTCCCATCAGAGGCCGGGGAGGAGAGGAGCTGCCCTGTCCTGTGTTTGTAGAGCAGGGGCTAGGGGGAAGTTTGACTGGAAAGCTTTGGCTGTGTTTGGGCAATTCATCAAAGGCTCAGCCGACCTGATGAACAAACGCTAAATTTGGGCTCCTCAAAGAGTCTCTTTCCATTACCCCCAGAGGCCAACACCAGCCTCCTCCTTTTCCTTCCCCGTCGGCTCGGCTGGACTGCCCTGTCTGTCTCAGCCCTTCGTTAGCATCTCAGCAAGCCCAAGGTCAAACAACTACTCTTTCCTTCCACTGTCACTCTCCTCTAGTGTCTGTAGTGCCAGCCTCAGTTTGTTAGTGCTCTGAGAGCCCCCTTCTCGGAGAGGCTAGACAGGGATTGAAACTGTCATTGACCAGAGGAGGAACTATACCACAGTGTCTCTTCTGGCACGGAACGTGTTTTTTTGGATCAAAAATGTGCTTAGGTGGTGGGCGTGGCAATGAGCGTTTGCATTTTAAGCCAATTTTCTGCAATACTATAATAGATTTTTTAAAAATTTGTTTTTATTTGATTGAATATCTGAAACATACAATATACTTGCAGTATATATGACACCATACCAGTCATCCAACAGACTCCCATTCAGAGCAACACACAAAATCATCCAGGGTCAATGCTAATCTATAAGTACCTAGGTGTCTGGCTAGACTCTAAACTCTCCTTCCAGACCCATATCAAACATCTCCAATCGAAAATCAAATCAAGAGTCGGCTTTCTATTCCGCAACAAAGCCTCCTTCACTCACGCCGCCAAACTTACCCTAGTAAAACTGACTATCCTACCGATCCTCGACTTCGGCGATGTCATCTACAAAATTGCTTCCAACACTCTACTCAGCAAACTGGATGCAGTTTATCACAGTGCCATCCGTTTTGTCACTAAAGCACCTTATACCACCCACCACTGCGACTTGTATGCTCTAGTCGGCTGGCCCTCGCTACATATTCGTCGCCAGACCCACTGGCTCCAGGTCATCTACAAGTCCATGCTAGGTAAAGCTCCGCCTTATCTCAGTTCACTGGTTACGATGGCAACACCCATCCGTAGCACGCGCTCCAGCAGGTGTATCTCACTGATCATCCCTAAAGCCAACACCTCATTTGGCCGCCTTTCGTTCCAGTTCTCTGCTGCCTGTGACTGGAACGAATTGCAAAAATCGCTGAAGTTGGAGACTTTTATCTCCCTCACCAACTTCAAACATCTGCTATCTGAGCAGCTAACCGATCGCTGCAGCTGTACATAGTCTATTGGTAAATAGCCCACCCATTTTCACCTACCTCATCCCCATACTGTTTTTATTTATTTATTTTTCTGCTCTTTTGCACACCAATATCTCTACCTGTACATAACCATCGGATCATTTATCACTCCAGTGTTAATCTGCATAATTGTAATTATTCGCCTACCTTCTCATGCCTTTTGCACACAATGTATATAGACTCCCCTTTTTTCTACTGTGTTATTGACTTGTTAATTGTTTACTCCATGTGTAACTCTGTGTTGTCTGTTCACACTGCTATGCCTTATCTTGGCCAGGTCGCAGTTGCAAATGAGAACTTGTTCTCAACTAGCCTACCTGGTTAAATAAAGGTGAAATAAAAAAAATAAAATAAAAAAAAATGCCCTGCTCAAGGGCATGTTGACAGATATCCCATCAGGCCAAAAAACGTGAACCCGAATCCCCCAAGATCCCCCCACAGTTCCCCAATACCTGTCCATCAATCATTCGAGACCCCTCCCACAGTCCCCCCCCCCCCCCCACAAGAAGAAAAATGTAAATTAAAAATACAATGAATTCCATTCCCCACCCCCAAGAACCCCCCAATGCACCAACAACCAAGAGAATGAACTAAAGAGAACAAATATAAAGACAGAAGAAAACAGCAAACAGCAAGGCAAAAAAAAGAAAGAAAAATAATACATTTCAAACAAAGGACATCAAGGACAACTAACATCATTACAGCAATGCCAACTGTATATGTTTGTGTGCATGTCTGGCACTATTACATGTATGTGTCTGTGTTCTTGTATGCGTTTATTTGACTGAGAGTGTATATGCATGTGTACAAACACCTGCACGGCATCAGCCTCAGGCAAACCGGCATTAGCGGTAAAAACACTGCCCCTCAGTGTCATTCAAACGTACTATTTATTAAGTTTTATTTTGACTTTATTTTTGACTTTTATCTTTGACCATCATTCTATCTCTCACACAGCAACTCCACTCCCACTTGTCTCCAATTCCACATCCCAACCCTCAGCCCATCCCATCTATCTCTGCTGGCCACCCTCTTTGGATTTCTACGCAACATATATCTTTCAACTATGCTGTGATGGTTAACGTACAATTTCAATCTATCTAATCGAGTAGAATCCACAGATTGTGAGTTGAAGATAAATACTTTTACTAAGATTATTAGTAAATTGGTAATTGACTGACCCGGTCTCTCCAGATCTCCTAACAGTACTATTTATAGGGTCAATTTTAGATCAATGCTATGCATTTTCAGCCATTCCTGAGACCAGAAACAGGCTACCTGAGGGCAATACCAAAATAAATTGTCTATTGATTCTGTATCCTCACAACAAAATTTGCAGAGCTTCAATGATTTTATGCCCCAAATATTCAACGTTTTGTTGGTGGCAAGAATTCTATATAATAATTTTAGCTGAAAAGCACGAAGTCTTGCATTGTTTTATATATCATCTCATACACCCTGTACCATGGAATTGGTACATCAAAAATCTCTTCCCAACTATTTTGCAATCTGTATGGCACAGTTGTCAACATCCTGGTCCTCAAATTAAACTGGTATACTTTCCTATTTATGCTATTTTTTTCCTCCGCCAGTTTGAATCCTTTATATTGGGCAGACAGACCAGTTCCCTACCTCCTCCCGCTGCCACCTGCCTCCTCCATTTTTGGGGTAATTCTGTAATCAATTAGTTGTACTCTTGGATTCAGCAGACCTTCCCGTACAATTCTGATAACATAACTCTACCATGCCAATTTACAATATAATTTAAGAACAAAATACCCTTTTCAAACATCTTTCCCATAAATACAGGTATTTTATCAAGCAGCACATTTGAGTTCAGCCATAATATTTGCTGTAATATTTGTTCTATCTTTTCAGGGGAAAATTGTAGCCAGCTCTGCAATGCTTGTTTGAAAAAGAGAGACACTTTGAAAAAAGTATAATTTTCAATGAGACATGGCAATCTGCACAATGGATGAGCTTTTCTTAGTAATCTGCTTGGGAAACCATTTAGGGTTCAAGTAAAACTTTTGAATAAGTGAAGCTTTTAGAGAGAGGTTCAGTGCTTTTATATTTAATAATCTCAACCCACCTAATTAATATTCATTATACAGATAGGCACGCTTTATTTTGTCTGCTTTAGCGTCCCAGATAAATCAAAATATTTTTTGCTCATATGATTTGAAAAACGAATCATCAGGAGTGGGCAGCGCCATAAGTAAGTGAGTAAACTGAGATATGACTAAGGAGTTAATCGGGGCAATTTTTCCATAAATAGACAGGTATTTACCTCTACATGGTTGCAGGATCTTGTCTATTTTTACAAGTTTTCTATTGAAATTCATTGTGGAGAGCTTATTTATATATTTTGTGATATGAATACCAAGTATGTCTACTTCACCATCAGCCCATTTTATAGGTAAACTGCAGGGTAATGTAAAAGTTTTTTAAAGATCCAATACACTTATCATAATTAGGTTTTAGTCCAGAGAGTACGGAAAAGTTATCAAGATCTTCAATGAGATATTGCAGGGATCTATCTTGCGGACTATCTTGCGGGATCTATCTTGCGAAAATTCTGCCATAGAGCTGAGATTTTTACATTTTTAATTTAAAGCTAGTTTCCTGGAATTCTATGCATTTTTGCCAAGGATAATGCTGTTTTGCTCAAACATAATATCAAAATGGATACTGCTAAATTGATTGTTTTGGGAGTTTTCAATTCTCCCTGACTGTCTAGCTGAATATTATTATAATCAGTTTTTTTACACAACGCTTAGGTGGCCCGCCCAAGAATTACAATGGCAGAAAAATCCCTGCACTTGAGGAGAAGAGGAAGAAAAGGGATAGAGGTGGAGAGAGAGAGAGAGAGAGAAAGCCGAGGGTGCACTGCCGCTCTATGTGAAAGGAGGACAAAGGTCCAGTCCAAAGCCCTGACACCATGTGAAATCCTTTGTAAAAACAACTGTAATTAGAGGGCAGAGCCTGCTTTTGTGCCAAAGGGCTTTGTGAGGGTGGTACTGGTGGGGTGGGAGGTTACTTCCCAGTCCAAGGCTGGAGCAAGGCTGAAGAACAACCCTCTGTTAATTGGGTTCTAAGAATCCTTTCCTCTTGTCTTCTGAAACATACACATCTAGTTTTCTCTTTTTTGTGTGTGTGTTCTGGGATTGTCAAATATATGGCCTAGCAATTCATTGTGACCAAAAATAAGTGCGTTCTTGATCATCCCGATAATAGGCCTATTCCATCCTTAGAGGACTTGAAAGGAAAGGACAAACCATTTATCAGCAAATGACAAAAATGTCACTCTTCTATCAGTCTGTCAAAGTGAGTATAGAACAGGTGCTTGTGATCTCATTTACACCTCCAAGCTGCCCATCAACACCTATAAGAGGAATGTAGATTAGCATTATGGCCATCCAGCTACACCACCCCGGTATCTCTTTAATTTCAAGGTTTCTCCAGTCTATATTCATGTTTATCTTCTCTTCTGGGACATGAAGCAGGTCACATGGCTACAGCATGTAGCTGGATGTGGTTGCACTTTCTCCTGCTACTCCAGCAACTCCTTGCACTTGTTCTTTGGTCCCTTGAATCTCCAGCTAGACAATGAGGATAATTCAGCACAAAGGCTATTCTTCTAACTGTCTGTGGTCATAGGGAGAGGTGAAGATTCAGTTAGTGTGTATAAAGTCTAGTATACTTTAATAAACATACAGATTTAGGCCCAACCTAGAGTGTTCTCTTTAGGCCTTGTCTAACTTTGGCAGTAAGTCCTGGCCATCCCTGCGGACTTGGGGAGTGTTAAACGGGTGGGAGATGTCCGTCCTCACTCTGGGGGTGTCAGAGCTATTTGGTTTCCCTGGGTTTCCGAAACTTGGACTCACAGAAGCCACACAGCAATGTCAGCAATGCTGCAAGATGAGAGTGATACTACCCCCCCCCCCCCCCATTACCACATGCAGGGGTAACTGCAATGCACAATGGGGTTGTAACATCATCTGACGGATGGTTCCTGCCTGATTTCAGCTTTCACGATTGCCTATTAGGTCACCGTAAATGTGCTTCCAAATCAAAAGCGAGTTGGATCATGTTTAATTTATAGCAGGAAACCTTTGTGCACTGCATGTTTTTTTCCTCTCAGCTGTTTGAAGTTTTATGTCCTTGGAATGTGCAAGAGGGAGCGGCTTTGGCTCTTTACTTTGGGCATTTGTGCTGCATTTTGTTTAAGAGTAGGCCTAAATGTATTCTGCATCTGTGCAAACCTGAACGTGTATCTTTTGTAAGGGATCCTTCAGTTGTCCTACAGTATTTTACTAGTACTAGTCACCCTAGTACTTTCAATATTGCTTCGACCCTTGCATTTAGGAAGTACAAGCTCCAATAGAGCAGGCTATTGCAAAACCTTATCACATTTCCATTGGTGCTCCAAATTATAACAGGGAACATGAAACAGAAAACTCGTTCCTACAACTGTCTTACTCCAGGTCCATTCCTGGAAGTGTTTAGAAATGTCTCTCTCCTTCTTTTTTTTCTCTTTCATTTTTGGCGGAGCCCGTCAGTTTGAACTGTGGGTGATCAGTGCTGGGACCAGTATGCTTTGATTACAGCTTCATCCCGTTACTGTGCCCTTTGATGTGGTTTCCCTGCTGTCCAGGGCCGCAGTGGCCACCAGCCAGCCTCTTGTTATTTCAAAGGGGGCATCCTCACTGGACTCGGATGGCCTGGGCTGACCAGGCAGATGACCACCACAGGCATGGCTGGATACTGATACACCAGGCTTTAGTGTGATAATCCTAGCCACTCATGAGGTTTAATGGGGCTATAGGCTCTGCACTTCAACCATAAAGCCGTTTATTCACACTGAGCTAACTAGGCCCGTAATGCAGTGGTTCCTAAAATGTTTCACTCGGCCCCCCCCTTCCAGCATTGGCGAAGATTTGTGTTGGATGTTCTGCTAGGTTAACATTAGTATTGCTCATTGAAACTACAGATGTACATAACAAACCACAATGTAGGCCTATACAGCAGTTAGGACTCAATGAAAGTTGACCTGAAAGGTTGCTGCTGGTAAACGATGGTAAACACAACTGTTCTAAACAAAGAAATCCTAGGTACTTTCCTTGGAGCCAGCACCCTACTGCAGTGCATATTATGGTGTGCTATATGAACTGTGTCCTGATACTGGCGGACAGCTGAAATTAAAGCCAGGTATAGCCTCTCCCTTTCCATGATTCCATGTGAGGAAGAACCCCCCCCCCCCCCCCCCGCTGAGCAGAATGCTCTGAGTACAGAAAGTGTCCAAAGATTTTCCAACAGTCCGGAAGACGAGCTCTTTCCGTTTTTCATCTTTTCAATGTGGGAAAGATTGTGATATTGCATGGTGGTGTAATGGAGACATGCAACATGGGCACAAAATGTTCTTGAAATAGCTTAAAGGATATGGTAAACATTTTATTGTGTGGCGGAGGCCCAACTGTTGGTTGGGTATGGTTTTATCAGAAAGTCCACAGTGTGTTTTGAATCAAACCACAGTTATTTCAAGGGAATGGGCAGGGCAGAGAGGTCTGACCTAAAGGGAGGTCTGAGCTAAAGGGGAGTATATTTTAGGGAGTTATTACATTATAGAACCCAGCCAAAGGACGGAACACAGCTGGACTGTAATCTTTAATGTGGTGTAGGCCATGACGTGGGTGGGGTCATAATGAAGTGGTTTGAGGTAAAACAAAAAGGTGTATTGATACCAAAACCGTGATTATTTCACAACTTAACTTGACAGCTGATTTTTTTTTGGTCAGTTTAATTTGTAAACTTGGTGTTAGGTCATTATTCTCTCTTACACATCCCTCTGGCTGGAAATCCGCGTTATAATGCGCTTGACATTTAAAATAATAATTTCCAATTGAGCCGACATACAGTATGCAGCGTTTATCTTGAATGCAGATAGGCGACAAAGCGCGATCGGATTGAATCCTGGCCTTAGAAACCTCTCAATAATAGTCGGTGATTGTCTGAATAACATCCTAAAATAAGCAGGTCAGAAGATTTTCATTTTCCTGTTGTGATTATGAAATAAATCAGACTCATACATTGTTTCTAGTTTGTTTGGCTGTTTACTAGCTAGTAGCCTCGTCGAAAAACTACGTGATTTTGAAGGTATGGCAACGCGAGACACATGCCGCGTTCAAAATAACTGAGAACTCGGAAATGAGAACTGGGAAATCTCCGACTTCCTACTTCAGTGCATTTGAAATAACTGGGAACTCGGAAAAAAGACTGAGACTGAGAAAAATCGATTATAACGGTAATCAAACTCGGAGTTTCAACTCGGGCATCTTTCTAGAGCTCCGACTTTCCGACCTGAAGATCATTGACGTCATGATTTGACCTCATATTTTTCCGAGTCCCCAGTTGTTTTGAACGCGGCATAACTTGCTTGTGAGGGTAATACTACTACTGATGATGATGATGAGGATGATGACCTCCGTTCTTCCAGCTGCTGTGTGCTGCAGAGGCCTTGATTGGGTTAAAAGTCGACAAGCATCATCATGAACATCCTATCAGTGGGCTAGTGCGCAGTCCCACACCCAGACCACCGCCTGCGTTTACGGAGACAGGGTGCATGTATGTGTCATTCCGGCAGAACGCTTCTCAGTGAGAAACGACCTTCTTTCGCCGCGACGTGTTCCTCTCTTTCTGAGTGTTTTGTTAAACTAGTGGTGGATACTGTAAACGTAATCCGTTTTCGGTTAATACATTCAATTTAGGCGAGCGCGAATGCTTGCGTTTCGCAAGCATCCAGAGCTTGAACACTTCCAGAGCTTGAACACTTCGATAAGGTACCGTATCAAAAATCCATTAAATGTCTGCTGTGCATTGATCCTCTGAAAAATACTGTTTTAAAACCCATAATCTTAATGGTTTATAAATGTATATTTGTGTCTGTTGTTCCAACTGTTTTGGCTACTAAAGTGGGAGTTTAGGATACGATGTAGATAGCGGATTCCTTCTCCGCTGTTACAAGGTACTGGAACGAAATAATGAAAAGTGATGTTTCGCTGAATGGGATGCACCGGTCTTTTGCTGAACGCTGGTGTAGATTCCTATCGGAATGTTTTTAACCCCATCATGTAATCTACATAACTTTAGTTGATCAACATTATATTTGGTAGGCTAATATGGACATACTTCGAAAAAAACAGAGAAACTTCTTCAGTTTGACAGCAGCTTAGTTAGAACGTTAGTGGTCATTCAGCCTACCTTTAAAGTTGAAACAAAACTACATTTTACTCAAATGATTTAATATGGTTTCATATCTCATAGTGAAGCAACATTATAGTTTATTTTCTTATTTAATCAAAATGCTCTCTCTGGAGCAATGCATTGTAATACATTATGGCTAAAGTATAAAATAGAAGAAAAAAAAATATGCTGCTTGTCTTCATTTCAGCTTCACATTGATTGGTCAAGGCATGATGACGGTATGACACCAAACCAGCTTATTTACCTATTTAACTTGATACAATGCAGTAGCCTTGAGCGAGAACGCCATATAGGTATGTAAAACCCAGCTGTGGAACTGGGCCAAAGTTTCAGGCTTGTCATAAGTTTCTCAGACACTATTAGAATATGAATGTCAAAGTCCTCATAGTCCTCTCGGGCATGTACTCGTAGTTTCCAGGATAAATTATGTTATTAGGCGGAAGTTATTAACTGTCTTGACTGAGTCCTCTTATTAACGATTGTCCTATTAGCATTAAGTACAGGAATGAGGTACTTTGCCTCCTGCTGCGTACCTCGTAGTTGCACAGATTCACCCCAAATTAATCACAAACTCAACATGAATGCAGAAAAATGCATCCGTTATTCTAAATTTTTGCAGTTTCCACAAACCTCATTGTGTCGGTCGTAAGCATAGTGTGACCGTCAATTCTTAAAACCAAAATGTGTAACATACCAGTGTTTGCAGATACACACAAAAAAATAGATATATAAATAGTTTATTAATTAAGTAATTGTTAAGGACTTGTCCTCAGTGTTCTTTTTTAGGACAGTCGTTCCACACTGTAATCTGTCCGTTGTTTCCTGAGGGCCACAGACCCCTGTTTGTGTCAGACTACAGACTGGCCTAGATGTCTCACCTGGATTTCAGCGCTCAGTATTGGAGCCCACACAGCCATCTAAATTCCTGTGGCCGTGGAGCAATGTTGAAGGAAGATGTGTACAGGTAGAGGGATGCAACTGATTTTTTTAGCCAAGCATAGTCATGTTTTTCATATCACAGTTCATATCACAAAGATCCAGACTACTCTCTTAAGTCTCTTTTTCATACTTAATCATTTCATTGCCACCTTTCAGCTTTTCTATCATTGTTGGTAACTTGTGATTTTTGGTCAACTAGAAACGTAACCTTCATTTCCACTGCACTGCCTGCTATTCGGAGCCCTTCAGACAGAGTGAGGTTGAAGTTCTCCTTCCCCCCCATTCCCACAGCTCTGACCTGACTGGGCTGTCAGTCTCATGTTACCCCCTACCTTATTCATGTTGAGGCATCGCAGAACACAGTCATTCACATTCACTGCATCATGGCTGTTTCCCTGCATAGAGAAAAGGTTTTCCTAGAAGGCTATATTGTATATCTTAATGGGTGTCGGTTGAACACAAACACATCCAGCTTAGTTTGGCGTCAATATATTTGATGTAGCCTACGATTGTGTGTGTGTACTGTGTTCATATGCGATCACATGGAGCCAAGCCAAACTTGGAGGAATGGGACCGTAGTGAGTTTGAGGGAACGTAATTTGCAAGAAGCTGTGTCATGTGTAAAGTTTGTCTTGACAGATGTGAATATTTTTAAATGCAAAATCTCTACAAGGTTCGGTAAAGAAAGTAGCCTTTAAAAAAGTTGCATAGTTTATCAAATAGGAAAATAAAGAAGAATAGAAGCCACATTCATTAGATTTGTTTTTTAAGGCAATATTTATGCGTTATGATATGGTAGTAATAATGTGTTGTGATGTACAGGGGGATTTTCTGCACTGCAGTACATTTCCATCTAGTGCAGTTCCATATCTATCTCTCGGTCCTAGGCGTGATGTGGATGAAGTAGACCGTACTGTGTGGGAACTAGTGAGAAGTAGTTTTTTTTCTCCCCACCTCAGCCATTAGTTATTGTAGGGAGATGAGGTTCTCTCAGGACTCCCAGTCACATTAGACTGAGAGAGATTTATTTATCTGGGTTCACGTCAAATCTGTTTCAGCGGGGGTTGGTGTTTTGCAACCTTCCAACTTAACAACCAACCACAACCGTGCATTACCTGTGAAAGGCAATTCACTACTTTTTTTAAGTGTGTCAAGCCATATCATGGCAAAAACATATTTTTTATTTTTTATTTTATCTTACTCCAAAATGTCCCAACTGAAGTCATTTTATATTACACATAGCCTGAAAGTATTCTTTAATAAGAGTCATAGGGTCTGAAATGCTAGCAACATGAACACTTGAAGACCTCTGTTTAATCTTATTCTGTTGGAAATAGTTTATACTTTTCATAATGAAGAAATAGCCTATCTCATACTCCATGAACAGAGGCTGCCAATTCATACCCTATCGTATCGTATTCATACATTATACATCACACTATTTAGACAAAAATGGCAGTGAGGAAGGTAGAGAAATATGGTAAAGTAACTGACTAATATTTCACATTTAGCTTTAATTCAGAAAATCAATGAGGATTGATCACTAATTAACTTTGTGTAGCTTGTATCTGTTCCCAGTCTCCTGGCCTAGAAAGAACAAGTTAATTATCTGTTTTCCTGACTGGTCATTGCATTCTGTTTTGATCTGAGTTTTGAGTGTGAACCCTTGCACTGTTTACTGTCTCATTCTCTCCCCTTCGCCCACGCTACTCCCTGGCTCCAGGCCTCCTTTCCTCTCGTTGCCCCATTCAGCTCAGCTCACCAGCTCTGTGTGAATAGAGTCAATGTTCATCTGAATGTCAACATGACTAGCTACAGTTAAGAGCTAACTATTGGCCTGTCTGCTTTACCTCCCCTTTTCCGTTTATGTTCTGCAGAGGAGTGGCAAACCCTGCGCCAGGCCAGCAGGAGGAGGACGATGGCCCTGAGTGACGCCAATGGTGACCTCCTGCTCCTCAGCAATGGCAGCCTGTCACCCAGCGTCACAGAGGCCAGTGCGAGCCTCAGCAGCACGGAAAGAAGGGACGTCAGCGTTGTATCCACACCCAGAACACAGCGGAGGCAGAGGCACCAACCAAGGCCAACACCACCGCACAAGGAGCTGCAGCAGAGATCCAGAGTGAGTCAGAATGGAAGCATCATCAAGCAGAATGGTTCCCTAAGGGCCTCTTCCTCCACCTCATCACACCTCACAGACTCTCAAAGGTTGTCCAAGCTCCTGCCCTCCACAACCTCCTTCCCCTCTACTCCTCCGCTGTCTCCACCTCCCCCGTGCTGCCACCGCTGCCCATTCCATCCCCCCCTGTGCTGCCACGGCAACCAGCAGGAGTGCCACATCTTCCAGACCCATGCCCCTGCCCTGCCCCTTCACCCGGGCTCCTGCTGCCTGCAGGCCTCTCCTCCATCCCTTTGTTTACACCACCGCTGGCAGGAGCACCTCCAGAACCAGCCCAATGTGGCTGGCCTCAGGTACGTGTGTGATGACTGTGTGTTTCTGTGTGTACGCCGGTTCGTGCTTCTCTCTGCAACGGGGTGGCCTTAGGCATATCTCTATTACCCTGCCTCTCCAACAGAAGCCCTTTCATTGCATTTCCTTGCCAAATGGCTGCTGACTGAATGCTTACTAACATATCACGGTATTTAGGGATAATGTTAGGGGTGCTATGTAGTACCATTATGCACATGGCTGTTTAAGAATCTGTACATGCATGTAACTGTAGCCTTGCCTTTTCCCCCAGTTATGCCTCAGAGGAATGTTTTTTGAGTCTGTTTATGTAGGGTAGGTTTTAAGTTCTGATAGTGTGATATCTGAAACATTTTCGACATTTGACATGGTTAAGTAGTACTTTTGCATTACACCATGTCAGTCATGTAACTGCTTGCATGCTACAGAATTGGATCCTGTATTGAGAAATCATAGTTAGAACTGCCCTTTTCTCCTAACACATATCTAAATTCAGCTCTATAATCCCTCTGCCTGCCTGTTGACCCATTCCTGATTGTTCTGCTGTGTGGAGGTCAAGGTGATTTCCTAGGGAGATAACCTGTGGTCCCAGGGGTGCCAACCCAGTAGATGCAGGGAGGAGGAGGGGTCAGCCAGCCAGGCACCCAGGTAGCACAATACCAGCCCCAGAGCCACCCCTTCTGCACCCCCAACCCCAATAAAAGAGAGCTTTGAGAGCCCCAGGGGCTGCAGGGCCGCTGTCCCTCCTCAGGGTACCAGCCTGTCCCGTCAATCCACAGGGACTGTCCCCCTGGCCTCTCCCAAGCCTCCCTCGCTCATCAGCATTGAGGCTCTTCTAGGACAGGTGCTGATGGTTTCATGGTCTGGCTGTCCTCTTTCCCAGGCAAACACAATGCAGACAGTACCAACACACAGCTCAGCCAGACGAGATAATCTCTACAAGTATGTCTGGCCGGGGACAGAGGTTTCCTCCATGTGGCTTCTCCCTGATGTCATAACTCAAATCATTTTGCGTAACTGCCATTTCCTGCAATCTAGAACACAAAAATAGCCATTAGGGTGTGGTGTCTGGCCTTAAATTATAACAAATAAAGTTTAAAAAAATATACATATACACATACACTACTGTTCAAAAGTTTGGGGTCACTTAGAAATGTCCTTGTTTTTGAAAGAGAAGCACATTTTATGTCCATTAAAATAACATCAAATTAATCAGAAATGCAGTGCAGATATTAATGTTGTAAATGACTATTGTAGCTAGAAACGGCAGATTTTTAAAAATTGAATATCTACATAGGTGTACAGAGGCCCATTATCAGCAACCATCACTCCTGTGTTCCAATTGCATGTTGTGTTAGCTAATCCAAATGTATCATTTTAAAAGGCTAGTTCATCATTAGAAAACCCTTTTGCAATTATGTTAGCACAGCTGAAAACTGTTGTTCTGATTAAATAAGTAATAAAACTGGCCTTTAGACTAGTTGAGTATCTGGAGCATCAGCATTTGTGGGTTCGATTACAGACTCAAAATGGTCAGAAACAAATAACTTTCTTCTGGAACTTGTCAGTCTATTCTTGTTCTGAGAAATGAATGCTATTCCATGCGAGGAAAATGCAAAAAAAATTGAAGATCTGGTACAATGCTGTGTACTACTCCCTTCACAAAACAGCTCAAACTTGCTCTAACCAGAATAGAAAGAGGAGTGGGAGGCCCCGGTGCACAACTGAGTAAGAGGACAAGTACATTAGAGTGTCTAGTCTGAGAAACAGACGCCTCACAAGTCCTCAACTGGCAGCTTCATTAAATAGTACCCACAAAACACCAGTCTCAACGTCAACAGTGAAGAGGCGACTCCGGGATGTTGAGTTCCTCTGTCCAGTGTCTTGTGTTCTTTTGCCCATGTTAATCTTTTCTTTGTATTGGCCAGTCTGAGAAATATATTTTTCTTTGCAACTCTGCCTAGAAGGCCAGCATCCCGGAGTCGCCTCTTCACTTTTGATGTTGAAACTGGTGTTTGGCGTGCATTCGAAAAGTATTCAGACCCCTTGACTTTTATCAGATTTTGTTACATTATAGCCTAAATCTAAAATGCATTAAATTGTTTCCCCCCCTCATCAATCTACACACAATACACCATAATGACAAAGCGAAAACAGGTTTTTAGAATTTTTAGCAAATATATAAAAAATACAAAACTGAAATACCACATTTACATAAGTTTCAGACCCTTTCATCAGTACTTTGTTGAAGCACCTCTGGCAGTGATTACAGCCTCGAGTCTTCTTGGGTGTAAAACTACAAGCTTGCTAGACCTATATTTGGTGAGTTTCTCCCTTTCTTCTCTTCAGATCCTCTCAAGCTCTGTCAGGTTGGATGGGGAGCGTCGCTGAAAGGTATTTTCAGGTCTCTCCAGATATGTTCGATCGGGTTCAAGTCCAGGCTCTGGCTGGTCTACTCAAGGACATTCAGAGATTTGAACCGAAGCTACTCCTGCGTTGTCTTGGCTGTGTGCTTAGGGTCATTGTCCTGATGGAAGGTAAACCTTCGCCTCAGTCTGTCCTGAGCACTTTGGAGCCTGACTAGTCTCCCAGTCCCTGCTGCTGAAAACATCCCCACCGCATGATGCTGCCACCACCATGCTTCACCGTAGCGATGGTGCCAGGTTTCCTCCAGACGTGACGCTTGGCATTCAGGGCAAAGAGTTGATTCTTGGTTTCATCAGACCAGAGAATCTTGTGTCTCATGGTCTGAGAGCCTTTAGGTGCTTTTTGGCAAACTCCAAGTGGGCTGTCATGTGCCTGATTGGTGGAGTGCTGCAGAGATGGTTGTCCTTCTGGAAGATTCTCCCATTTCCACAGAGGAACTCTGAAGCTCTGTCAGAGTGACCATCCGGTTCTTGGTTACCTCCCTGACCAGGCTCTTCTTCCCCGATTGCTCTGTTTGGCCGTGCAGCTAGCTCTAGGAAGAGTCTTCCATTTAAGAATTATAAAGGCCACTGTGTTCTTGGGGACAGACAATGCTGCAGAAATGTTTTGGTACCCTTCCCCAGATCTGAGCCTTGACACAATTTTGTCTCGGAGCTCTATGGACAATTCCTTTGTCCTCATGGCTTGGTTTTTGCTCTGACATGAACTGTCAACTGTGGTATGGGACCTTATATAGACAGGTGTGTGCCTTTCCAAATCATGTCCAATCAATACAATTTTCCACAGGTGGACTCTAATCAAGTTGTAAAAACATCTCAAGGATGATCAATGGAAACAGGATGCACCTGAGCTCAATTTCGAGTCTCGTAGCAAATTAGAATTTGGTTTGGTCCCCCCAAAAAGTTACATATTGCAGCTTTAATTGTACGTAGTGGCCAGTCCACAAGGTGGTGCAGCACCGCTCTTACATTCTTTGGGGGAGAACTCTGCCACGTTTGTTGTCAAACATTTTTTTAAGCGAGACGCATTTAGCAAGTCGTTTTCCCCGCCTTCCTGCAAACCACAGACTGAAATATATTTTACACTGGAGCCATTTAATGCTTTCCTTAATAATTTACTTACTTTGTGTATTTTGTTATTTATCTCCAACTCCACAGCATACAAAATAAAAGTAAATATTGCAGTTACTCATGTCAGCTCCTCTTTATGGTAGCAAGTAGTTATGGAGAGGTTCATTTGTGTAAAACCATATTTTTGCTTACATCTTTTCGCATGGAAATTTCCTACCGAATTGAGTTAGATCCCTGTAACTTCATTAGAGAAATCTCTTCTGTGGCTGTGAGAGATTAGGTATATACTCGTATCAGGTGCCGGTGTGCGCACAGCAAGCTCCATCCACGCACATTAGGCAGTTGGGTGGGCAAGGTGTGGCAAAGGATATCATTGCAGCCATTTGGATGCATTCGCTGGCATCTGTGGCTTTCTTTAAAAAAATGATATATTCTGTGTCTGAATAAAGAGCTGATGTTCCTCAGCCGCTGTATTTAGTAAATAGGTCCCTCTTGTTCTGTGATGACAGGTTTGAATTACAGGCCGACGTTGAGTTGCTCTCAGTTCCAATCCCCTGTACAGTAGTATTGTGTCTCCAGAGAGATTGGAGATGGAAAGATAAGAGGGAAGGATAAGCCTGGCTGTCTGGTACACAGTCTCCGGTCCCTGACTGGCCCCAGACGTTCAGGGCTTTGGGCCTCTCCTTTTACCCTCGTGTTGGAGCACAGTGCGCCACAGAATCCCTCCTCGCATGGAGGGAGAGGCTTTTTAATGCCTCGGTAATTTGAGGGTACGCAGTCAGACAAGATCGTGTCAAATATCAATTTGATCTCAAAGGCTGTGATCCGTGAGATTAGGCAGGGGATTACATGTATGATTACAGCACTTGGCTGTTACGCCCTGCTTTATAGAGGCCCCTTCCTCCTCCCCCTCCCGATAAGGTTGCACTGGAGTTTCTTCCTCAGGCATTTCAGGCCTTTGTGTGTTTGTCCAAGAACTATACATTTAGGAACGACAGTATATAACTCCTCTTGAGAATACATGGAAAGTATTAATCCACCCATTGTAAGATTATAGTCTCTCTTTCTGTGTGTATGTGTTTTACTCTGAGAAGTAAATGGATTTATCCTTGAATGTCATGACCAAAATCCACTATTAAGGAGAAGGCCAGCTCAGCAGATCTGTTGAGTAGATGAAGGATCTCTCTGTCTGGGTCTGGGAAATGCATTAAGATTGGCAGTGTCTGAATGGTAAGATTATCCTTCATGGTGACTTTGTTTTTTTATGATTTGAGGATCATGGGGAAACAGTCAGAGCTGGTTTCTTCCAAGCCTGTAATTGTCTTGATAGAACACTCTCAAGGCACCTTTCAGCTCCTGCTGGTCTCCCAGAGAGAGAGTGAGAGAGCTGCGTCTACCTGTGCTGCCGAGACTGGCTTGACCTTCCAAGGCTGAACAACCCCCAAAGAGCCCGCTGACACTGAACTATTCAGGGTCATGTCATGTTTGTAACCTCTTCCTTCACACTCCACTCACCCGGGGAGGGGTTTTGCCCGTGCGTTGCTTCCTGCTACAGTACATTCATGTTATTGTAGCGGCCACAAGTTTGGATTGGTTTCATACTTTCTCAGATAGCCGGCATATTTTTATTATCTCACGCCTGTTTGATTTTGTACCAAGTACCATTTTTTTGGTTTCCATGGTGTGCAGAAAAACATATAAAACATGACACCTCATCCAGCTGGAATGTTTCATCATATTGGATGAATTAAAACATTTCTATCAGTTGAATATGTGATTATGACTAGGGGCCATATATGGAAACATGCAGAAAAGCCTTGATATGAATGCATAGACCCTCTTTTAAAAAAATCATGCCTCAGATAACTTTCACCCAGTGCGAGATCATTTTCGGAGACATTAACTAATATGCCAAGCTGTCTGACAGCTGCAAGTCCTGACCAGCCAGGCGGCCTGAAATTGATCTTTGTGCTATGGATTTCAGGGTGTCAGTTTGACAAGGCTTTGCACATTATAAAGAATAACAACTGTTTGCTATGCCTGCTGCGGTCTGAGGGAGCCTGGAGTCCTGGACCTGATGTGAACCCCTGTGAAGTAGCGGCAGGGCTCTTCACGCTACCGTTTTATCCATTTGGCCCATTAACCACTGTACAGGACATCCATCACGCCCAGCCTCAGCCTTGACTTATGAAGAAGCACCCTGGTGTCTCTGGGGAGATCAGGGGAAAGGAGAGATGAGCACTGCCTTCCCCAGAAAGATGAGGGAAGGAGGGAGGGAACCACCCAGTTTGCTTCCAGAGCCTTCCATTGGCTTCTTAGAACAGGTCTGCATCTATGTGGAGTGAGTTAAGCCCACAGATAGGTCAACACTACCCTGTTTCTGCCCTCAGGGTTGCTATGTTGTACATAGTGTTTTTGCCTCATGCATACAGTGGGGCAAAAAAGGATTTAGTCAGCCACCAATTGTGCAAGTTCTCCTACTTAAAAAGATGAGAGAGGCCTGTAATTTTCATCATAGGTACACTTCAACTATGACAGACAAAATGAGGGGAAAAAATCCAGAAAATCACATTGTAGGATTTGTAATGAATTTATTAGCAAATTATGGTGGAAAATAAGTATTTGGTCACCTACAAACAAGCAAGATTTCTGGCTCTCACAGACCTGTAACTTCTTCTTTAAGAGGCTCCTCTGTCCTCCACTCGTTACCTGTATTAATGGCACCTGTTTGAACTTGTTATCAGTTTAAAAGACACCTGTCCACAACCTCAAACAGTCACACTCCAAACTCCACTATGGCCAAGACCAAAGAGCTGTGAAAGGACACCAGAAACAAAATTGTAGACCTGCACCAGGCTGGGAAGACTGAATCTGCAATAGGTAAGCAGCTTGGTTTGAAGAAATCAACTGTGGGAGCAATTATTAGGAAATGGAAGACATACAAGACCACTGATAATCTCCCTCGGGTGAAAATTATCACAAGAATCCCAGAACCACACGTGGGGACCTAGTGAATGACCTGCAGAGAGCTGGGACCAAAGTAACAAAGCCTACCATCAGTAGCACACTACGCTGCCATGGACTCAAATCCTGCAGTGCCAGACGTGTCCCCCTGCTTAAGCCAGTACATGTCCAGGCCCGTCTGAAGTTTGCTAGAGAGCATTTGGATGATCCAGAAGAAGATTGGGAGAATGTCATATGGTCAGATGAAACCAAAATATAACTTTTTGGTAAAAACTCAACTCGTCGTGTTTGGAGGACAAAGAATGCTGAGTTGCATCCAAAGAACACCATACCTACTGTGAAGCATGGGGGTGGAAACATCATGCTTTGGGGCTGTTTTTCTGCAAAGGGACCAGGACGACTGATCCGTGTAAAGGAAAGAATGAATGGGGCCATGCATCGTGAGATTTTGAGTGAAAACCTCCTTCCATCAGCAAGGGCATTGAAGATGAAACGTGGCTGGGTCTTTCAGCATGACAATGATCCCAAACACACTGCCCGGGCAACGAAGGAGTGGCTTCGTAAGAAGTATTTCAAGGTCCTGGAGTGGGCTAGCCAGTCTCCAGATCTCAACCCCATAGAAAATCTTTGGAGGGAGTTGAAAGTCCGTGTTGCCCAGCAACAGCCCCAAAACATCACTGCTCTAGAGGAGATCTGCATGGAGGAATGGGCCAAAATACCAGCAACAGTGTGTGAAAACCTTGTGAAGACTTACAGAAAACGTTTGACCTCTGTCATTGCCAACAAAGGGTATATAACAAAGTATTGAGATAAACTTTTGTTATTGACCAAATACTTATTTTCCACCATAATTTGTAGAATTTTTTATGAATTTATTTGCAATGTGATTTTCTGTATTTTTTTTCTTCTCATTTTGTCTGTAATAGTTGAAGTGTACCTATGATGAAAATTACATTTTTAAGTGGGATAACTTGCACAATTGGTGGCTGACTAAATACTTTTTTGCCCCACTGTACCTTTACCCAGGATCAACCGAATTGGGCCAAAAAGCTTTCTCCCCCCCCGGTACAATTTATCACCTGCCTTAACACTGAGACACTTCTGCCTGTTGTAAAACTTGAGAAATGGGACCCTCCTGGCCTCTTACTTCGGCAGTTAATTTGCTGGTGAAGGTGACAATCTGGTGACAATCTTAGAAGCTTGTAAGCCGCTTTTGTTGGTTTTAGACGTTTTCACCTAAATAAACCCAACTTAATGCTCTCATCCATGGGTGAGAGGGATTCGGGGGGGTGGGAAGGATTCGGGGGGGTGGGAGGGATTCAGGGGGGTGAGAGTGATTCGTGGGGGTGGGAAGGATTCGGGGGGGTGGGAGGGATTCGGGGGGGGGGGGGGGATCCCGTACATGCACGTACGAAAAATAACAGGAGGGGTGAGCTCCCAGTGCCCCTGCTCCAGACTGTGCTCCAGTCCATGCTCTATACTAAATGGCCCCTGAGCATGGCGCAAAGCAAAGCCCATAAAGGTACCCACCCAAGCCATACTATCCTATAAACCAGGATCAAAGCTGCATCTGAACAGCACTCTGTCATAACTTCAAATTTGGTTGCTCTTTTTTCTTTCTTCTTCTGGTAGAGAGAGCAGTTAGTGAGGCTTCGTTACTGGTCCTCCCACGGCTGACTCGGCTCTCTGGGGGATTAGGCCTAATGGAAGATTTGATAACTTTTGTAATGCTTTATAAATAGTTACTAGCATGTAATATGATCCCGTATAATGCCCTTTTAACAGCCTGTCCAAATGGTATTTAAGTTGAAGGCACAATCCCTCAATCATGTATGTGCAAAATTGCATTGTATATTTAGTTTATAATGGACCTTCATCTATGGTTCCAATAGTGACTCCCCTATATTTGTTCTCATAGTTTTTCAAAACAGTCTTGAGAATACACTGTATTATTCTTCCTGGATTCAATTAATATTCAAACATTTAACATAACAATGCATGCAGCTTGGTGTACTAACGTCATTCTGATATACTGTAGATGTGAAGGTTCTTATGAATCACTAGTTTTTTTCTCTTAGTTTCTTCAGCCTCTGCGCACTTGGTGAACATAGCTAATGGTTGGAATTTTCCATCTCGGCCACCACCCCCATCCTCACACTCACTCTCTCAGCTCAGGGAGGACAGGTCAGACTTCATTACTGGCCTTAACTGACGCTCAGCCCCAACAGCCGCTGGCCCTGGTCTGCAACTCACCAGACGGCTGTGTCACCAGACACTTCCAAGATGTCACAGCGCCGTCTCGCCAAACCCTCTTTGTCAAGAGTTGCGGTTAGAGCTGGAGAGCCTTCAGACACTGTGGCCTTAGATGGCCCGGAGAGAGCAGAGAACATGGATAGAATAGTATAAAGAGGAGCTGGGAGGGATGAACATGTATCTCTTTACACAAAAGATACCCTGATATCTCTGTGAGATCAGTCCCAGGACAACAAACGGGCGTGCTGGATCAAAGAGACCCAGGCAGGAGCTAGAGGCACTGCTGTGCTTGAAACTGGATATTGTAGGTAAACAAAGAGGATTATGTGGTGCTTGGGCTTTTTACATGAGTTTACCTTTCTGTCTAGACATGTATGCACCAGATCACGTATCAAGTCTTAATGGAGGGCGTATCTTGAAATTGGGCCAAATGATGAGTAAATAAGAATTTGCTTAGTTAAATAAAGGTTATATAAAAAAATATATAGAAAAACGAGGGGGAGGTTTACTCTCAAAATGGCCACCACTACAGGCAGGGAACTCTAGCCTGGTTACCATTCTGTTTAACTGCTCTAGCCAGCATGACATCTGCAACAGAGTGTCAACTAGGGGTGGGCAGCTCATGTCAATCATGCGAAACTCCCAGATCTCCTTATCAAGCAGCTTCCAGGCCTTAATATGTTGTTGGACATCTTCATAAAGGCACTAGGAGAGGACTTGATGGGTCAGCACAGCTGCTTGCCGTTGGTTCCACTCCTTGACTTTGTGCAGTAGAGGAATCTCGGTCATGCAAGAAGCAAATGGTAACACAGCCTCCCGTCTTGCAGAAGCCCGGTCCTCAAGGTCTGAATGCGGATGTTGGATGTGATGGGTTGGGGCTGGTTGGGCTGGCAGCTGAAAGCCATTGGTTCCACTGCTGGAGGTCTTGTGCAGCCGCTTGTACCGAATGTGTTCAGCAATAGAGACTTTGACCTGTTGTCCTGCTACAGGAATAGGCCAACATACAACACACTCATCTAGTACTGCCTCCTGTTGGATCTGTGTCAAGACTGACATGAAGTCCATCATCATGACTATGAAATTAAAGGTGTTGGTATTGGTGGTATATTGTAGGAATTATTGCTTAAACCGGTTAAACTTGCTCATCGTGGATCTAGTCTATTGAGCAAATAACTTATGAACACCATAAGCCACCACATTAATAATTCATGACATGGACATACTTATTGCCATAATGACTTATCGGTATCGGTAATTCGCCCTGCTCGGCCTAGTTGACAATGTCTGTTGGTTAGCTCAGTGCAGTGTTGGTGAAAGCATGTGCAATACCCATACATTCTTTGGGGTTGGTCCTGAAGCCCCTGGACTCATGGGGGATAAGCTGGTTGCTATAAAGGGAGCGAGGCCACAGGATGATAAAGACATCTCTTGGACAGCTTGTAACTATTGGCTACAGTGTTGAAATCTGGCCTGTATGTATGGAATTTGTACACTCCCATATTTCAATCCCAAGAATGTGGAGATGGCAGCTGTGACCTCCAGACCCGATGCACTGGCTGATGTGGCTGTTCCGTTTCCCTTCTACAAACACACAAACAAACTGCGCATAGACTTATTATACAGCAGTAACCTCTTATTCAGACTAACATTTTCTCATACACGCTTGCATCCAGAGGCCTTGTTCTCTCCCCAAAATAACTAGACCTGTGCTGTGTAGATAGCTTGTAAATACAATTTTACGAGCTTGTAAGAATGAATACTGTACCTCATAAATCTATTTAAGGTGTACAATGGAAGTTGATGAGCCCTGACTTTGGTGGCTACTCCCTGATGGTCAATACTTTTTAAAACTCAGCATTTCACTGCTGTATGTTATGCCTATGGTATCGTGCTGATATTTGTATTTCACCCTCAAGCAACTCTTACAATTCCATAACTTGAACAAGACTCTAATTGTGTGCAGTGTTCCAGTGAGTTTTAATCACAGGAGCAAATAATTGAGAGTTGACAGTAATTGGGCTGACTTGAGCACTTCATGCAGCCCCTTATTACAGAATATATGCTGTGTCTGTTAGCAGTTTTCCCTCCTCAGCTCTGTAACCCCTGACCCCTCTCTCTCCTCCCTTCACTCCACCACACGTCAACATGGCCACCGCGGCCTGACCTGGTTGCTGCTCCCAAGTAACTTTATTAATTAACCCTGTGATCCATAAACATTCCCCTTTCGGGTAAATAGAATAACATTTAGGAAGGGTAGCTGTTGTAAGTTTGTGGAAGAATTGTGGGAGTTTGTTTGAAGGGGACTGGGATCAGAGAAGGGGAGGAAACCTGACTCTGTGGGTTGTCATCCTGCTGGATTTAGAGCCTGTGATCATCAGTCAACGGATTTCTCCTCCCCACCCCAGCACCTCCTCTCTTCTCCTTTAGAGGGTGTTTTTTCCAAGGACATTAGTCTGCATTTTTTCACATTACTACTCCCATTGACAGATTGGAAAAAAGAGAATTGAGACACAAAGCTGATATTTTTAATGCCAACTTCAATTCATATTCTAGGCTTATACTTTGTTTTTTTTTAAGTGAAAAAATATTTAAAAGTTTGCTTCATGCAAAAAAACATGCTGAAATAGAATCTGAGGATTCGGATGTCTGTCGTAAATCCAAAGTATAGGGCTACCTCTGTTTTAGACATCTTCTTATTCGTCTGAAATGTGGTCAGGGTTCGGAAAGTTTAAAATAGATCCAAAACAGATCGCGCAAATAAATAGGCAGCAGTGCTTTTTTTGATGGCTCCACGACTAAAGATGCTTTATGAATCCAGTTCAACCATTTACAATAACTCTCCTTCCTTCTGGGCCATATCTCTGTCCCGAATTCCGCTGTTCGAGGCCCGTACATGGAAACTAACAGACGGCATAGAATAAATGAAGTTACAGATTTTTCCTTGGCAAACAATGCTAACTTAAGGTAGGGGGAATGTGTTTTTCATTTGGCATTGTTAGTATCAGGCTCTCGTATTTTAAAAGGTTAAATCCCTGTCTACTTGAATGCAAAAAAAAATAGCAAAGAGCTTCACTCCAGGTTGGTAGTGTTAATGGGACTCAACTTGTGTCTACAATATGATGATTGTTCAAAGCCTGTGCCGTACAACATCTGGTTGTCATATTAACATGTTCAGCTAACTTTAAAGTGGATTTACTGCCTCCCCAGAAGTTACCCTGTGGTGAAAAATTCCTGCCAATAGCTTTTGTTCATCTGTGCTTCACAGTGCCATGGCAACCACTAATTATAGCATTCCATGGATTCCCTTTTAAAGGGGAGAATGAGGAAAAATACAGCCACCTCCTGGCACCTGTGTGCGTGCACTGTGATTGACTAATGCAGAGAATCGTCTGAGCTCACTTCCCTGTTTGGGATACTGATTTCCTTGTTTATGTTTCTTGTGTAATCTTACCTTGTCCATGATGTGGGCTGTGAGGCCTGTGCCAAATTGTGACCGTGGTAGTGCAATACTCATGCAGGTTGCAGTGAATAGAAGATGAGAATGAGGATGAACATGTCACGGTTGCAGTGTAAAGTAATAATGTCTATCGTCCCTAGGACATAATGTTAGGACAGTCTGTCCACAGTTCTAGAGACTTCATAGCCACCAGCCTGTGTGTATGTGATCATGTGAGTCTGTCACTGCCATTCGCTGTCAGTTTGACCAGTCAGAGTATACACTGAGTGGACACAACATTAGGAACACCTCCCTAATATTGTGAGTCACCCCCTTTTGCGTTCCAACAGCCTCAATCCGTCAGGGCATGGATTCTACAAGGTGTCAAGTGTTCCACAGGGAGGCTGGCCCATGTTGACTCCAATGCTTCCCACAGTTGTGTCAAGTTGGCTGGGAAACTGTTGAGTATGAAAAGCCCACACTCAAATTGGTGTGACTGGCACCTACTACCATACCCCGTTCAAAGGCACTTAAATCTTTTGTCTTGCCCATTCACCCTCTGAATGGCACACACACCCAAACCATGTCTCAATTGCCTCGAGGCTTAAAAATCCTTCTTTAACCTCTGTCCTCCCCTTCAGCTACACTGATTGAAGTGGATTTAACAATTGACATCAATAAGGGATCATAGCTTTCACCTACATTCACCTGGTCATGTTTCTAATGTTTTGTACACTCGTTTTTATGGCATATGAAGACATCTCCCACCTAGGGCTGGGCGGTATACTGTATTTTACGATATACCGGTATTGATGCACGGACCGGTTTGGGTTTTTACTTTACTTTCTATAACGGTATTTGAATGTTTGGTTTGTTAAATGTGATACGCCATATGTAATGTCAATTTTTGTAGTTTACTTCGCTACTTGAGTCATCTCTCTCCATGCCGCTTTCCACACAGTCCTAGCGCCGCCCCATCATTCAAGGAACAGATTTGTTGTTCCTCGATCACAAGACACTTGCATTAAGTCATCATGGTCAATGCAGCGATTGCAACAATGTTGATGACAACGATGCAGTTTTCACTATGCTTCTTCATTTAAATTCACTAGCGTTCTATAATTACACTATTAGTTTGTGTATTTGTAAACAAAAGCTGGTGCACGAAATCTAAGGAAGTCTCTAGATTTTGCTCGCCTGAAGTAGAGTATAGTGTGATAAATTGCAGGCCACACTACTTGCCTAGAGAGTTTTCAGCTATACTTTTCGTGGCTGTTTATTTACCACCACAGACATATGCTGGCACTAAGACCGCACTCTGTATAAGGAAGCTGTATAAGGAAATAAGCAAACAGGAAACCACTCACCCAGAGTCGGCGCTCCTAGTGGCCAGAGACTTTAATGCAGGGAAACTTAAATTAGTTCTACTAAATATCTATCAACATGTTAAATGTGCAACCAGAGGGAAAACAATTCTAGATCACCTGTACTCCACACATAGAGACGCGTACAAAGCTCTCCCTCGCCCTCCATTTGGTAAATCCGACTACAACTCTATCCTCCTGATTCCTGCTTACAAGCAAAAATTAAAGCAGGAAGCACCAGTGACTCGGTCTATAAAAAATTGGACAGATGAAGCAGATGCTAAACTTCAGGACTGTTTTGCTAGCACAGCATGGAACATGTTCCGGGATTCTTCCAATGGCATTGAGGAGTACACCACATCAGTCACTGGCTTTATCAATAAGTGCATCTAGGACGTCGTCCCCACAGTGACTGTACGTACATACCCCAACCAGAAGCCATGGATTACAGGCAACATTCGCACTGAGCTAAAGGGTAAAGCTGCCGCTTTCAAGGTGCGGGACTCTAACCTGGAAGCTTAAAAGAAATCCTGCTATTCCTTGCGACGAACCATCAAACAGGCAAATTGTCAATATAGGGCTAATATTGAATCATACTAAAGCTTCGGAGCCGGTGGTCTTATGTGGCAGGGCTTGCAAACTATTACAGACTACAAAGGGAAGCACAGTTGCGAGCTGCCCAGTGACACGAGCCTACCAGACGAGCTAAATCACTTCTATGCTCGCTTCGAGGCAAGCAACACAGCGGCATGCATGAGAGCATCAGCTGTTCCGGATCACTGTGTGATCACACTCTCCGTAGCCGACGTGAGTGAGACCTTTCAACAGGTCAACATACACAAGGCTGCGGGGCCAGACGGATTACCAGGACGTGTGCTCCGGGCATGTGCTGACCAACTGGCAGGTGTCTTCACTGACATTTTCAACATGTCCCTGATTGAGTCTGTAATACCAACATGTTTCAAGCAGACCACCATAGTCCCTGTGCCCAAGATCACAAAGGCAACCTGCCTAAATGACTACAGACCCGTAGCACTCACGTCCGTAGCCATGAAGTGCTTTGAAAGGTTGGTAATGGCTCACATCAACACCATTAACCCAGAAACCCTAGACTCACTCTAATTTGCATACCGCCCAAACAGATCCACAGATGATGCAATCTATATTGCACTCCACACTGCCCTTTCCCACCTGGACAAAAGGTACACTTATGTGAGAATGCTATTCATTGACTAGAGCGCAGCGTTCAACACCATAGTACCCTCAAAGCTCATCACTAAGCTAAGGATTCTGGAACTAAACACCTCCCTCTGCAACTGGATCCTGGACTTCCTGACGGGCCACCCCAGGTGGTGAGGGTAGGTAGCAACACATCTGCCACGCTGATCCTCAACACTGGAGCTCCACAGGGGTGCATGCTCAGTCCCCTCCTGTACCCTCTGTTCACCCATGACTGCATGGCCAGGCACGACTCCAACACCATCATTAAGTTTGCAGACGACACAACAGTGTTAGGCCTGATCACCGACAACGACGAGACAGTCTATAGGGAGGAGGTCAGAGACCTGGCCATGTGGTGCCAGAATAACAACCTAGCCCTCAACGTAACCAAGACTAAGGAGATGATTGTGGACTACAGGAAAAGGAGGACCGAGCACGCCCCCATTCTCATCGACGGGGCTGTAGTGGAGCAGGTTGAGAGCTTCAAGTTCCTCTTCGTCCACATCAACAACAAACTAGAATGGTCCAAACACACCAAGACAGTCTTGAAGAGGGCACGACAAAGCCTATTCCCCCTCAGGAAACTGAAAAGATTTGGCATGGGTTCTGAGATCCTCAAGGTTCTACAGCTGCAACATCGAGAGCACTGGTTGCTTCACTGCCTGGTACAGCAATTGCTCGGCCTCTGACCGCAAGGCACTACAGAGGGTAGTCCGTACGGCCCAGTACATCACTGGAGCTAAGCTGCCTGCCATCCAGGACCTCTACACCAGGCGGTGTCAGAGGAAGGCCCTAAAAATTGTCAAAGACCCCAGCCACCCCAGTCATAGACTGTTCTCTCTACTAGTGGTACCGGAGTGCCAAGTCTAGGACAAAAAGGCTTCTCAACAGTTTTTACCCCCAAGCCATAAGACTCCTGAACAGGTACTCAAATGGCTACCCGGACTATTTGCATTGTGTTTGCATTGTGCTTCCCCCAAACCCTCTTTTTACGCTGCTGCTACACTCTGTTTATCTTATATGCATAGTCACTTTAACCATGTCTACATGTACATACTGCCTCAATCAGCCTGACTAACTGGTGTATTTACAATATTCGGCGCACATAACAAATGAACTTTGATTTGATTAGATTTATTTCCATGATTCCAAAAGTGTCAAATAGCATTTGCAACATTTGGTTAAAAATTAGGCCTAGATTGTTTGCCCATATCGTGTATCCGTACGTGGCAGTGTGGAAATGATCTCAAATGAGTACAGCAAATACAGAAATGTATGAAAATGCTTGAAATTATTTTTGAACAGTATAAAACAATCAGAATGGAGAAAGACCCATTGAAATCACTTAGAATGTATGTGTTGCCACTACTCATAAAGCAAATGTACAACTTTTATTATTCAAAAACATAAAAAATATAGTCAAATACCGCCATACCATCCAATTCTTTTAAAATACAGTGACATGATATTTGGCTATATCGCCCAGCCCTATCTCCGCCCCACCTCTACCCTCCCTCCCTCCTGTCCCCATATCCTCACGCTCCTGGCCTTGCTCTTATCTCTCCTGGGCCCTGTGTGATCCGGTGGCCGTATCTGATTCCCCCTGACTTGTGCTTGCACTCTGCAGTCCGTAGGCTTCCCACTGATCTGGGAAGGTGCTGATGGGAAGTCCAGACACATCCAGAGCCGCTGAAAGCTTCTTTTGGCAACGGGGAAGCCCAGTGCTGATCCTCTCTGTCTGTGTTTATGGCACAAGAGAGATCACACTAATGGGACTCTAGTCCTCTTCATGCACTACAGCACTGTGTGGGGCTTTGTAGGTTAGAAACAGAAAGCAGACCTAAAAGAGATTGATATTGATGTTACTCTTGTCTAAACCGGTTAGTGTCAGAGATTCTTCAGGCGCTACATTTGTGTGTGGTTTTTGAATACATTATTATTATTTAATGAAAACCAAAAGTTCACCAAAAAGAGGTCGCTGTCCCCTGAGGGCATGTAAGTTTGAATAGAGCTAGTTGTTCCACACAAGGTGTGTGCTGCATTGCTGCTCAAAAACCTTTCATGAAGAAACATATTCCCCCTGCACGGATGCCGAGACAAATCTGGTTCTGATTGGATTTTGCTTTGACTTCTAAATGTAAATCTGATTTATCTCTCTTTTGTTTTTCAGCCCTGCAAGGCCTTTTCGGTTCCCAAAAAGGTAAGATCTGCCAAAAATAATTATCTTATTTTTTTTTTAACGAAAGCTCTTCTCTCGCTCTCCTTGAGTCCATCAAAACCCTGCCGAGCTGTCATTCCTGTGTAGTGAATCATCACAGTTATCGATGTGGAAAGGGCTCTCTGTGCCTGGAACCTGCTAACCACCTCACATGTTCCTCTACAAGACATGCCTTCCACTGAGTTTCCCTCAAGTCAGAACACTGAATATACTTAAATATCTACATGACGTTTCAATGAGCACCTTATACTCTTTTGGATATTCTACTAGTGTACCCTTCTCTTTTCTGTTTGGTTATCAGTACATATAATATTCGTATAGTAATAAAGCCATCAGCTTTGTGTTTAATCAACACCTGACCTTCATCTCCAGCTATGCAGAGCTGATTGCTGATTGGCCAGTGGTGGTGCTGGGGGTGTGTACAGTCCTCATCGTGGTGTGTGCCCTGGTGGGTATTCTGGTGCCAGACCTGCCAGACTTCTCAGACCCCTTACTGGTGAGTAGGCCATGCCAATCGAAGGAAAGCACAAAACTTTCTCCATAGAAAATACTGGACTTTATTTTGATCAAGATTGAAAACTTAGTGTTTCTGACACACCAAAATCATTATATTTAGTGCATGTGAAGAGTCCAATATGTCGAAGGTCAATTTCCTGGTGAACTAATAAATAGATGTCCTCTGTTTGTCTGTTTCTTCAGGGATTTGAGCCACGAGGCACGGCAATAGGCCAGCGATTAGTCACATGGAATAACATGGTGAAAAACACAGGGTACAAAGCAACCCTAGCTAACTACCCATTCAAGTATGCCGACGAGCAGGCGAAAAGGTAACAAAGCCGAACTCACAGATCCTGTCCATTTAATGTCATCCTTCTAACCCTTTAGTGACACATGTATTGATTCAACATCCCTGATGAAGGGGACTGGTCAGGATCAGGCCTCAGGCCATGAAATGGAGTGATGTATCCTGCTGACAGACAGAAACAGACAAGCACACACACTAAATCTCAATCCCATCCTGCAAGAGGATTGGTGGGGGAGATTGTTCAATCCCCGGCCCATCTCCATTACTCATCTTGATCACTGGGGAGGGGGAGGCTCCAGGGTCAGGCCTGTCAACAGGACTCTCTGCATCATTCTGCCATGGCCTCAGTCTCCTCTGACAGACTCCTGATTAAAGGAAGAATGTCTCTTTCAGATGTGTCCCTGAAACCCCTGCTCATCACAATGATCTGGCTATTATAATGATTAGAAAAATAAAGATTGCAATCTGATAGTGATCACTTCACCGATTATGATATAATCACTGGCTTTGTAATCGCTTAAATGGGTCGGTCTAAACCCGTTTCCTTAGTTTGTTTTAAGAATGACCTTTTCGTACTCTTTGGTTACCATGTGCAAATCTCTGCTGTGTGTTTGCTTTAAGCGGATTCAGTCTCGTTCTGTCATGTGGATCTTCAGAATTGATAGAAAACTTCATTGTAATGTATGAAGTGTTAGCAGTGCAATCACACCATTACTTTTGTATTCCAGTCACCAAGAGGACAGGTGGGCTGAAGATCACTTTGACAGAGATAAAAGACAAGCTGACTGGGACTTCAGTAAAGACAGTTTCTTCTGTGATGTCCCAGGTACAAACTCATCATGCTTCTCCCGTTTCAAGTGTTTGTCTAGTAAGTGTTTGACTGACTGAATGTTTGACTACGATGAAATGCTAACCGGATGCTCTTAATGTATGTGCAGGTGACAGATACTCCAGATTAGTATTCACATCTGCAGAGGGGAAGAACCTTTGGAATATACAAGCAATTAAATCCATGTGCAATTTGGACAATACACGGGTAAGTGGAACAGCACTGTTGATGATGTGCCTCAGCGTTTGCTCATGTCAAATTGTGCCATGTTAATGATTTTTCAATGCCTGAACTAAGCCCCATCATATTAGAAATTGTATGTTGGGTGTCTATGCTGCCTCAGGCTGGAACTAACCCAACTGATATATTGGCCTTGTCTCCTGTTATGGTCTCCTTGGGTCAATAGTTATGTTCTAGTCAGACTCTGTTCTTATATCTTGTTGTATTGTGTTGTCCCCAGGTGCGCTCCCATCCCCAGTACTGGAGCCTGTGCCAGCGCACCACCGACGCCTCCTGCTGCCCCAGCTGGACCCTGGGTAACTACGTAGCCATCCTCACCAACAAGTCCTCCTGCCAGAAGATCACAGAGCGCGACGTGTCACACACCCTCAAGATCCTGCGCTCCTGCGCCAAATACTACCACAACGGAACACTTGGCCCCGACTGCTGGGACATGACCACGCGCAGGAAGGACCAATCCAAGTGCACCATCGTCCCCCGCAAGTGCACCAAGTACAACGCCGTTTACCAGATCTTCCACTTCCTGGTGGACAAAGACTTTATGAGCCCAAAGAACACCGACTACCTTATCCCTGTCCTGAAACATGGCATGCTGTTCTCCCCCACAGAGAAAGGGGAGACCATGATGAACATTTACCTGGACAACTTTGAGAACTGGAACTGCTCGGACGGCATCACCACCATCACGGGTATTGAGTTCGGTATCAAACATAACCTGTTCCAGGACTACCTACTGACGGATACCGTGTATCCGGCCATAGCCATAGTGATTGTGCTGTTTGTCATGTGTGTGTACACCCGATCTGTGTTCATCACCCTGATGACCATGATCGCCATCATCAGCTCCCTGATCGTGTCCTACTTCCTGTACCGCATGGTGTTCGACTTTGAATTCTTCCCCTTCATGAACCTCACGGCCCTCATCATCCTGGTGGGCATCGGGGCGGACGACGCCTTTGTCCTCTGTGACGTGTGGAACTACACCAAGTTCGACAAGCCCAACGCTGAGCTGTCGGAGACGGTGAGCATCACTCTGCAGCACGCCGCCCTCTCCATGTTCGTCACCAGCTTTACCACGGCTGCCGCCTTCTACGCCAACTACGTTAGCAACATCACCGCAATCCGTTGTTTTGGCGTTTACGCCGGCACGGCCATCTTGGTTAACTACATACTGATGGTGACCTGGCTGCCGGCCGTGGTGGTGCTCCATGAGCGTTACCTGCCCAACATCTTCACCTGCTCTCAACCTCCCCCACAGCAGAGTGGGTTCTGCACTCTCTGGGCCAACCTGTGCCAGAAGGCCAGCAAGTGCCTGTTCACCATCTCCGAGGCCTCCCGAATCTTCTTTGAGAAGGTGCTGCCCTGCATCGTGATCAAGTTGCGCTACCTCTGGCTCTTCTGGTTCCTGGCCTTCACAGTGGGAGGGGCGTACGTGGTGTGTGTCAACCCCAAGATGAAGCTGCCCTCCCTGGAGCTCTCAGAGTTCAAGGTGTTCCGCTCCTCCCACCCCTTTGAGCGCTACGACGCAGAGTACAAGAAACTGTTCATGTTTGAGAGAGTCCACCATGGGGAGGACCTGCACATGCCCATCACCATCATCTGGGGGGTCACCCCCGTGGACAATGGGGACCCCCTCAACCCTAAGAACAAAGGCAAACTTATGCTGGACAACACCTTCAACATCGCCAGCCCAGCCTCCCAGCTGTGGATCCTCAACTTCTGCCAGAGGCTAAGGAACCAGAGCTTTGTGTTCCAGTCGGAGGAGCAGGACTTCACCAGCTGCTTCATTGAGACCTTTAAGCAGTGGATGGAGAACCGGGACTGTGAAGAGGCCTCGGTCTACCCTTGCTGCAGCCAGTCAACGTTCCCCTACAAGCAGGAAATCTTTGAGCTGTGCATCAAGAGGGCCATCATGGAGCTGGACCGCAGCACCAGCTTCCACCTGGACAGTAAGACCCCCGGGCCTCGCTTCGACATCAACGACACCATCCGGGCCATCGTCCTGGAGTTCCAGAGCGCCTACCTGTTCACACTGGCCTACGAGAAGATGCACCAGTTCTACTATGAGGTGGACACCTGGATCCAGGAGGAGCTGAAGAGCGCCCCGGCCGGGCTGAATTACGGCTGGTTCGTCAGCAACCTGGAGTTCTATGACCTGCAGGACAGCCTATCAGATGGCACTCTTATCGCCATGGCATTGTCCGTGGTGGTGGCCTTCGTGGTCATGCTCCTCACCACCTGGAACATCATCATCAGCCTCTACGCCATCCTCTCCATCGCGGGCACCATCTTCGTCACGGTGGGCTCGCTGGTTCTATTGGGCTGGGAGCTCAACGTGCTGGAGTCAGTCACCATCTCAGTGGCGGTGGGTCTGTCGGTGGACTTCGCGGTGCACTATGGAGTCGCTTATCGCCTCGCCCCTGACCCCGACCGCGAAGGGAAAGTCGTCTTCTCCCTCGGCCGGATGGGTTCCGCTATTGCCATGGCGGCACTCACCACGTTTGTCGCCGGGGCGATGATGATGCCATCCACGGTGCTGGCCTACACCCAGCTGGGCACCTTCATGATGCTTATCATGTGCATCAGTTGGGCCTTCGCCACCTTCTTCTTCCAGTGCATGTGCCGTTGCCTGGGCCCCCAGGGCACCTGTGGACAGATCCCTCTGCCCAAGAGGTTTCAGTGCCAGGCTTTCAAAGAGGGCACCACCAACGTCCCCTCGCCCCAGGGCAAGCATGGCACCAAGTACCAACTGGACAGTCGAGGAGGAGAGGTGGAGCATGAGCATTACGAACTGGAACCATTAGCTTCAAACCCTAGGAATGAGGAGAAACCTGCAGAGGAACAGGAGACGTGCACCCAGCTCTATAATGGAATAGCCCCCCACTCTGCCCTCTGCACACACATCCCCTTTAAGAGCAAGGCAGAGCCCGGCAGAGGGTCCTGCTCTGAAAAGGGACTGGGCACACTGGCTACTAAACCCAGATCCAAATGCCAGTACTCTCATAACACAACCTGCACATGTGGGGACCCCCCTCCTCCTCAGCAGTCTATGGGTATGCAGTGGACTCCCCACCCATGCACTCAAACAACCCAGGACTCCCCATGCCCCACTCCTCAGTTCACCCTCACAGGCAGCCATGCCAACAAAGGCCAGAACTTCCTATCCACTCTGGACGCCGTCTACAAACCCATAGATTGCCGTATGAACTATGTACACTGTCCCCCATCCCACTTCCACCACTGCACCCCGGGCAGGATGCCCAGACAGGGCCCTCACAGCTGCCACCTCAGAAGCTACTGTGTTCACACTGTCCCCGTCCTGGGTGGCCTCCCCAGGGACCAGAGCGCTGCCCCAGACCCATCTGGGCTGGAGGATTCACACCGGACTGGAGGGTCCTCTGGCCCTGGTGACAGTCCTAACACCCCAGCTCAGACTCAAGGTCCTCCTGCCTCTCCTCTGGGCTGCACGTTAGCCCACACACACCAAGGCTGCTGCAGGGCCAACCATGGAACGGAAAACGCTCCAAGCGTGGATAATCATGTGTCCACCACAACGCAAAAGGGCGCTTGTCATAAGATGCCCAGCAACCAGGAGAAGCTTGAAACTAGTACTACTCCCATCACACAGGAAGAAAGTGTTGAAAAGTGCAAACAGAACCCCAAAAAGGAGAGGGCATCCTCAGCCTCTCCTAAGAAACTCTACTGTTTTAACAGAACTTTGAAAGTAAAGTGCAATTCTGTCGAGTTTAATGTGCCAAAAGCTGAAGCCAATGTGCCTGCTCTTGCAATAAATTCAAAACCCTTATCTGAAAGTTTATGTTGACAGCAAATAAACTTATAAGATAATTCTGAAAGACTATATCTAAAGAGTAAACGTTTGTCATATCAAGCTATAATGTGCAGTGTCCCTGTGCAATTAAAGTGCTTGGTATATTTCATAGACCAAGTGCCTCATGTATTTCATCTAAAAGTATGGTCCTATATGTTCTGTGATTACTGTATCTACTATGCAGATAAAATTGGTTTGATCAGTCAGATGTACTGTTTTTGAGTACACAGTAAATATGTTGTGTGTTTATGGAGCTCTAACATGTCTACGGAAAGGTGAACCATTATACTTTATTCTCTAAGAACCACAGGCCTTCTTAGTTAGACATTCTGTTTCACGTTGCCAGATGCCTCTCGGTCCAATATGAAAGATGTACTGTATGATTATAAAGTCATTTTAACCCAATTGTCTATTTTTTCACACAGCTCCTATAGTATGAAATGAAAGTATCTCAAGGTTTTGTTCAAAGGGCATGGTTTGGAATAACAAATGGTACACCTGTTTCATTGTCTCACTCCCACTGGCGCCTTGAGAAGATTTGCTCTGTCTGGCCTGAGGCCACAGTGCTGTGCTGGGCTCTCATACATCACACAGATGTTTGATTTCTAATCTCCACTCCTCAAGAGCCTGCATCACATTCCAAGCTGGTCATACACTGTAAGTCTATGAGAAATGCTGACGTCCTACAGCAGGGATCCTCAACTAGATAAAAAATAAAATATTGAGCGGATGGTCAGGGGACCGGAACATAATTACAAATTATTTGTAGACTGCAGATTGACCGCAAGGAGCCCAAACAGATATATATTTGACTAAAACACAATCATTTGAAACCTTGCTTACATTTGCATATAATCACATCTCTCTATTATGCGTTGGAATACTTGGCAACAGATTTCCAAAAATAAAATCACTTGGAGCTGATTTTCTGGTGTGGGCGGGGGGATAAAACCATCCGCATGCCAAATTCCCAGTTGGGGAACCCTGTTATAGACCATCCACACCCCTCATCCACAGAGTCATTTTCTAACAGTGACCAAGGACGTATGTGAAAAGGGCATGAATTTCAAAGATAAACTCTAAAACCCAACAATAGTATAACACATATGGGTCCCATCATTTGATCTTGTAACATATCAATGACATGCTATTTTATTACCTTTCTCAGAATCTTTGGCTGCCCTTTGTTAACTCCGTCCAATAAAAAGTATCCTATTCATTTACGAATTCCATTCATTCACGAATCCTGTGTTTTATTTGCTCTTCTGGCTCCTGCCATCCATCCCCCCTTCTAACAGGTTTCCCTGGTGGTCCAAGATCCTGGCCAAACCTTCTGCTACAGAGCAAACATGTACATTAGACCGGGCTCTGCAGGCAGTATGACTCACTACAGCACGGCATACAGATTTATAATTACACTTTCAGTCTTGAATTAGTGTCAGATGCGCAGCTCTGAACTTGTATTGTAGGCTACCAGACGCCTGTAATTATCTGTGAGAGAGACACCAGGCTGGCACTGTAGCCCATCTCCCCGTAGTCTCTGACACCATCACCCTCTCAAAAACAAAGATCAGCAGCAACTCTTAACTTTAATCAGGGGTACAATAAAACTTTGACATATTGTGAGCGAGGAGAAATTCCTCTAGCGACTGCTAAGTCCTCTCTAATTACTCCCTTCACTCCCTCTCTCTTGCACACTCTCAGGCAAGGGTCATACAGGAACTAGGCATGGACATTTCTTAGCTCTAGTTCCAGCTAATACATATCCCTATTCCTGTTCAGCCTTGCCAATTACTGAGGGATGCAGATGGGATTTTAGGTCAATCATAGGTATGACTGTTCGAACCTCTCACCTCGCGCTACCTGGAAGCTTTTCAAAATGACATGTCTCCTGTGTAAGATTGCCCTTGTTTAACTAGCCCCAATGTTTCTGCAGCCCTGACCCCTGCCCTGAGGAATGGCACAGATACATCAGTACGTGCCTTTGACTGGGGAGGAGTGGCTAGCCACTTCACTGCAAGGAGACAACTACAAGAAAGATACACTGTTATACAAAAGTATGTGGATACCCCTTCAAATGAGTAGATTCGGCTATTTCAGCCACACCTGTTGCTGACAGGTGTATAAAATCAAGTACATGAAATGGGTTTCCATGACCGAGCAGCCGCACACAAGCCTAAGATCACCATGTGCAATACCAAGCATTGGCTGGAGTGGTGTAAAGCTCGCTGCCATTAAACTCTGGAGTAGTAGAAACCCGTTCTCTGAATTGATGAATCATGCTTCATCATCTGGCAGTCCAACGGACTAATCTGTGTTTGGCAGATGCGAGGAGAACGCTACCAGCCCCAATGCATAGTGCCAACTGTGAAGTTGGATGGAGGAGGAATAATGGTCTGGGGCTGTTTTTCATGGTTTGGGCTAGGCCCCTTAGTTCCAGGGAAATCTTAACGCTACAGCATACAATTACATTCTAGACAATTCTGTGCGTCCAACTTTGTGGTAACAGTTTGGGGAAGGCCCTTTCTTGTTTCAGCATGGCAATGTCCTTGTGCACAAAGCAAGGTCCATACAGAAATGGTTTGTAGAGATTGGTGTGGAAGAACTTGACTGGCATGCACAGGACCCTGACCTCAATCCCATCCCAACACCTTTGAGATTAATTGGAACACCAACTGCAAGTCAGGTCTAATCGTCCAACATCAGTGCCCGATCTCACTAATTCTCTTGTGGCTGAATGGAAGCAAGTCCCCGCAGCAATGTTCCAATATCTAGTGGAAAGCCTTTCCATAAGAGTGGAGGCTGTTATAGCAGCAAAGGGGGGACCGACTCCATATTAATGCCCATAATTTTGGAATGAGATGTTCAACGAGCAGATGTCCACATACGTTTTGTCATATAGTGTAGATGGTACAAATTGAAACACTTGTCTCAGAAAGTTAACTGAAGAACTCAAGTCAGGGACAACATTTTGGAGAAGTATAGATCAGGGTTGGGTTATAATTTTTTTTTAAACTTTGAATATCCCATGGAGCACCATTAAATCCGTTATAAAAAAATATGGAAAGAATATGGCACCACAACAAACCTGCCAAGAGAGGGCTGCTCACCAAAACTCATGGACCAGGCAGGGAGGGCATCAGAGGCAACAAAAACATCAAAGATAACTCTGAAGGAGCAGCAAAGCAGACTCCCCAAACATATGAAAGAAGGTACTCTGGTCAGATGAGACTAAAATTGAGCTTTTTGGCCATCAGGGAAAACGCTGTCTGGCGCAAACCCAACACCTCTCATCACCCGGAGAACACCATCCACACTGAAGCATGGTGGTGGCAGCATCATGCAGTGGGGATGTTTTTCATCCGCAGGGACTGGGAAACTGGTCAGAATTGAAGGAATGATGGATGGTGCTAAATACAGGGAAATTCTTGAGGAAAACCTGTTTCAGTCTTCCAGAGATTTGAGACTGGGACGGAGGTTCACCTTCCAGCATGACAATGACCCTAAGCATACTGTTAAAGCAACACTCGAGTGATTTAAGGGGAAACATTTAATGTCTTGGAATGGCCTAGTCAAAGCCCAGACCTTAATCCAATTGAAAATCTGTGGTATGACTTAAATATTTCTGTACACCAGCAGAACTTGAAGGAGCTGGAGCAGTTTTTCCTTGAAGAATTTGCAAACATCCCAGTGGCTAGATGTGCCACGCTTATAGAGACATACCCAAAGAGATTAGCAGCTGTAACTGCTGCAAAAGGTGGCTCTACAAATTATTAACTTTGGGGGGGTGAATAGTTACGCACGCTCAAGTTTTCAGTTTTTTTGTCTTATTTCTTGTTTGTTTCACAATAAAACATATTTTGCATCTACAAAGTGGTAGGCATGATGTGTAAATCAAATGATACAACTGATGATACAAATGATGGAAAACACTGTCACTGTACTTGCTTGTTTTGTCAAAAACTGAAATTAGGCAAACTATTAGCCAATGGCGGAGCACATTCTGCATAATGCATCTTTAATTAACTCAGGAACCACACCTGTGTAAAAGAACCTGCTTTCAATATACTGTGTATCCCTCATTTACTCAAGTGTTTCCATTATTTTGGTACTTACCTGTAGGTTTATCACACATCATTCTCTGCCTAATATTCGGAGTATACAGATGAACGGCTAGCCCTTCATGATATAGACTGAGTAGTCTGAAGGTCTTCTTCCTGAGTAATGAGGTGTCAACCCCCGGTTACAATGTAACCATTTATCAGGCAAAGATCATCAGAGTTATTTTGTTTGGAGAGCTCCTTGGTCTTCATGGTGCCGCTTGCTTGGTGGTGCCCCTTGCTTAGTGGTGTTGCAGACTCTGGGGCCTTTACTAAGATCGTGTGACACTTACATTGCACACAGGTGGACTTTATTTATCTAATTATTTGACTTCTGAAGGTAATTGGTTGCAACAGATCTTATTTAGGGGCTTCATAGCAAAGGGGGTGAATACATATGCGCACACCACTTTCACTTCACCAAATTGGACTATTTTGTGTATGTCCGTTACATGAAATCCAAGTAAAAATACATTTAAATTACAGGTTGTAATGCAACAAAATAGGAGGGGATGAATACTTTTGCAAGGCACTGTATATAAACTTCCTGGTATCAAAAATGCACTTATTTTCATAAAGTTGGCTGCTCTTGCAGTCTCGTAGGAAGTGTCTACCTGGGGAGATAACTTGAATAATGTAGAACTTTAAACTGTAGGTGAGATATAGCTAGAAAAACAGGTGACGGAGGCAGGAATAATTTCCTAATCCTTTATCCCTCTGCTCTCTCTCTCTTTTCACGTTGGCAAGGCTACACCAGTGTTTCAAGTGCAGAAAACACCTGTTTCCGAAGGGTCAATTGGGAAATAGGTCCTCTCCCCTTCCCTGCCTTTCCTTTCCTTTCCTTTCTGGAATGTGAAGGCTGATCCTCTGGCGGAAACATAAGATACGTCCCTGTACCAAACACTTACAGCCGGAGCCCCAGGGGTAGATGGGAAAGCAGTTATGCTCTATTAAAACTCCATGCTCTTGATGGCCACTCAGGCCCGTCTTTCTCTCCGAGGACAGACAGCACTCAGAGAAGTTGACTGTAGATGCTCCATCAACTCCTTTACTACCACAGGGCCTCTAACCTGGGTTGGGTAGGCTACCAGTGCCTAAATGTTTCTGCAGTCAGCAAGTACAGAAAACTGGAAGAAACAGGCCTCTGTGGCTTTAAATGGAAATGTTTCAATATTATTTTCCCTTATCCCCTTCCGAAATAGAGATACAAGTCAAAGGTACCACTGTACGTCACTACTGACCTCTGTTTTGATATGGGCAATTCCATGGTAACAGAATTACACTGACTTAGGTTCTTAACTTGGCATACATTTTAAAGTAAAATATCAGAGTCTCAGCGTAATTCCGTTCTCGTGGAATTGCCCCTATGTATCTGCCCACCCCCGCCCTCCCAAATCCCATACACACAAACACCATACAAACCTACAAGCAAACCCTTAAAAACACATTGCGTAAGTTTAATCACCAAGGGGGAAAGTGAGGCGTTAGAGGGATTCGCATGAGAGCTCCTGTTATACTGAACTGATGGGCTTCATACGACCCAGACTGGATGTTCTGTGTTCCCTGGTCTTAGGTCTCCACCATGGGTGCCTTCATACATCAGGGCAGCTCACTGTAGATTGGCCACTCCGGTCAATGGATTTCACTTCAGCTTGCACGGAAGGTATATTATATTTGTTTTAACAGAGGCCAAATATTGGCTATGGTTAGGGGGCAGTGTTTATTACATTTTCTTGTGAGGGTAATCTGACCGGCGTGCGCCTGTGTTCCACAAACACCACGTATCCCTGAAATAACTTGAAAGGGGAGACCTGCAGTTTATTTACTTGGTAAATATTTGCTAATCTTTTTAAATTGAATTCTAGGGTCCTTGAAAATAGAGGTCTAAACATGTGTGGTGTTAATTACCACAGGTCAGGAGAGGTTTCCGTATGCAAGTCCCAAACACTGTGACTGCTGAGAGAGGATGAGTTGATTCTCAGCTCCTCCTTACTTGGATCCCAGATAGAGTTGCTGCTACATCAGCAACAGCTAATGGGGATCTGAATAAAAAAATAAAAAATACTTACAGAAGGAAGTTTCTCTGTCCAGTGGCATCCTGTTTTCAGACATACACTCTATATTGAGGAAATAGGGAGGAGATAGGGGATTTAAAAAAAACAGTGACTGAACAAGTGAAAGAATGCAGTCAGTATAAAAGTTCACAGAATGATTCAAATTTATAAGAGTAGTGCTGTTGAAGTGTTAATGGTTTTCATTAAAAGTAATACAATTCTTACAATAATTATATTACAATGTGTAAATGTATAATAGGAGAGAATTGCAACGTACACACTATAAAACACACTAAACAGGTCATATTTCACAGGACCAAGATTGGTGAATACAGGTTGAGTCTACCATCTAGTGGTAAAAAAATGAGCTATGCCAAAATACAGAGGACCCTCTCCATTCAAATGCAATTTAAATTGGTCACATACACGTGTTTAGCAGATGTTATTGCGGGTGTAGCGAAAATGCTTGTGTTTTGACTGTAATCAATATGGTAACAATGATTTATGTTGTACAGTCAAAAAATGATGTCATATTTCAAAATACAGTTCACAATACAGTGAAGGGGCTCCTGAGTGGCGCAGATGTCTAAAGCACTGCATTTCAGTGCATGAGGTGTCACTACAGACACCCTGGTTCAAATCCAGGCTGTCTCACAACTTGTATCACAACTTGGGAGTCCCATAGTTCAAATTGGCATTTGGCCCAGCGTTGGTTTCCATGTATTTCTAGCCATTCCATTTGCTTCGTTCTGGACATTATTATGAGCCGTTCTCCCCTCAGCAGCCTCCTGTGTTTGTAACATATAGTAAGAATTGGATTTGTAATATATGATAGGAATTGCAACAACAAAAAATGTGAGCACCACTTTCAAAACTGCTGCCTGAAATCATACAAAAGTTGGAGAGTGCATCTTTAAGTTCCAACTGCTTGCATATTTACAAGTGTGATATCACCATTGTTATCTTTGGCTGTGTCCTTTTTGATCTTCCTGTCGTTAAGAATCTTGGACATAAGCTTCTCATAAAACCATTCTATGTCCTGTGTGTCCTCCGGCCGCTGTAGATACTCCCTCTTCTGGAGAAAGGTCCTAATGGCTTCGCATTTCATCAGTCCGTAATGGGGGACTTTCCCCACGATCACCATGATGAGAACATCTCTGAGCTCCTCCAGCATCCTGCTCGGAGCCAGGGTAAAGGCCTCCAGGCACCAGCCGTCCTTAAGGAACTCTTTAGACACGATACACACAGTCTTCCTGCTCCCCCATATGGAGTCCCTGATGTTGGACAGGTGATCTTCACCTGGGATGAAGTCTCTGGCCTCGAAGCAGCAGTGGAGGATGTTGCACTCTGCCAACTGAAAGTCAAGCTTCTTCAACAGGGCAGTTTCTACCCACTTGTATTCGTTGTTGCTGAAGCATAAGTAAGCGTCCTACCGGGGCCCATCAGCAGGATGATCCTTCCTAGGGCCCTCCAGGATCCTGGCGATCACCTTTTTGTAAACTTCTAAGAAGTATCCACGGAGACAGGGCTAAAACAATCGTTCCGACGGTGATCAGGGCTGAGCAGACAAAGAGCGAGAGTCTCAGCTCCTGAACCAGCCCCTCGTCATTCTACTCACATGATATGACTGATGTAATTCAACAGGCTGATGCCATGGAGATTTGAGGAAAAATCACAGCTGAATTCATCCACGCCAGGGTCTGGAAAAGGCACGTTAGTCCTGTTCAGCCACGTCAGAAAGTCCTCCAGGCCGCAGTCACAGTGGAATCGATTCCTACACAGGTTGATCCAGCTGAGAGAATGGAAAGCGGCTGGGTCAGGAGAGGCCAGGAATTGTAAGAGAGGTGAAGTGTTTTGAGAGTCTCTGGGAAAATGTCTGATTGGAGGTATGTGAGGAAGTTGAAGTGGAGATCTCATCTCTTCCAGAGAGATCAGGCCTTTAAATATACCATCTGGGAGAGCCTGCAGGGAGTTCAAGCTTAAATCCAGACTAAAAAGGTTGGCAGGATTTTCAAAAACATGCAAACACTCTCCCCGTGCCCATATCACCTGCAGAGCGGTGTTCCTTAGCTCAAGCAACTTTAAATAGTTCACAGCTGGCACTGAAATATTATTGTTAACGGTGCACCACTTTTTGAAGTTGTTACCATACCAGAGAAGCTATATGCATTCATTTAGCTAAAACAATGTATATATACATCCTCTAAATGAGTTACCCTGTTGTTTTGAATATTAAGTATGATCATACTATCAGCAAAGCCAGCGAGGCCTTCTAAGGATGTGATCTTATTATCAGTCAAACGAAGAAGTTGGATGTTTGGGAGTGGTGCAAGGTAACCATTTGTACCTAGATCACGAAAAAAGTTTTCTGTAAGATCAAGGACTTGCAGGTGTGGAAGTCCTGTAAATGCTTGATATCCCAATGCACCAATATGGTTGTAAGATAAGTCTAGTTCTAAAATACTGGGTAGATTTTCAAATGTGTAAGAATAGATTTCCCCTATAAGATTGTGTGACAGGTTCAGCCATTGTAGGCCAAAAAACTCAATCTTGTTCATTTTGTTTTGGGCTATTGTTAAGTCCTGTACCTCTCTCAGTGGACTGAATACTGCATATTGCAAAGTAAAAATAAAGCATTTGGACAAATCTAGAATCTTGACACCACTATTCTTCAAGCCCTCAATGTTTTCCTGTCTGGGTCTTTGACGTCGCTGAAACAAAATGATTTCCCCATGGTGCTGTGTTCCAGAATAAGATGGGGAATATTGGTTCCTCGGATTGCACTGAAAAACAGTTTTGCCTTGTCCACATTGAATCCATTGGACGGTAAGTCAAGTATCTCCATGGACATGTTCCGTAAGGGATTTCTGCATATTTCCCAGTCAAAGCCACATTGAGTCATACTATTCAGTTGGATGCTGCTCAAGTCAAGTAGCTGAAAGTGTTTGCCTTGAAAGCCAAGCAAATCATCTTCACATAAGCTTTTCATCCTATTTAGGATGTGACTATGATGTGAACTCTCTCGCTAAATAATTGTGACCTGACTGAATCTGTGTTACAAGGTGACTATCTCAGACCACTGGTCTCCTTGGTATCACTAGATCTGTATGGTAACCAGATGAAAGGAATTCAACCTGCACTGATCTTTGTGAACATGACAGATTTCCAAAAGCCAAATTAAAGGAATTGGACCTCAGTTGGCAACGAGTAACAACATTTAGCTTTTGGAAATCTGTCATTATTTTAGGAACATTTAATAATTTAAATAGCCTATGCAAAAGGTGTTTTGTTTCATTTTGTTCAGAAAGTTTAATGGGCTAAATTAAGTTCTTTATTTAATTTTGTGCTCCATATTTAGTTTAAGGTTAAAAGTAAAAATGTTGTAAAAATAAATAGCATTAGCCAATTGCTGTCATTTGTTTGGTATGCCTTTGTTGGTAATGAATTTAATGCTGCAATATAATACCCTGTTCGTATTTTCCCGATAAACACTGACTTAACTTTATTAGGGTAATATCAAAAGTAAGCAACTTTTGTGAAGGTTTGGTGTGGTATGGATATTATTAGGCTTACAGTACCTACAGCAGGGCTATGAAGGCAGTACACACCTGCACTCTAACTGACTCCGACAGTTGAATTTGATGTGAGGAAGAATGTTTTAGGACTACCAGAGTTAGCCTACTCCCTTAATCTAACAATATAATGCTTATCTTTTATAAAATATATTCTATATTCGAAAATTAACGAATTAGCCTCCTTCTTTACGCCTATATGTATCTGTATAGCAGTAGTAGCCTATCTGACAATAAAGAAATCCATGTTGATGTTGGGAACATGGCGCAGGCATATCTCTATCTTTCTCTCGGTCTCTCCAGGGCTAGGCCTAAACTTGTCTCCTTTAATATGTTTTTTACAATTTTAAATATGAATATTATACTTTGGACTCCTAGGCCTATATGCATGCCATGCCTTGATACATTTATTGCTCAAATATCCGGCAGCTGAACCGTGAGGTAGACAACTATTGTTTTAGTCGGAGGTTTCTTTATCTCTCTTACTCTCGGATCTGAACGGGTCTCTCTGATCCGAATCAGCACGGGTCTGTTTTCCACGGTCCTTTTCGGAACGGGTCTGACTGTCTTCAGGTCCATTCGGAATGGGTCTCCTTCTTTTAAAAAAGTATTTATGCATATTGGGTCTGAAGACATCTACTATGGATTATATGTGTACCTATAACCATGTTTTTATGTGAGTAAAGTCCTACCTTATAAAACAAATACAAATCCTGACAGCTGTAATGAAAACAGGAAGTTTTGGTACAATTTTATAAATGCGGACAGATCATTTGTTCGTTCCATATGTGTGTTAACTTTTTGTCAGTAAAATTAATTACATGAGAAATAGCAGTGCAAACATTGTGTGTGCAAATATTGATATAATAACCCATATCAGCAGGAAGTAGGGGTCCTGAGGGTGCTGCAGCACCCCCTAAAAAATCGGAATAAATCAAAAATAGTAATACATATGTTTTTTTCACAAAAGTCGTACACTGGGCCTTTAATAGTCCTGCATTACTGGACCAATGTAGCCATCTGTAGTAAAAATAATAATTCTGCACCGTTCATTAAGTGACAAGTTGAATCAGGTGTACTTGTCCTGGGCTACAATAAAACTGTGTACTGCTGTGCTTACTCGAGGACTGGAGTGATGGCATTAGCCTTAAAGGCTCTGCATGGTCAATCCGACATCTGCTGTGGCTGTACAGCATTTACTGTGATGCAGCCACAGCAGAAGTCTGTAGTGACGCCTCTAGCACTGAGATCAAATCACTACAGACCCTGGTTCGATTTGATCTCAGTGCTAGAAGCGTCACTACAGACCCTGGTTCGATTCCAGGCTGTATTACAACCGGCCGTGATTGGGAGTCCCATAGGGCGGCTTACAATTGGCCAGGCAAGTGAATTTATATAGCCCTTCTTACATCAGCTGATATCTCAAAGTGCTGTACAGAAACCCAGCCTAAAACCCCAAACAGCAAGCAATGCAGGCGGTAAAATACCACTAGTGGGAAAATGCAGATATTTTCCTTATGCAGATTCTAGAATATTCACACGAAAATCTGTTGCCAATTGATTGGAAACCTTGCTATAGTCAAAGAAAAAAGGCTGACTATTAAGCGATAAGGATAAATAAGCGTCATCAGAAAGCAACCTCTTTCAGAGCCCACAAGGGGTCACACTTCACAAAAGATTGGGTATTGTGGTGAGAACGTAAAAGACGCACAAATAATGACAATTTAATATACACTACCGTTCAAACGTTTGGGGTCTACACTGTATTTCTGATCAATTTTATGTTATTTTAATGGACAAAACATGTGCTTTTCTTTCAAAAACAAGGACATTTCTAAGTGACCTCAAACTTTTGAACGGTAGTGTATATATAAAAGAAGAAATTATAATTTGCAAGTTATAGGCCTACTTTGTATTGGTTACTTAGACAGGTCTGCATTTTCAGTAATGAGATGCTTATGGAGCCATTACATTTATGATAGGTTTACTACAACTGTATGAAATAAAAATATAAAACATTCAAACATCTGATTCTCCTTTGCAGACGTGTAAAAAGGTAATGACAATGAAAATGACAAAGTTATCCAACAAAATTTTGATTGTCCTATATCTACTGTCTGTCAAATGATAATGTTTTGTACTTATCCATTGTGACTTGTTGCAAATCGTGATTACCAAAATCTTGGCTTTCGAAAGCAATGTCTAAATTACCTCGACGTTTTAGTATCAGGTGAATAAGTACAACCATCACCAAAATAACAATGACAATGCATACTATAATTCCAAGAAGACCCCCAGCCTTTACAGTGGAAGGGCGCTCAGTTGGATGCTTAACAAATGGTGTAAATGGTATGGTAAAACCTGAAACATTTGACGGTTCTCTCTCAACACAATCATTGAAACCAACCAAGTCGAATCCCTCATCACAAGAACACAGGTAACCTCCATACGTATTTGTACAATTATGATGGCACTCATCCATCTCACATTCATCTATGTCAACACAAATTGACTTCCCATTTTTGTCATCGAGTATGTAACCATTTGGACAGTTGCAATGATGTGGTTTACTTGGGTCACATTCTGGGGAACACTCGGCTAAACAAACAAATTGGCACCGGTTGGTGTCTTCGGTCATTCTTATGAATCCATCCCAACAGGAGCAATTGTAACTGCCTATTGTGTTTCTGCATTCGTGGTCACATGGACCCATGGAGCATTCATCTTCATCGACGCATTTGTCATTTTCAAACACATATCCCTTATGGCATTCGCATTTAAATCCACCAACAGTATTGACACACTTAATGTTATGTCCAGGGCACTGTCTGTTATCGACACAATCATTAATGTCTTTGCAATGCTTCCCATCTTCTGCCAGTGCATACCCATGCTGACACATGCAAGTGTAGCTGTCATCTTTTTTTTGGCAGAGATGTGCGCATCCTGAGTCAAGGCAGGGGTCATTTTGCGCATCTTCACATGTGACGTTATTGTCCTGGAGAGTTTTTCCAGGTGGGCAGGTGCATACAGGTTTAGTATTGACTGAGGAACAGTCATGCGCACAGCCACCTTTGAATACCTCGCAACTCCACGGTGCTTGTAGCCACTGTTCAGATAGACAGATATACTTCGACCCGATGGATTTGAGCGTTGCAGTGGTTCCGAGGGGTAATGTCAGTAGGTTCTCGCCCTTGAATCCCAACGGAGTCTCATACAGAACTGATTCGTCCCCTTTTACAATTACATGTTGGCAGGGACTGTCAAGTTTATATTCACAAATATATCCATCTACTTTACTTTCGCATGGTTGTTCCTTCCACACAAAGTCGTATTTTGATACCGAAATACATTTTGAAGAACAGACATCTTCAAAGCGCCCCCAGTTCTGGAATTTGGTTTCATTATCTCCAGTTATCCACCTGTACCCTCGTAAAAACGATGCTTGGTCGGGGCATTGCCCGCTTGGTAAATGTAAACCAATCCAAAAATCTCCTGTATGAATACCAAGTAATATTAAAAGGATGCTATGTGATATCAAAGATCGAACTGTCATTAAATATCCATTATTATTTTCCTCACAACGTTTTTGAGCGGTTCCAAAGTTAGCTTGGTCCTGGAAAACGGCAAAGCACTGCTTCCCCATGCAGTATCCGACGAGGGGGGCTTCCCCGTTCACTCTCAAAAGGAACGTCAGGGCAACGAGTATTGCTACTGTATCCCCCATTTTTTTTAAACAATCTCCTACGCCTCAAACTAAATATAAAAAATCGCATATAATTTAGATGTAGGCTACTCGTCTATTAGGCATGGCTTGAGTTGCAGAATGAACGTTAAGACTGCCGATAACTCCCATTTATATAAGCCTCCCTCCATGTCTTCGATTGATCAAGGAAGGAAGTTCCTTTCTGGATGGCGTAGTTGCTGACCAAGAACAAACAAGTTCTCTCTTAACCTGCCTATCATGCTAAACAACCAGCCACTGGGTAACAGCTGGGTGAATCAACATTGTTTCCATCTCATTTCAACCCCAAATATCAATGTGTTGAGGTTGAATCAACGTGGAAAACTAATTAGATTTGCAAAAAGTAACATTTTCACCCAACCATTAACTAAATCTAACATGGCGATTTTTTTTCATGTTGAATTCACGTTAGTTGACAACTCAACTAAATGTAAATCAAACCTAGACATTGAACTGACACGTGCACACACAACATACACACGAAATGTATATTTATAGTAAGCTATAGCCAAATTACGCACATATGGCAAAACTAGCATTTAAATAAGAAACACATTGAAAACACATCAATGACATCAAAAACGTAGATAACATCTTTCAGTGATATGCAGCCTAATTTGCTCAGTTCTCTCCTTGTGTTTACATGGTTCTCTCTCATGAGAATGCCTATTGGGCAGCCAAATGGCACATTCTGAGGACACGAGGACAAACACATTCTTCATGAGGTGATTTAAACACGTTTTAGGTTATATTTGAATACATTAATTCGGAATAATATCTTATTATGCTTGATATTCAACAAGTCAGTTTATCAAATTTCTGCCCTGCCAGAGCTGCCCCGGTCAACTGTAAGTGCTGTTATTGAAGTGGAAACTTCTAGGAGCATCAATGGTTCAGCTTCAAAGTGGTAAGCTTCACAAGCTCACAGAATGTGACCACTGAGTGCTGATACACTTAGCGCATAAAAATGGTCTGTCCTCGGTTGCAACACTCACTACCGATTTTCCAAAGCAACGTCAACACAAGAACTGTTCGTCGTGAGTTTCAGGAAATGGGTTTCCATGGCCGAGCATCTGCACACAAGCCTAAGATCAATGCCAAGTGTCGACTGGAAAGGTATAAAGCTCGCTGCCATTGGACTCTGGAGCAGTGAAAATGCATTCTCTGGAGTGATGAATCACGCTTCACCATTTGGCAGTCCGACGGACGAATTTGGGTTTGGCGGATACCAGGAGAATGCTACCTGCCCCGATGCATAGTGCCAAATGTAAAGTTTGGTGGAGGAGGGATAATGGTCTGGGGTTGTTTATTGTTGTTCATGGTAGGCCTACAATGCATACAATGACATTCTAGGCGACAACAGTTTGGGGGAAGACCCTTTCCTGTTTCAGCATGACAATGACCATGTGCACAAAGCGAGGTCCATACAGAAATTATTTGTTGAGATCGGTGTGGAAGAACTTGACTGGTCTGCGCAGAGCCCTGACCTCATCTCCATCGAACACCTTTGTGATGAATTGGAACACCAACTGCGAACCAGGACTAATCGCCCAACATCAATGCCCAAACTCACTAACATGCTGACCACACCACCTGCGTTACGTGCATGAGCATTGCAAAATAAATGTACACATACATGTTATTCAATAATTTCATCCAAACTGCTCGCTCGCGTCAACTAGCGTTTGCGTTGCCAGGCGCTAAAATAGAACATGGTTCTATTTTTGACGCTTAACGCATGGCAAGTCCCGCCTCTCCCATCTCCTCATTGGTTTTTAGGAGCATATACCCACATGGGTGATTGCAAGATGAACTGAGGTCCACAGTCCAGTCCAGTTGGTGGTGGTAATGCACCTTAAATATGTTTGCCAACCACCATATAAAGTCCGAAGAAGAAGAAGAAGACGACGACTGAAGGAGGAGATATTACTAGAAACTAACTAAGTTTCCCCTTTTATCTTTACATTTTTTTCATTTTTTATTTCACCTTTATTTAACCAGGTAGGCTAGTTGAGAACAAGTTTTCATGTACAACTGCGTCCTGGCCAAGATAAAGCATAGCAGTGTGAACAGACAGCAACACAGAGTTACACATGGAGTAAACAATAAACAAGTCAATAACACAGTATAATTTTTTTTAAAGAGTCTATATACATTGTGTGCAAAAGGCATGAGAAGGTAGGCGAATAATTACAATTTAGCAGATTAACACTGGAGTGATAAATGATCAGATGGTCATGTGCAGGTAGAGATACTGGTGTGCAAAAGAGCAGAAAAGTAAATAAATAAAAACAGTATGGGGATGAGGTAGGTAAATTGGGTGGGCTATTTACAGATGGACTATGTACAGCTGCAGCGATCGGTTAGCTGCTCAGATAGCAAATATTTAAAGTTGGTGAGGAAGATAAAAGTCTCCAACTTCAACGATTTTTGCAATTCGTTCCAGTAACAGGCAGCAGAGAACTGGAAGGAAAGGCGGCCAAATGAGGTGTTGGCTTTAGGGATGATCAGTGAGATACACCTGCTGGAGTGCGTGCTACGGGTGGGTGTTGCCATCTTGACCAGTGAACTGAGATAAGGCGGAGCTTTACCTAGCATGGACTTGTAGATGACCTGGGGCCAGTGGGTCTGGTGACGAATATGTAGCGAGGGCCAGCCGACTAGAGCATACAGGTCGCAGTGGTGGGTGGTATAAGGTGCTTTAGTAACAAAGTGGATGGCACTGTGATAAACTGCATCCAGTTTGCTGAGTAGAGTATTGGAAGCCATTTTGTAGATGACATCGCCGAAGTCGAGGATCGGTAGGATAGTCAGTTTTACTAGGGTAAGTTTGGCGGCGTGAGTGAAGGAGGCTTTGTTGCGAAATAGAAAGCCGATTCTAGATTTGATTTTGGATTGGAGATGTTTGATATGAGTCTGGAAGGAGAGTTTACAGTCTAGCCAGACACCTAGGTACTTATAGATGTCCACATATTCTAGGTCGGAACCATCCAGGGTGGTGATGCTAGTCGGGCGTGCGGGTGCAGGCAGCGAACGGTTGAAAAGCATGCATTTGGTTTTACTAGCTTTTAAGAGCAGTTGGAGGCCACGGAAGGAGTGTTGTATGGCATTGAAGCTCGTTTGGAGGTTAGATAGCACAGTGTCCAAGGAAGGGCCAGAAGTATACAGAATGGTGTCGTCTGCGTAGAGATGGATCAGGGAATCGGCCGCAGCAAGAGCAACATCATTGATATATACAGAGAAATGAGTCGGACCGAGAATTGAACCCTGTGGCACCCCCATAGAGACTGCCAGAGGACCGGACAACATGCCTGTGGATTAATTGTCGGAGTAGAGAACACACAATTTTGTGTGACTCAAAATGGGCCAAAATTCTACAAAGATCCAGGAAAAAAAGGACCTTGGTGCATTTCAAGTAAAATAACAACCCAATGTTTACATCCCAGGACAAATTAGCTAGCAACAGCAAGCTAGCTAGCTAAATGGCCATGTATGTTTCATGTGTTTTGACCTGTCCACAAATTAATATAGTTGGTTCAAAGATATTTCAACCAGTGTGTCCTGATCTCGTCAGGACCAAATCAACATGCGATTGTGCACGCGGACGCACGTACCTGGTCTAGTCAGCATGTAATGCTCTTGTGGCTGAATGGTAGCAAGTCCCCGCAGCAATGTTCCAATATCTAGTGGAAAGCCTTCCCAGAAGAATGGAGGCTGTTATAGCAGCAAATGGGGGACCAACTCGTGATTTTGGAATAAAATGTTCTATGAGCAGGTGTCCATGTAGTGATTCTAGGTCTCTCTGTTTGTCTGGGAGGAGTAGGAACATAATCACTCGCGGGAGGGACCCTTCCCAGGGGGAGAGTGTGAGTCATGAGTGACACATTGTGCTACAGGACGTGGAAGGTGGGCTCACTTCCTCTAAGGCCACCCCACAATTCACGGTAGCAGTTGATAGAAACGGCATGCTATTTCAGTGTCTGTATTTCCCTTGATAAAAATGGATGAAGTGAGAGAAATTGAAAATGGGGTGGAAGTGAGGTGGCTTTGGCATTCGGGGAAGCAATCTTTTGTTCATGCAATGGAAACAAAATCTGTCTAACCCTCTCATTTGATTAGGCCTACTGTGGTCTTCATGACGAAGAGGTCGTCACGATGAAGACCATTATGGACATTGTATGACAAGTAGCGGCGTTTGTGAATTATTGACGGCTTCTTGATATGCCTGGGAAAATGTTTTCTCTGTTTTGCATATCTATTTGATTAAACTTACTAGTGAAAACGTCAAGATATGTCTGCAGCGAAATGTTTATTTTGGGAAAATCAAAGATATCCAGAACGGAAGAAACAGGGCCTGTTCTTTCCAACACTTACTTGGCTTGTGTTTGCATAGCCACATTCTGACACAGCCAGTTCCGTCGTTGCTGGTGCCACCAATAACATATCTGAAGCATATCATTGAGTAAGCAGTACCTCAAAAGGGACCAGTTCTTTGTGGCCACAGGGTACAACAGTGTTTTATCTAGATGTAGGCTACTCGTAATGGGGGAAATGGGAGGTCTTCCCCTGCAGGGTGTAGTTGAGCATGAGGAGAAAGGGAGGAGGTCTGTACTGATAACCTTCTCTGTGCCACACACCCACCCGGGAGTGATTTCTCTCTGAGTAAGAAGCATTGTCAGAAAATAATGTATCATGGGTGAGATGAGATGGCTACCAACTCTACATTGATGATAACCTTTATGGAAATGGTCGAAATGCCCTTGAAAAAGATTCCCTCATGTTGTTGTCAATGGAAAACTATAGATTGTGGAGGATGAAAGAAGATATTTAAATATTTATTAAAGAACATGTAGACATGCCATATTGAAAACATGAAACTTTACATTTTTGTCTTAACAAAAACATTGCATTTTAGGAGCAGCAATTTGCAATCTTCTCATAACTTGCAGTTTGTGTAATTTGACACAAATTTGACACAGAAATGTACCATGTGTAATGAATACATGAAAAGTCTTACTCACTCACGTTTATGTTGTGATTGTCCAACCCTGAAACTACGTAATATGATTCTAGTGAAATTATTCTCAAAATTATTTGGCATGCCTCATGCTATTGCTAGTGGACTCAACCCAGCCAGTCATATTTTGGTATTCTGTCTGCCACAGTCTAAGCTTACCTTGCTTTGCTTTGTTGACCCTCTCTGACCCTCTTTGACCCTCTGCCTCAAGGAACTCACTGTGAGGATATTGTATTTCGCTGCCTGAGAGGCACAGATAATAATTGTAGTGTAAATCATGTCCTGTGTTAGAACGGGAGGAAAGGTAGATCCACCGACTCAATGGCAGGAAATGGCCTCACGGGACTCTTAGATCACATCACTCCTCCACAGCTCACTTAAGTTTAAACAAGAAAAATACCATGCGTCTTCATCGAACCCCCCCCCCCCCCCCCCCCCATATAGCAACTATCCCAAAACTGGTCAATATACTGAGGTAGGTGTAATGTGAAAATATGAGCAAATATTTAATCTATTATATGGTGTAATAGTTAATCTTGACAATGGTGTTTTGAAAGCAATATTTACGGTCATGACAAGTTTGCAAGTTTATATTGTAGTAATCCTGTATGATTAGCCGAAGTTTAGCAAAAAGTCTAGTAAGTGTGAAAACCTTGTTAGCAACAAAGCTTGCTCAGCATGAAGATATGTTCATCAGAGATGATGAAGTGATTTCAAAAGAAACCAGGACTGACTGCATGGGTATCAAACGTGAGCTTAAGCCTGGAGCAGGGTTATAATAATTTTACCCTATGGTCCGGACCCTTCTGGTTTTCTGTTCTACCTGATAATTAATTGCACACTCGTGTTAGAGGGGAACAATTAAAAAATGCAGTGGAACTGGCTTTGAGGTCAAGAGTTGAGTTGGAAGGGCTTAGAGATTAGTTTTCAGGTCTCAGGCAATGTTAATCATCAAGTGAGTGAACTTCACCTAACTTAAACCCATGGCGGCATTCATAAAAATTTTATTCGTACAAAATACACAACATAGACTCAAACAAAAGTGAGTTTTGAAAAACTGTGGTTAATGGATAACAAATTCCATCTCTTGGGTAGGCTGAGTTAAAATTTTATTCCTGGGGGTTTGAGTCTCAGAATCCGGTCATAATTAATATTTTCCTAGATCTCAGAGTGAGACTGTTGAATGGAAGGAGATGGACGGGGAGACAGTGGATGTTCAGTTAGAACATATCCTGTGGTGGAATGTGTTTTCAGAGACAGCCAGCCCTAAGTTTGTAAAATAGGGCTTCTCCAATAGGAAATCACACAGAGGCTCTAGTTTTTGACAGATTTCATTTACTACTGAGAAAATAACTGAGAGGTTTGGTGTACAACAGGATGGTTTATTGACCTATGTATAAACACATTGGAATGTGTTTCCAGCAATTGTTTTGTGTCACTCGGTACATGCAAAAAGAAGGGATATTTAAATCAGGCTGATAGAACTCCAGGGACAGAAAAACAAACCCTGACATGTCGTAGCCTTTGCCTTCATCCTACCTACACAGACTACTGGTAGTTTTTATTGATTTATTTCTATTTCACCTTTATTTAACCAGGTAGGCTAGTTGAGAACAAGTTCTCATTTACAACTGCGACCTGGCCAAGATAAAGCATAGCAGTGTGAACAGACAGCAACACAGAGTTACACATGGAGTAAACAATAAACAAGTCAATAACACAGTATAATAATTATTATTATTTTTTTTTAAAGAGTCTATATACATTGTGTGCAAAAGGCATGAGGAGGTAGGCGAATAATTACAATTTAGCAGATTAACACTGGAGTGATAAATGATCAGATGGTCATGTGCAGGTAGAGATACTAGTGTGCAAAAGAGCAGAAAAGTAAATAAATAAAAACAGTATGGGGATGAGGTAGGTCAATTGCAGGCAAACCCGTGTAGTAACTTTGAGAGTGGAGTCAGTAGACAAGTAGATAGAGGTGTAGGATCTTAATTTGATCACTCTTTTGTTGCTCAGAATCTTCCTGCACCACAGAAAATGCAAGTTGTTGTGTATTTGAGTTTTTATAAAGCTTCTAAAGTTAGTAATTTTCACTTGATTTACCCTAACAAAAAATGTATCAATCCCTGCAAAAATGTCCATTATTTATAATCCACATAATAATTCACATTATTTTCCTGTTGTAGCAAACTGGCTCAAATTAAGATCTTACATCTGTTAAACTGAGTTCCGAATAATTTAGTTTGTGGTCTCGAAGTTAAAGCACCAATCTGCAGTTCAAACGATGTAACCACTCTCCAATTCATAGACAGAGCTATGGATGCAGCGACTGGTATGATAATTATAGTTTTAACCATGTTTTGAGGCTGTACAGTGTTTGTTTGTTTACATGCACATGTAACAGTATAACTTAAGACCGTCCCCTTGCCCATACCCGGGTGCGATCCAGGGACCCTCTGCACACATCAACAATAGTCACCCACGAAGCATCGTTACCCATCGCTCCACAAAAGCCGCGGCCCTTGCAGAGCAAGGAGAACCACTACTTCAAGGTCTCAGAGCAAGTGACGTCACCGATTGAAACGCTATTTAGCGCGCACCACCGCTAACTAGCTAGCGGTTTCACATCCGTTACACTCACCCCCCTTTTGACCTCCTCCTTTTCCGCAGCAACCAGTGAACCGGGTCAACAGCATCAATGTAACAGTATAACTTTAGACCGTCCCCTCGCCAATACCCGGGCGCGAACCAGGGACCCTCTGCACACATCAACAACAGTCACCCACGAAGCATCGTTACCCATCGCTCCACAAAAGCAGCGGCCCTTGCAGAGCAAGGGGAACTACTACTTCAAAGTCTCAGAGCAAGTGAAGTCACCGATTGAAACGCTATTTAGCGCGCACCACCGCTAACTAGCTAGCTATTCACATCCGTTACACACACACACACATAAAACACAGGCAGGCAGGCAGGCAGGCAGACTGACACAACACAAACACACATTACACACCACACATTCACACTCACACAGACACACTTTTACACTCATCATTTGCTGCTGCTGCTCTATTCTTTATTTGACTCTTATTATTATCTATCCTGATGCCTAGTCACTTTACTCTGCCTTCATGTACAAATCTACCTCAAATACCTTATTATTATCTATCCTGATACCTAGTCACTTTACTCTGCCTTCATGTACATATCCACCTCAAATACCTCGTACCTCTGCACATTGATCTGGTACTGCTACTTACAGTATGTAGCTCCATTCTTGTGTATTTTATTCCTCCTGTTACTATTTTACTTTTAAACTCTGCATTGTTGGGAAGAGCTGGTAAGCAAGAACTTCACCAGTTGTATTCACCAGTTGTATTGTGACAAATAAAATGTGATTTCGTTTGGTTTGCATTTACATTGTTTACAAACATTTGAGTAAAAACAGCATATATTTTGGATTCTGATGGGGTATGACAGTTGAACTAAGCGCAGGAGGCATTTATAAATTAGATACTTCAAGAATCAAGGGGTATAAATCATTTATTTAAAAGTTTAAAAAAAATGATGTACCAATCCCAGCTTTCCACTGGTATGTTTACTAGCCTCTTCAAAGGACTTTAACTTGTAACCTTAAATCAATGCTTACTAGAGCCAAGCAGTGTCACACCACGTTCAGGTTTCTCTTGCATTAGACATGACTAAACCCTGAGATTTTCCCGACCACATAAACTGAACAGGAATTGCCTATAACTAGGGCCCTAACAATGTTTTTCCTGGGCAGGCAATTCTTTCCTCATAGACATTCATTTCCCTGGACATTACTTAGTCATCATTAATGAGAATATTTCTCCTCAGCCTTCCTTGCTGCACACCGTTCCCATCCGCCCTGAGCCCTGCGCACAAGGGACAGGAATACACCTACTGTAAAAAAAAATATGGCCAGTCTGGCGTGGTGACAGGAATATTATTAACTTGAGGCAAACCCTGTTACAATAACAAACACATTGTGTATACAAAAGTATGTTGACACCCCTTCAAATTGGTGGATTTGGCTATTTCAGCCACACCCATTGCCGACAGGTATATGAAAATTGAGCACACAGCCATGCAATCTCCATAGACATACATTGTCAGTAGAATGGCCTTAGTGAAGAGCTCAATGACTTTGAAAGTGGTACCGCCATAGGATGCCACCTTTCCAACAAGTCAGTTCGTCCTGCTAGAGCTGCCCCAGTCAACCGTAACCGCCTGCACAGAGCCCTGACCTCAACCCCATCGAACACCTTTGGGATGAATTGGAATGCCAACTGCGAGCCAGGCCTAATCGCCCAACATCAGTGCCTGATATCATTACTGCTCTTGTGGCTGAGTGGAAGAAAGTCCCTGCAGCAATGTTCCAATATCTAGTGGAAAGCCTTCCCAGAAGAGTGGATGCTGGCGTCACATGGGGGACCAACTCCATATTAAGGCCCTTGATTTTGGAATTAGATGTTCGACGAGTGGGTGTCCACATACCTTTGGCCATGTAGTGTATGACTGGACCTCAGCTGGACCCTGCACAACACTTCAACTCAAAAGTAGGAGATGAGGGGCACTCATAGTCCAAAGAACACATAATTTCAGTCCGTGCAGTCATGAGTGAACAGGGAGTACAGGAGGGGACTCAATACACACCCCTGAGGGGTCCCAGTTTTGAGGATCAGCGTAGTGGGTGTGTTACCTACCCTTACCACCTGGGGCGGCCCGTCAGGATGTCCAGGATCCAGTTTGTCCAGGTGAGAAAGGGCAGTGTGGAGTGCAATAGAGATTACATCCTCTGTGGATCTGTTGGGTCGGTAAGTGAATTGGAGTGGGTCTAGGGTTTCTGGGATAATGGAGTTAATGTGAGCAATGACCAGCCTTTCAAAGCACTACATGGCTATAGACGTGAGTGCTACGGGTCAGTAGTCATTTAGGCAGGTTAGCTTAGTGTTCTTGGGCACAGGTACTATGGTGGTCTGCTTGAAACATGTTGGTATTACAGACTCAGTCAGGGACAGGTTGAAAATGTGAAGACACTTGCCAGTTGGTCAGCGCATGCTAGGAGTGCACGTCCTGATAATCCGTTTGGCCTTCTGGATGTTGACCTGTTTAAAGTTCTTACTCACATCGGCTACGGAGAGCGTGATCACACAGTTGTCCAGAAAAGCTGATGCGCTGATGCATGTTTCAGTGCCTTGAAGCAAGCATAGAAGTAATTTAGCTCGTCTGGTAGGCTTGCGTCACTGGGCAGCTCTCGGCTGTGCTTACCTTTTTGTAGTCTGTACTAGTTTGCAAGCCAATCCACATCAACAAGTGTCGGAGCCGGTGTAGTACGATTCAATCTTAGTTCTGTATTGATGCTTTGCCTGTTTGATGGTTTGTCGGAGGGCACAGTGGAATTTGTTATAAGCTTCCAGGTTAGAGTCCCGCTCCTTGAAAGCGGCAGCTCTACCCTTTAGCTCAGTGCGGATGTTGCCTGTAATCCATGGCTTCTGGTTGGGGTATGTACGCACAGTCACTGTGGAGACAGCGTCATCGAAGCACATGTTGATGAAGCCAGTGACTGATGTGGTGTACTCCTCAATGCCATCAGAAGAATCCCGGAACATATTCCAGTCTGTGCTAGCAAAACAGTCCTGTAGCTTAGCATCTGCTTCATCTGACCACTTTTTAATTGATCTAGTCACTTGTGCTTCCTGCTTTAATTTTTGCTTGTAAACCGGAATCAGGAGGATAGAATTATGGTAAGATTTGCCAAATGGAGGGCGAGGGAGTTTTGTACGCATCTCTGTGTATGGAGTAAAGGTGGTCTAGAGTTTTTTCCCCCTTCTGGTTGCACATTTAACATTGTCGGTCTACTAGCCATCGCCAAACCACTTTTCATTTTCCATTTGTTTTGTCTTTGTTTCTACTGTTTTTCATTCCCCTAATTATTGTTGATGTATTTAACCCTCTGTTTCCCCCATTGTCACATCCGTCAAAAGGAGCGGGCCAAGGTGTATTGTGTGTAGAGTTCCACATACTTTATTACTAAGTCAAACTTAACAAAAACAACAAAGAATCAACGAACGTACAGTACAGAGCACACTAAGACACTAACTGAAAACAAAACAATTTCCCACAAGGTGGGAAAAGGACCACATTAAGTATGATATCCAATTAGAGGAAACGATGATCAGCTGCCTCCAATTGGGAACCATACTCACACCATCATAGAAATATAGTACTTGAACACCCCCTAGTCACACTCTGACTTACTGCACCATAGAGAACCCCAAGGGTCGTGACACCCATGGTCTTGTGCGGGATTGTTATTGTCATGTTTGGTAATGTTGGTGACTGGTTATTTCGACTGGTGCTGTTTTTTGCCCGTGCGTAAAAATGGATGTTCGTGTGTTTGTGTTTGGGCAAGTGTAGTGTTGTACCTTGCACCATTCATTATTCTGAGCGAAGTTACGTTGCTCCCAATTCTCTGCTCTCCTGCGCCTGCCTGCACACACCAGCTACACCCACCATTATGACAGACGGTGATTTAGGCCCATTCCCGGGAAAGCAGTATATCCTCCACGTCGGACTCGTTAATGGAAAAAGCTTCTTCCAGTTCCTGGTAAGTAATCGCTGTTCTGATGTCCAGAAGTTATTTTTGGTCATAAGAGACGGTAGCAGCAACATCATGTACAAAATGAGTTAAATAATAAGTTACGAACAACGCAAAAAAACAAACAAAATAAAACAGTTTAAACAACTGTTTTATTATTATTATATTTTTTGCGTTGTTCGTAACTTATTTTTTAAGCACGTAAAACATCAGCCATACTTTCCGGCGCCATTCTACTATAGAGTAGACTATTGTGAAGGCAACGTTACAGTTACCTTCAGACAATAAACTGAAGTCTTAAAAATGTCTATGTTTGATGGCAATATTCCATAAATTAAGACATTCTGGAAATGGTCCATAGGCTTGTTACTGGGAATGTTGTGGTTATCTGTAAGCATTGTTGTCATCAGGGATTGCTTCTGTCTGCCATGCATCATCTTGCTCTGTGCCAGTGGGCACATTTCGGCTGATCGTGTCTGATCAGGAGCAGTGAGTAAATAGTGATTATGTATCTGATGATGTCACAGAGGAGGAAAATTGCATGTGTTACTAGCCTATACAGACGGTATTATGACATCTTTGAGACGTCACAATGTGGATAAATCATTCACGAAATGATCATCATCATCAGAATTTGGCAAGTACAGCCATGCTTATTCTCCAACTTTCTCACTACAGCATATGTCACAATGCCCTTTGCCACAATGTTCTTTTCCACTCTGCTGGCGATCTTGTCAATTTATGTCACACAAGACTCATAGTAAGATTAAGATAGTAACAACAAGAAGTTTGTGGTCCAACTGTGGCCAAACGACTCCTCTCACAGACCAATCCTTGGTTACAAGGGATTGACATTTCAACATTAATCCAATCTTTTAGATTTAGGGATCTACACCGTCTCACATTTGGTCCAAAAACATGACTGAATAATAACGTAATTTTCGTCTGCATTTGGATTGATCAGTGATTCAGTATTGCTTTGGGCACTAGGAGGAAAATGTGATTAGGTACAGTATATATGTTTGGTGTGCCTTAGACTTAATAGATTATTACACAAGTTTGTGACAGAAGAGCATTGTATATTCACTTAACCTCAAATGACACAACAGGTTTGGTTTGTCTTTTTAATCATAACATATGGTATTGTCTTGTCTCACAAATATCATGATATACAATAACGACAGAACAAACCAATTTATTTTCCATCACTGTGGCTTGTCCAAATCCAACATATACCACATACACATACATACAGACTCATTCGTCTTATGACTAATAAGGTGATATGGCTACACTGCTATGAAAAACATACTGTATATTGTCAGCATCACAGATGATTAAGAATGAAATGATAAGTTTGTATGTACACTTTCTGTGAGGTGCTAAAGCCTCTTTTTGTGATAGAGTGCCTAATTTTAGTGTTAATGGCTTTCATACTGAAGAGTTTTTATTTTTAATTTTTTTAAAGTGTCACAACATATCATGGAAGACGTCAGGCCTACCTCCACTACGCAATACTTCTCATTTGCGATTGACCTATCAGTAAAACAACAACAAGTGCTTCATTGAAGACTGACATTAGGCAATGTTATCCAAATTACACAACTTGCTTAAATGTCATGACGTTGCAGATTATTAGAACACAGTTGATTGATTTAATTTCGAAACTGATGTTTTCAGAAGAATGGATCCTGCAACCTATAGTAACTTTGTCAATTACAAAAGCAATGGTGGCTATCCCGTGGGCTTGATCAAGGATGAAAAAAAACGTTTTCAGAAAAAGGCCATTCATTTTGTTGTAGAAGGTGAGGCGAGACTTACAAGTACACTTTATCTGTTGATTATTCCGTTATTAATTGGTCTGAAACTCTCAAACCGTTATCTTATCTACCATCATGACTATAATATTTATTATATCGTCTTATAGCAATTCGAAACCGTTACGACACCAGGCCAAGTCTAGTCATTTAAACCCTATGCCCTCAATCTTCCTCAGAGATCAGCCTTTTAGTAGCAAATCTTGTGTCAATTCGATGTTGTTGTGTTAATTTGTAGTTTACAAAACTATTTTGTGATATCAAGGTAAGATCTACTTGTGTTAAACTGCGATCATTTAATTTAACATTGGGATTAATAATGCATCTGTGCATATGACTATCAAATCCAAACGGATGAGTGATTTATCTAATGTCATAGTTTCATAGATTATCCTTTTATCAAAATATTGTCACGAGCGTCGTCTTGAAAATGACCGGACCAAGGTGCAGCGTTGTGAGCGTACGTTTTCCTTTATTTTTTAAAATGTCGCCAACAAAACAATAAACAACAAAAACGAACGTGAAGCTCCGTAAGGCTATACATGCATTAAACGAAGACTACAACCCACAAATGAGAAAAGGAAAAAAGGCTGCCTAAGTATGATTCCCAATCAGAGACAACGGAAGACAGCTGACCCTGATTGAGAATCATACCCGGCCAAAAACAAAGAACCAGAAAGCATAGACTTTGCTGAGGAGGCCAACATCTTTGTTGAGTTTCATGCACCAGCATTGGGACTCCTTGTGGACAAAAAAACAAGAGATGCAATCTCAAAAATATTTTATTGGCCAGGGATGTCCGCTGACATAGATTTATAATTACCTGTTTGTCTAACTTCCTCTTATCTAAATGAAACTGGCTATTCTATTCTGATACTTCTTGTGAAAAAATATGCAGATGTTTTTGCGTTTCTTTTAATAGTTGGCAATTGCTATTGAGAACTATTGAAACACGTTTGAAAACTATAGCTCTATCAGTCCTAATATTTTTCCTCCTTCAATCAGGTGTCACAATGTGTACCTTGCCTGGCCAGCATGACATCTATAAAACAGGAGGTGGAGTACACTCCAATGTGCATTTGATATGTGCATTTACAAAATGTCATATATTTATTTTGAGAATATAAAGTCATAATGTTAACATTTTACATTTAGTGTACATTTGTTACTATGTCATTACATAACTTTAGCTTACCTGTCAAAACAACATTGCAGTTACTCAGGAACAGCTATATAATTGCAGTTTAGCAGTATAGGTTATAGGTGGATACACGGTATAGGACTGAGTCAAATCTGATTGGTGCCTCTGCTGTGCCTCACATTTTTTCAAATTGGACATGGATAGTTTTCCAGGTGGTAATGTCTGGACCTGGTGGCTAGCAATCCTGTGTACTTTCTTGAGAAATTGACTCAAACACTAGTGTGAAGGTGTCAGGTTTCACAGTAGAACTGTGAGGGATTGTGTGGGTGTGGAGACCTCTCCCCCTGTCACTCTTCTGATTTATTGCCCTGGTTGCCTGGAGAGAGCCACTAAAGCCAGTTGTTTTTCTGTGTGTGTAAGTTTGTGCGTGTCTTAGCACATGTGATGTAGGTGACCCTAACCTAACAGATAGGTTAATTACATAGCAATTCCATCTACAGTGTTGTTACTACAGGTGTTGATATATACTTATAGCATAGCTAATACACACCTAATGTAAAGTGTGTTCAATGTTTCCTCAAGGTCACTCAGCCATTTGAACTACTTGGGATGGACCTTATCGGCAAACTGACACAGACAGACAGCGGACACCAGTACATCTGTGTTATGATTGACCACCTCACTAAATGGCCACAGGCATACCCCCTCTGCACAAAGTCTGTTAAGGAGGTCACAGACCTCTATCAGTTTGAGGCTCCAAAACGTATACTCACAGACCAAGGGAAGGAGTTTGTCAATGAGGTAAATAGTAACTGTGTTACTCAACTTAAATATTGGTTTAAATGTCTTCAGCTTTCTAAAAAAAAATCCCCTTTTATAAAAAAAGATCAACTAAAATGTCTGCTGGCTCTGCCGATCTGAAGTAGTCTCTGCTCAACGTACCATCCCCAGATGAATGGATTGGTAGAAAGGATGAACGGGTCAAAACAGAGGTGTAAGCAACATCTGTAGACTGATGTTATAATATTATTTAACAGGCCGTGGTGGTTTTGAGTTCATCAATTGTAATGTTCTAAAAACGTTCACATTCTAAGAATAACTTGTGTCATATAATTTTCAATTCAATCATATTTTCAGAGCCATCTCTAAATTAGTGGGCCAAACACCAAAATAGTGGGACAGGCACCTTGATGGCGTAATGTTTGGTTTAAGAACCAAGAATCAAATGACAACAAAATACTCCCCTTTCGACCTGATGTTCGGTAGAGAGGCTCGCTACCCGTCAGAGGTTCCAGAACATTACAGGGTTGGTGTACATCATTTTACATTCTAATTGATTTGAGAAGTGTAGACTGTATCTTTGTAAGTTTAAATTAATATCAGAAATGTACGTTATAGATTGACAGCAGTGTCAAGGAGGTCTTAGCAGTGGAAGACTTAACAGAAGATATGCTGAAGCTCAATGAGGTTCTCCAGACTGACAGAGTGTGGCAGGTAAATATCCGCAACCAGCAGAGGAAAGGGGGCGAACTAGATCACAACTATCTCGAGGTCTCAAAGGCAAAAGTGTGGACGTGGAAGATGACAAGGGGGTTATCTTCCCTAAAATAAGCATGGATCACCTGAGGCCTCATGTAGAGGAGACTCCTCAGATCCCTCATAAAATAAAGGCAACAGCCTCCAGAACCACCACACCAGCAGATGCAGCCTCCACAGCCACTACACCAACAGCCTCAACCTCCAAAACCACCACACCAGCAGGTGCAGCCTCCACAGCCACTACATCAACAGCCTCAACCTCCAAAACCACCACACCAGCAGGTGCAGCATCCACAGCCGCCACACCAGCGGCCTCCACAGCCACCACGCCAGCAGGTGCAGCCTCCACAACCACCACACCAGCAGGTGCGGCCTCCACAGCCACCACACCAGCAGCCTCCACTTCCTCAGCCACCACACCAGCAGCAGCAGCAGCAGCTACTGATATAAACAAATGTATGTATGTAATCTTATCAGGTTGATCCATTTATATATCTCAGTACACCTACAGGTACATTTTCCAGGTGTTACAGAGGCTTGAGGAGGAACATATGTATACAGTTGAAGTTGGAAGTTTACATACAACTTAGCCAAATACATTTAAACTCAGTTTTTCACAATTCCTGACTTTTAATCCTAGTAAAAAATTAGCTGTCTTGGGTCAGTTAGTATCACCACTTTATTTTAAGAATGTGAAATGTCAGAATAATATTAGAGAGAATGATTTATTTCAGCTTTTATTTCTTTCATCACATTCCCATTGGGTCAGAAGTTTACATACACTCAATTAGTATTTGGTAGTATTGCCTTTAAATTGTTTAACTTGGGTCAAACGTTTCAGGTAGCCTTCCCACAATAAGTTGGGTGAATGTTGGCCCATTCCTCCTGACAGAGCTGGTGTAACTGAGTCAGGTTTGTAGGCCTCCTTGCTCGCACATGCTTTTTCAATTCTGCCCACAAATTTTCTATAGGATTGAGGTCAGGGCTTTGTGATGGCCACTCCAATACCTTGACTTTGTTGTCCGTAAGCCATTTTGCCACAACTTTGGAAGTATGCTTAGCGTCAATTGTCCATTTGGAAAACTCATTTGCGACCAAGCTTTAACTTCCTGACTGATATCTTGAGATGTTGCTTCAATATATCCACATAATTTTACTTCCTCATGATGCCATCTATTGTGTGAAGTGCACCAGTCCCTCCTGCAGCAAAGCACCCCCACAACATGATGCTGCCAACCCCGTGCTTCACGGTTGGGATTGTGCTCTTCAGTTTGCAAGCCTCCCCCTTTTTCCTCCAAACATAACAATGGTCATTATGGCCAAACAGTTCTATTTTTGTTTCATCAGACCAGAGGACATTTCTCCAAAAAGGACGATCTTTGTCCCCATGTGCAGTTGCAAACCGTAGTCTGGCTATTTTATGTTAGTTTTGGAGTGGTGGCTTCTTCCTTGCTGAGCAGCCTTTCAGGTTATGTCAATATAGGACTCGTTTTACTGTGGACATAGGTCAAGGTCCTTTGCTGTTGTTCTGGGATTGATTTGCACTTCTCGCACCAAAATACGTTCATCTTTAGGAGACAGAACACGCTTCCTTCCTGAGCGGTATGACGGTTGCGTGGTCCCATGGGGTTTATACTTGCAAACTATTGTTTGTACAGATGAACGTGGTACCTTCAGGCGTTTGGAAATTGCTCCCAAGGAGGTCTTGGCTAATTTCTTTTGATTTTCCCATGATGTCAAGCAAAGAGGCACTGAGTTGAAAGGTAGGCCTTAAAATACATCCACAGGCACATCTCCAATTGACTGAAATCATGTCAATTAGCCTATCAGAAGCTTCGAAAAGCCATGACATCATTTTCTGGAATATTCCAAGCTGTTTAAAGGCACAGTCAACTTAGTGTATGTAAACATCTGACCCACTGGAATTGTGATACAATCAATTATAAGTGAAATAATCTGTCTGTAAACACATTTTGTAAGGATTACTTGTGTCATGCACAAAGTATATATCCTAACCGATTTGCCAAAACTATAGTTTGTTAACCAAAAATGTGTGGAGTGGTTGAAAAACAAGTTTTAATGACTCCAACCTAAGTGTATGTAAACTTCCGGCTTCAACTGTATGTGCTGTTGTCTAGAATCGGCCCATTTAAAATATTTTATCGTGATCTCCACAGAACTGGTCCAAATAGGGAGCTGGAAAGTGAGGTAAGACTGTGTTGCATATACAGTATATGTAAACACTGCATGTGTGTGATTTTCTGTGAATTTATAAGGAAAACCTAAATTGTTGTTTTTCCATTTAAAGATTTAACTTCATTGTCTTTTTTACTGTCAGACCATCAATGCCTACATGTTCCATCTGGTGCAACATTTTTAAAGGCAGTCAACCGAGCAAGCTTTCTACAATAACCTTTAAAATTACTGGCATTTGGGGAGCAAGAAATCCAAACTTAAGGTTGGTTGGATTATTCTCATAATATTATTTCTTATATTTGACAGATTTTGAACTCAAGCAACTATCCCTGCTCTTTGAAATTTCAGATTGATCCAATGATGTACAAGTACATTATTGGCATCATCAATGAACACAACCACTGGACTGTGACGGTAAGAGCCGCTAAGGCAGTACTAAGAACTAAATACATGATACAGAATATACATGTGAACACATACTTGTGTAAAATGTGTGTGTGCCATATGTGTGTATTTATGTGTATGTAATATGTGTCTGTCTGTCTGTCTGTCTGTCTGTCTGTCTGTCTGTCTGTCTGTCTGTCTGTCTGTCTGTCTAACTAACTAACTAAACTTGAGAGGTTATCCTTCCATCCCAGAAGAGGGCTCTGTTCCTCAAACCAATGGGATAAAGTGCCAGAAAGATAAAAAGATGCCAGGGGGTGAACAAGGTAAAAACTGCTTTTAATATTAATTTTACAATGGAATCAATAAAGTATTTGAAATGCTATACTGTTATTAATCTCTATATTGTAATCAATAAAGTGTTTCAAAATGCTGTACAGTTCTTAACATATATGTTCAGATCATTCCTGAGAGAGAAGGGGTGTAATATCTCCAGATGGGTATGTGGTACCCTTCCTCACCCATGCCAACAAGATGTTACTTCTTTTGGGATCTTTGCTTTGAAAGTAAGTATGAGAGTATAAGTAATGCACAATTAACCTACTAAAAGTATACTGACTAAAGGGCTAAACAGAACTGTCAAATTATACTATAGCTGTGTCGTTATATACAGTGCCTTGCGAAAGTATTCGGCCCCCTTGAACTTTGAACTTTGCGACCTATTGCCACATTTCAGGCTTCAAACATAAAGATATAAAACTGTATTTTTTTGTGAAGAATCAACAACAAGTGGGACACAATCATGAAGTGGAACGACATTTATTGGATATTTCAAACTTTTTTAACAAATCAAAAACTGAAAAATTGGGCGTGCAAAATTATTCAGCCCCCTTAAATTAATACTTTGTAGCTCCACCTTTTGCTGCGATTACAGCTGTAAGTCGCTTGGGGTATGTCTCTATCAGTTTTGCACATCGAGAGACTGAAATGTTTTCCCATTCCTCCTTGCAAAACAGCTCGAGCTCAGTGAGGTTGGATGGAGAGCATTTGTGAACAGCAGTTTTCAGTTCTTTCCACAGATTCTCGATTGGATTCAGGTCTGGACTTTGACTTGGCCATTCTAACACCTGGATATGTTTATTTTTGAACCATTCCATTGTAGATTTTGCTTTATGTTTTGGATCATTGTCTTGTTGGAAGACAAATCTCCGTCCCAGTCTCAGGTCTTTTGCAGACTCCATCAGGTTTTCTTCCAGAATGGTCCTGTATTTGGCTCCATCCATCTTCCCATCAATTTTAACCATCTTCCCTGTCCCTGCTGAAGAAAAGCAGGCCCAAACCATGATGCTGCCACCACCATGTTTGACAGTGGGGATGGTGTGTTCAGCTGTGTTGCTTTTACGCCAAACATAACGTTTTGCATTGTTGCCAAAAAGTTCAATTTTGGTTTCATCTGACCAGAGCACCTTCTTCCACATGTTTGGTGTGTCTCCCAGGTGGCTTGTGGCAAACTTTAAACGACACTTTTTATGGATATCTTTAAGAAATGGCTTTCTTCTTGCCACTCTTCCATAAAGGCCAGATTTGTGCAATATACGACTGATTGTTGTCCTATGGACAGAGTCTCCCACCTCAGCTGTAGATCTCTGCAGTTCATCCAGAGTGATCATGGGCCTCTTGGCTGCATCTCTGATCAGTCTTCTCCTTGTATGAGCTGAAAGTTTAGAGGGACGGCCAGGTCTTGGTAGATTTGCAGTGGTCTGATACTCCTTCCATTTCAATATTATCGCTTGCACAGTGCAATTTATCATCATTAGTCATTTAGGTCAACATTGGATCATTCAGAGATCCTCACTGAACTTCTGGAAAGAGTTTGCTGCACTGAAAGTAAAGGGGCTGAATAATTTTGCACGCCCAATATTTCAGTTTTTGATTTGTTAAAAAAGTTTGAAATATCCAATAAATGTCGTTCCACTTCATGATTGTGTCCCACTTGTTGTTGATTCTTCACAAAAAAATACAGTTTTATATCTTTATGTTTGAAGCCTGAAATGTGGCAAAAGGTCGCAAAGTTCAAGGGGGCCGAATTCTTTCGCAAGGCACTGTATATCTGTGTCACTCCCTGACCTTAGAGATCCTTATTAGGTCATGGTGTGACTCGGGTGGGAAATTCTATGTTTTCTGTTTCTTTGTTTTTGGCCGAGTGTGGTTCCCAATCAGAAGCAGCTATCGTTGTCTCTGATTGGGGATCATACTTAGGCAGCCCTTTTTCCCACCATTAAGTTGTGGGATCTTATTTTCTTAGCCTGACAGAACTGTGCACTTTCGTTTTAGCTTTTGTTATTTTGTTTGAGTGTTTTTTGAATAAAAGAATAATGAACACTTTCCATGCTGCACTTTGGTCTACTCTTCCTACCACCAACGAGAGCCGTTACAATCTGGCCTACTTACACAGATGCATCTGGATTTTAGCAGATATTTTAGCAAAGCCTCAATTGCCCTTTAGACTTGGAAAATAACAGTAGCATGACAGATAATTTTACAATACACATTCATAGCAGCCAAATAGGTAATTTTACAATACACACATTTGGGATTGTGAATGTTCACTTTTTGAGTAGAATGTGGGAATATGATATTGCCCTTTCATTTTTATTTTACCAGGTAAGTTGACTGAGAACACGAGCTGGTGTCACGAATGTCGTCTTGAAAATGACCGGAACAAGGTGCAGCATGGTGAGCGTACCTTTTAATTTATTTCTAAATGTCACCAACAAAACAATAAACAACAAAAACGAACGTGAAGCTCCGTAAGGCTATACATGCATTAAATGAAGACAACAACCCACAAATGAGAAAAGGAAAAAAGGCCGCCTAAGTATGAATCCCAATCAGAGACAACGGAAGACAGCTGTCCCTGATTGAGAATCATCACCCCAAAAAAAGTGCGGACTCCGGCCACAAACCTGACACTATAGGGGAGGGTCCGGGTGGGCATCCATCGTGGTGGCGGCTCCGGTGTGGGACACAGACTCCACTCCACCTCGGGCTCCCCCCACTTTGGTGGCGCCTCTGGTGCGGGGACCCTCGCCGCCGACCCCGGACTGGGGACCCTTGCCGCAGACCCCGGACTGGGGACCCTCGTCGCAGGCCCCGGACTGGGGACCCTCGTCGCAGGCCTCGGACTGGGGACGCTCGTCGCAGGCCTCGGACTGGGGACCCTCGCTGCAGGCCCCAGACTGGGGACCCTCGCTGCAGGCCCCGGGCTGGGGACCCTCGCTGGAGGCTTCTTGCTATGGATCATCACTGGAGGCTTCGTGCCATGGATCATCACTGGAGGCTTCGAACGTGGAGCCGGAACAGGTCTCACCGGTCTGAGAAGACGTACTGGAAGCCTGGTGCGTGGAGCTGCCACAGGGCTTACCAGGCTGGGGAAACATAATGGAGACCTTGTACGTGGAACTGGAACAGGTCTCACCTGGTGCGTGGAGTAGGCACCGGATACACTGGGCCGTGGAGGCGCACTGGAGGTCTCAAGCGTAGAGCTGGCACAACCCGTCCAGGCTGGATGGTTACTTTTGCCCGGCAAATGCGGGGCGCTAGCACAGGACGCACTGGGCTGTGCAGATGCACTGGAGACACAGTGCGCAGAGCCGGCGCAGGATATCCTGGGCCGAAGAGACACACTGGAGGCCAGGAGTGCTGAGCTGGCACCATCTGTCCTGGCTGGATGCCCACTCTAGCCCGTCCAATGCAGGGAGCTGGAATATAGCGCACCGGGCTGTGAACGTGCACTGGAGACACCATGCGCTTCACGGCATAACACGGTGCCTCACCAGTACCACGCTCCCTACCGTGAGCAAAAAACGGCCAAAAACAAAGAACCAGAAAGCATAGACTTTCTCACCCGAGTCACACCCTGACCAAACAAACATAGAGAATAAAAGGATATCTACGGTCAGGGCGTGACAGCTGGTGAATAGTTAGTTACAAGGGAGAGGAGGCTGATGAATGAGCCAATTGGAAGCCCTACAAGAGTGCCACCATGTGTTATTGTGGGGATTGAGGCACTTACTGAAAACTTAAGTGTTTAATGAGCATAGTAATTCCATATAAAAACTATAATAACATTAGATCAGCATGAAATTACTGCTTGGTGTTGTAGATATAGGGGCTAGAGCAAGAGTTTTGTCTGCTCAGGTCACATGGTCAGGAAACAACTCCTGGCCCTATAATGCAGGTTCACCATGTCATTGGCTGTGGTGTCTGAACAGATGACTCCTCATTGCTATTTCTATGGTTAGGCCTTTGATACCCTGAACCAAATCAGTGAAGCCAACAGAGACAGATTAACTGTGGCTGATTGTGAGTGTGGCAACGGCCCTGAGAAGCAAAGGAAGGAATTTCCTGTTTCAAAATTAAAATAAACAAATAAATAGTGGATGTAACTTCTCATGGATGTTTACAAGAGCTCATTCTCTCTCACACACACACACCCTCTCTCTCTCTCTCTAGAAGAACATAGTGTCAACGCTAATGATGTGGGTATGTGACTTGGAGTGTCTGCAGCCGTTTCTAATGTCATGCTATTATTACCTCATTACATGTAAGAATTCATATGTGAATGTACTGTGTAGTGTACCGTATGTCCAATGAAACACACACAATATGTCAGAAACTCACTGAGTAGTGTAGTAAGTAAGGGTGAGTTGGAGTTGTAATGACCTTAACATCAAAGACCATAATTTATTATTTATAATTGGAGGTAGGGGAGGGCATAAATGAAGTGCTCTTTTGGCATTTACATGGAAGACAGAGCAAATTCTGCCTGCCACAGTATCCACGTATCTATTTATGGGCTATTCTCACAATCTCAAGGAGGCAGCATAGAAACAGCGGTAACAGGAATTAATCCATAATCACTCCAGTGAAGTTGTAGTTAAAAAGTCCTTACAAGAAACGTTAGGCTGCTAATCTGAGGTCTGTCATTTAAAAAAATAACTTCATGAGAGCAAATAGCAGGTTCCAGACTCAAATTGGCTGAGACTACCATGTTCTAGCTTCAAACACGGTATTAGGGCAAATTCTGTTATTGGTCTCCACCATCCCCTTACTGATTTCTTAGTCACAAAATGAAACACAGGGATGAATGAAGCTCAGATATGCATCTAGACTGCATGGAATCATTTCCAAAGCTCTGGTATTTTGAACATTTTATATGGAGACAATTTTGAGCCAATTTTGAGCCAATTTTGAGCCAGTCACTAACCTCTGTTCTTTATAGAGTTGTTTTTTTCCCCGCATAAATAAACAGACGGTAGACTAGCAGGAGACTGCTCGGTGATTTGCTACTCCTGTTCACGATCGTGATTATTTATTTTATTTTTGTAATAAATCATTTACATTTGAACACCCTACTGTAAGTGTACATTTTGTCAATGCAGTTGCAGGAAATATTACATAAAACATATTCTGATGGGGGGGCACAGTAACAATGGTCAACGTTTTAAGCAATGGGGACTCAATCATCCTGTCAGCTCCTGGAAAATATCTGTAAATATTATGAGTACAAAACGTCAATTTATTGAGTTGAGCATTTTATTTTCATCTTTATCACCCCCAATACAGGTTGGTTTCCATGCCCATGCAAACAATACCTTGGCATAGGGATGCTTGAGGATGTGGTGTAATATGTACAAAACACAATGTCCTCTCCAATCATCAGTCAATAAAGCACATCCAACTGGCCAAGTTTAATGTGACTGGAGACTTAGTGAGGAAAGAGGTGGCTTACTTCATTAACTTTCTGACCCTGAGCATGTTGACTAACAAGTATTGAAATACTATTGTCACTTTTTGTATTGCCAGAAATGGCACAATCACTCAGGCTTACAGGCTCAAGGTCTTTGGCACTGGGCAGCAGGTGACAGGGTTACTTTTCTAACATTTCAATGGGTTTGCTTGTCATTGCCAAAGACAACACCCAAAGGACATTAATTGGAAATTAAAATGTGATTGTCAGGCCAAGATGGCCATTTCCCTCCACACACACAATATAACGGAAGTCTCAAGTCAGAGCTAAAATAACGAGAGCATTGGGGGAAATCATTGTTTAAAGTTTTAATGGGGTTTCAATCAAGTCATCAAGAAATAAACAATTTGGGAGTACAACATATTGTGCACTTAACTAAATTTAGAAATAAGGACAGGGGAAAATAAAGAGGATCAGGGGAGAATCAATGTACCTTTGGCAAATCTAATTCATTTAAAAGTTATCAATTTGTACAGTATATGCTGAAACCACAAAAACATGTTATGGTAGATGGCGTAAAATGTAACATATACAGTATATTATATGCAATATGATAAGTACAAAACTGCTACCTAACCTGTTCAATGCTAGAGTAAAAGCACAAACAACACATGTTTTTAACATGTATTCCTAGTATAAAAGTAAATCACTATCAAAGTGCTTGTTGAATTGGTGGTTATATAATCAGCAGTTACTTTGCAGTTATGACACCTGCAGCACAACTCATTCAACCAATTAGGCAACAGTACACAGCGAAGTCTTGGTGGTTGCCCACTGAAACCTTAAAGAGAAGACAACTTCAAGAATTTCGCAATTGTAGATCGCAGAGAAAGAACAACAATACAGCACCTTATCCAGGCTGAGAGGTATTAATGGCCCTGTAGGCTAGAATTAGAATCCTGAACATAACAGCATAACATAACATAACAGCTGCAATAGGGAGCCTGTCCAGGGTGCAAATCAGTGGAGGGGAATCTGAGAATGCAGTGATTCCAGCAGGGTGTGAGTTGAAGTAGTCAAATCTGGAGCTGACAAGGGCTTCAATGTAAATGGCGTGATCATCTTGGATTATCTAACATCTGAGAATGGGAAGGCATTCCCTCGGATGACGAGCATCTTCGTCTTGCTGATTATGTGCTGTCATCCAGGTGGAAATTGTCACTTGCATAAAAAAGCTAAGAGATAAGTTGAGTGTCCTGTGAATATGTTTATGAATATGTACTATACATGTGTGTGTATGTGTATCTATCTTGGTATATATATTTTCTATTTTATTTTCTATTATTATTGTCATTATTGTGTTTTGTGGTTGAGGGGTGGGGGGAGGTGCTGGGGGTGTCCTATTGAGGGCGAAGGGACCTATTGGAGAGAGGATTTTTCATGGAGGCACATTCAGTCATAGTTTTGTTTATTATACTATTATAGATGTATTTATTTTTGAATGATTTATTTTATATTATTATAACAGTTTACTGTGATTATGGATATGCACTCATGTTAACTTATACATTTGAACTTTCTTTTTCGCACAGAGTACAAATTTTAGATGTATTATTGTTATTATTATTTTATTATAACTACTGTACCTACACATGTAGGAAAAGCCATAAGAGGGAAAAGCACAATGGGATTGGGGATTGAGGGATGGGTAGAGAGAACAGTAGAGGGCTCTGAAAACTATTGTTGAAAACTATTGTTGACTAGAGTCTAATACTTCCTGCGGCACACATCAGAGGGTATGATAGGTCACCAAAAATGATTCTGAAGTGTGCCATGCCTTGCAGTCCCAAGATAGAAGGGGGGGGGGGGGGGGGGGGGGGTTCGTCAGGCAAGGAAATAGCCTTATATTTATTTTGTTGCTCCAGCAAATGTATTCAAAGTTAACAAAACAGAGTGATAGGAAAACATATCATGAGACTGAGACTTGAGACTGTCACACAGGTCACAATGTGATTAGTGAGAAATTAGCTTTACATGAAGTTAATACATGGTGATTTGCTAATATTTACATAGGGTAACATGCTGATATGTAGTCTTGAAGTTATGTCTGTGATGTCGACAGACATAATGAGAGTTACTAGCAGAGGTACTGAAGGAGGATGAGGATGCAGATATAGACCCAGACATAGCAGAGTTGCTGATGGAGGATGAGGATGCAGATATAGACCCAGACATAGCAGAGTTACTGTAGGAGGATGAAGATACAGATATAGACCCAGACATAGCAGAGTTACTGATGGAGGATGAGGATACAGATATAGACCCAGACATAGCAGAGTTACTGAAGGAGGATGAGGATAAAGATATAGACCCAGACATAGCAGAGTTACTGATGGAGGATGAGGATACAGATATAGACCCAGACATAGCAGAGTTACTGATGGAGGATGAGGATGCAGATATAGACCCAGACATAACAGTTACTGAAGGAGGATGAGGATACAGATATAGACCCAGACATAACAGAGTTGCTGAAAGAGGATGAGGATACAGATATAGACCCAGACATAACAGTTACTGATGCCATCATAGACTAATGTATCCTTTGACGGCACTTGGCAAAAGAGACAATTCACTTCCAACCACGGGATTGGTGTGTTTTTTATGTATTTATTTTTCACTTTTATTTAACCAAGTAGGCTAGTTGAGAACAAGTTCTCATTTAGAACTGCAACCTGTCCAAGATAAAGCACAGCAGTTCGACACATACAACAACACAGAGTTACACATGGAATAAACAAAAATACAGTCATTAATACAGTATTGTGCATTGGTGCTGGTACCAGGGAGCCATAGAAAATGGTAAAGATCCACCCTGTCACAAAAACCTTGGAGGCCATATATTTTTTAATAGAGAGGTTGCACAGAAAATGGTACCTGTATATCATAGGATGTCAAATGATAATGTCCTCAAAAGAATCTAGCACCCAGAATGAAAATGAATGTCGATGCCCCAAAAATTTCTTCGTGGGCAAAAGCGGCATTGACGGAGCAGCCAGTATGGCAGTAGCTATGTTCAGTGAGGGAGCCACTGCTATAACAAATCTGATGAACAAATTGTGTCTTGACAGCACTTTGGTGACACTGGTGCAATCAGAGAAGAGTTGTGAGAGCTGATGCTGCTTCAATAGAGCGTGCCAAGCGTAGGCGCAGGTCCCATGACACAGTCAAGAAAGTAAAGCGTCACCAACAACAACTCAGAGGGCCTTACATATGGGCCAGGCACAGCTGATTTAATGTTTTGCACATTTCAACAGCCATACAAAATCCTTGTATGTGACAAATTGAGCAAAGTGATATGAGAATTTGCCCAAAAGAAGGCAGGCAATGGAACAGAGAGCTTTCAGGAAAAACAGCACTGCCGGGTTGGATTTTCCTCAGGTTTTCGCCTGCAATATCAGTTCTGTTATACTCACAGACAATATTTTGACAGTTTTGGAAACTTTAGAGAGTTTTCTATCCTAATCTGACAATTATATGCATATTCTAGATTCTGGGCCTGAGAAATAGGCAGTTTCATCTGGGTACGTTTTTCATCCAAACATCAAAATACTGCCCCCTACACTCAACAGGTTAATAGTGTTTTTTTTGTATATAATTCCATGAAATTACAATATTTTGATAAACAAATCTGTAAAGTCTGACCATTGAGTGTCTTATCACAACAAAACAAAAATAATTCTGCCTTGAAGAAATGTTTTGGAAAAACAGATTCTCAAAATATGCAAATTAGCACATATTTAAGGACGGTTTGCCACATTTGCATATTCAATTGTTTTAATAAATTGAACTTGTAATACAATAATATCTTGTATTTATGCATACTTTCAACTGGTAAAGTTTCAGTCTAATGAGAGTAAAGGAATTTGATTTTGTTGAGATTGACGTATTGGTAGTCATTATGCATACAGTAGTTATAATTCCTTCCATATTACTAAAGTCTATAATCAACTTGACCATCAATTCATTTTCAGAACCAAAACGAGCTTAGGGTTTTTTGGATCCCCTCCAGACCATGATGAATTATGAGAGTGGAGCTGTTGATGTTCAGTAACCTTGGCTGGTCTGGTAACCTTGGCTGGTCTGGAAAGATTTCCTAGAACCTCTCCACAGCAGTCACTGGCCTACCACGCTAGTGTTGTGTTCTCACACAAGCCATGCATGTTCTGTAGAAGCTGGCGTTTCCTCAACAGGGCCAGATGCTTCCTTCAGGAATCCTCCATCATCTGTCTCCTGATTTGCTGTTGAAACATTTGGCAAAATATCAATCCTAGGAAAGAGCAATGAGTTTACCTTTGCATCCCATTAACTCAAAGTAAACTCTGTTGAAGTGCGCCATGTGATGACACTTCACGAATTTACTGAGAATTTGTATGTTTGTGCATTTGGTTCCTCAGGCCAACTGCAAGGAGAAATCACAAACACTTAATCCATAATGTATCCATAAAGGACACTTCTCTATATAAGGAAATAGGACACTATCTCAGGGTTAAAAGGTGGCCGGTCTCAAGATTTTACTGTCTGGCACAGAGTGGTAGAAGCTGTAACTAACTATACATCGGCCAGGCCTATGTAGTGAAGCTCTCCCACATACATACTGTATCTTAAAGGACCATGGCATGATTCATTGTAGCTACCTCAGTTCCTCCCTCTTTATCTAAAATATTGGCAAGATGGGTGCAGAAAAAAAGTCCCCCAAAACATACAATAGCCTGTCAAAAGGAGACAAATTGACAAGTGGTCTATGAGGTGTTTTAAATCTGGTTAGTTTGAACTTTTCTGTTATGTAATGTGACAGGTTACTACACTCTTTGGAAAGTCTGTTTGCTTGCCTACCCGTTGTGAGAGCAAAATTGCAAGATTATATTACAATGCTGTAATTGCATCAAATGGTTGTTTTCTGCAACATAATAGAGGGTTCTTATAACTCTATTGTGTCTGTGTGAACTGAAAGTGGGCCTCTGGGAGATTTAACATGGACAGGAGATTTACGATGTCTTTGGGTGACACCGCATTCTAGAGCATGAGTTCATGTTTCTGTACTGGGGTACCAGGGGGAGATGGCTCCAGTATGGAGTTGGGGGGGCAGACCCTGGTGTCTACACAATGACAGTTTTTACATTTTACAGCAGATACTGTCTGCTGTGAATTATAAGTATATTTCTTACAACTCTTAACCTTGTGACCCATTCTATATATCTGTTTTTTTTGTCATGTAGACTGAAGGAGGATGGACTTTGTTATAAAATGCTGTGGCTCAAACCAGCAGGTTGAGTTCTCAGTGATCACCTCCAGGGGTGATTACCGACCAGCTCCATTACTGCACTAATTAAATAATAAAGTTTGATTGTTTTGAAGAAATCTAAAAGTTTCTCATTTTGATTACAATAATTCCACCACACCATCCACATCACTCTGGCCAAACTGATGTTTCTTCTCCACAATGAGTCTGGATTTGCCTCCCTCCCCTTTTTACGCACATTGGCCAGAAGATCATGGCAGAGGTGCTGCATTTGAGACTGACAAAGTTTGAACACAGATAGTCTTGTGGCGAGCAGACTATGTTATCCCACTCCCACACAGAAGTAAATCTTAAAGTTTCCAGGTCCAGACAAAAGTGACCTATCACGTGTGGTTTACTGAACCAAAATGCTAATGTATTCATCATATTCAATATGTTCAACATGTTAATTGAATTGAATGTACTTAACAAATGTCTAAAACCTCCACAGTTCTTATTGGTCCTTCATTATGCCATCTCTAGAGTCTACACTTTTGTTTAGCTGTTACCAAGGAGTGTAACGGTTTTCGTCTTCCTCTGACGAGGAGTATGAAGGATCGGACCAATATGCAGCGTGGTACGTGTCCATGTTGATAATTTATTAACATTGAACACCAAAAACAAAATAACAAGGAGAAAGACAGAAACAAAAACGAAACAGTTCTGTCTGGTGGAGACACAGAAAACAATCACACACAACTAAAATGGGGAAAACAGGCTACCTAACTATGATTCTCAATCAGAGACAACGAACGACACCTGCCTCTGATTGAGAACCATACCAGGCCAAACACCTAAACACAACATATAAAAAAGAACATAGACTACCCACCCCAACTCACTCCGTGACCAAACTAGCACAAAGACATAATAAAGGAACTAAGGTCAGAAAGTGACAAGGAGAGTCGCCATGGTCAACATTTGTCTTCTGTGACATCCGTAAGTGGATCTTCTTCTCTCAAGAACTGCTGCTCTTAATCCCCAAAATGTAATGTTCTTGTTTTCTTCACATTAGTCACACTGCTCCTATCTGCTGGCTTTTAAACATTCCTCCCCCTCTGTGACTCATAAGACTGGGTAACAGTTCAACATTGCTGTCTCACAGCTGTAGTAGTTTTGACTACATTTTTCTGAACACTGGATGAAGTGTTATATTTATAAATATAAAATATTTATGCTAAGACCCGCAAGGACTGGATTTGTCCAGATCAGATTGTGGATGAATACTTTTTTCATTTTCTATCTGTAAAATACTAAAGAAGTAGGTCAAATGCAATTTTGGTGATTTTTTTTCAAATAAAACATTATCTAGAATACACAATTGACAACATTAACATTTCTCTCTGGGCAAGTCTGGAAATGTATTTAAGGATAACCACACAAAAGTTGATGAATGCAGATGCTGTCACACCCTGATCTGTTTCACCTGTCCTTGTGATTGTCTCCACCCACTCCAGGTGTCGCTTAATTTCCCTGGTATTTATCCCTGTGTTTCCTGTCTCTCTGTGCCAGTTCATCTTGTATGTTTTCAAGTCAACCAGCGTGTTTTCCCGTACTCCTTTTCTATTCTCTTTTTTCTAGTCCTCCCGGTTTTGACCCTTGCCTGTTATCTGGACTCCATTCCCACCTGCCTGACCATTCTGCCTGCCCTGACCTCGAGCCTGTGTCACGTTCTGACCATAGTTCTGTTATTTTATTCTTTGTTTTAGTATGGTCAGGGCGTGAGTTGGGGTGGGCAGTCTATGTTTGTTTTTCTATGTTGGTTTTTGTGTTCGGCCTAGTATGGTTCTCAATCAGAGGCAGGTGTCGTTAGTTGTCTCTGATTGAGAATCATACTTAGGTAGCCTGGGTTTCACTTTTGGTTTGTGGGTGTTTGTTTTCCGTGTGAGTGTTTGGTTCGTTCACTTTATTGTTTTGTATTTCAGTGTTCAGTTCGTTTCATTAAATATTACATCATGAACACTTACCACGCTGCACTTTGGTCCGATCCTTCTTCCACCTCTGAATGCAGTTACAGCCTGTCTACCCTTCGGTTCCTCCTGGACTCTGAACTGGTACACATTTTAAAATACAGAAGACTACAATGTGTGAATAATTTTTGAGTAACCTGTATCGGCTGGTTGACTTCCCCTGGGCCGGCTCTAGAGGGTGGCAAAGCCGGGCATACACCTCCTAGATAGAATTTGTGCCCCCCAGTTTTGTTTCCCGATAACCATAACAAATGGTATATGAGTTACCCTGCCCCGTTTTGCCAATGTAACGCTGCCTGGCCTGCCAGTAACACAGACAAGGACAAAGGCTATTTGCTATTTGTGTGTGTTCATGATCTTAAGAGGGGTGAGAAAGGGGGGATGTAATAATTTAATATTTAGTAGTTAAAATCCCAAAATATATTTTCATTGGGCACCTAGCCATGCAATGTCATACCTTGTTTAGGAAGTTCATTTGGATTCCTAACTACAGGCGGTTTTCCTCACAGAGAGGGATTTTTTTTCTTCCCTTTTGCAGACAGCAACAGCTAGCAATAGGCTAGCTAGTATCTACTTGCTTCGTTAAGTTTTGGTAGCGATGCGCTGAATAATTATAGTTAGTTGGCTAACTTTGATCAGCATGGATATCCGAAAATGGCTGGGCACTGTCAAGATAAAAAAAAAACTGAGGACCACCATGTCAAGAGCTACCTGCAGCAGGCCTGACCACCGAGGTTGAGGAGCCTAGCATCAAATGTAATACCCGCCCATCCCCCTCACTGCCTGCTGACCAACAAGATGGAGAAGAGCCAGAGCCTAGCGTCAGCAGCATGAGGGTAACATCACAACAACCACCTGCACCTCCATTACCCCAGCAACTAGCAACTAACGAACTGAACCAGTGGAAGCAGAGTTTATTGTGGCTCGCACATTCTTGCGAAGTGAAGTCAGCAACAACCACAGCCAGCAACAACCACAGCCAGCAACAACCACAGCCAGCAACAACCACAGCCAGCAACAACCAGAGCCAGCAACAACCACAGCCAGCAACAACCACAGCCAGCAACAACCACAGCCAGCAACAACCACAGCCAGCAACAACCACAGCCAGCAACAACCACAGCCAGCAACAACCACAGCCAGCAACAACCACAGCCAGCAACAACCACAGCCAGCAACAACCACAGCCAGCAACAACCACAGCCAGCAACAACCACAGCCAGCAACAACAAAAGAACCCCACTCAGTGTTCATCAAAGATACAACGGCGTTTGTCAGCAATGCCAACTGTTCTATTGGCACTGAAACATTATTAACATTTTTGGGGCACCTACAGCAATGTGTGAAAATTCTTTCTCCACCATGAAGAATGTATTCAGTGAACACAGAGCATGTTACATCAATGAAAAGCGAAGCTTGTTCATCTTGCATTTGAGAGGGACCTAACAAGTACATTTTGCCAGGAAGGAGAATGAAATCAGAAGCTTCTCATGAGGTTCAACATAGCATCGAGGAGGTTGCAACTCTTCTAAATAGTAAGCTACAACATTTATGGCTGTGGCCGCTGTTACAGAATTATTTATTCATTGGTTTTCCCTCATGTAACAACATACTGGTTGTTTGGCCCCCAAAAAAGTTATGTAATGTATAGCTTTTGCTTTTTACTTAATAGATTTATCTGTGATTATTAATGTCATTAGGCTTCTTGTTTTTGCGGGTCTAATTGCCAGTGATGGATATACAGCTTTGCTTTATTTGAAGGGTTAAGGGACAATGACCAATGTAGCCTAATTAGTTGTGCTCTGAGGTGAGCCCTGGCGCAGTGCTCCTGTTGTTCTGGATGTCCACTCCGGTGGTGCTGAAATTGGAAAGGAAAGGGGGGATACCTAGTCAGTTGTGCCACTGAATGCCTTCAACTGAAATGTGTCTGAGGTGCAGGGGGCTGCCTTAATCAACATCCACATCTTCGGCACCTAATAGCCGGAGCAGTTTAATACAAAACCCACGGCAATACAAAAATAACCTACATGGGTACAAAACCCGACGCGCACCAGTAACATAACGTACAAGCACTTACAAACAAACAATTCCACACAAGGACATGGGGGTAACAGAGGGTTAAATACACAACAATTAAGGATGGAAATGGAAACCAGGTGTGTAAGAAAACAAGACAAAACAAATGGAAAATGAAAAGTGGATCAACGATGGAAGTCGTGACATATCCTTTCATCTGACTGGCGGTAGCCTTCTGTCCATGGTCCTGAATCGATGGTTACGGTGTGTGGTGTGTGCTGTTTTAATGAGCGTATCTTGGGCTACCAGTCTTCGTGGGGCTTCTCTTCAACATTGTGTGCTTTCTTGTGTGCAAAATGAAAAGTTGTTGTGTATATGGCTGGATTTCAGAAAGGCCTAAATTTGTATGCATTTTCTACCTGCAGTAGTAGGACCAATGCCGTGTGGAGCTTACTAAAAGAAGTACGTAGGCAAACCTTCACTCTTTTATCATTAATTTGCATTACACATTAGTTGTGTGATAGGCTACTGTAAAAGCGATGTCAATACTATGAAAACTCACTATAAAGTGATACCACCACCTAAACACTGAACGTGTGCACACACACACACACACACACACACACACACACACACACACACACACACACACACACACACACACAACAGGGCAAGTGTCAGAGGGGCACGTCTCCAGCTGTTTCTGCTCAGCTCAGCTTTCTACCACACTGCCGTTTTCCGTGTGGCTCGGTGCTACTCTGTGGCCCAGTTCCATCCACTGTTTTCACTCTGGTTGGCTTGCTTAGAGACATTTCTGACTAGAAACAGCTGTTTAAGTCCAAAGAGAATGTCACACACTGTAGGATCCGTTTGTGGTATTGTGCATGATGAGTTCGTCTCCATCACCATAAGGCCCTGTGGAAAATGCATTATTTGGAAAGACGATCCACCGCTGTGGCCTCTGGATCTATTAAAATCTCCCATTCACTCTTTCGGTGTTCATTCTTTTCAGGGTTACTGTAATTTAATTAATGTATAGTAAAATAGCTTGCCATGAGCTTGTTGACATTACATTTAATGTGGTGATCTCTGAACTGTCCTTTTTTTGCAATTGAATGATTATTTTACATATACTATGTAATAACACTGTTGTTACTATAGTAATTACATGGTTACTACACAGGTATGAGAGCAACTTAATATTGAAAAATATAAAGTGTCAATCAAAGCCAAATTTGTATATGATCAGAGGAATAACAGTCAGAGGGAAATGTGTTGAAAGAAAATAATCAGTTCAGTTTGAAGTCATGCATGACTGATCAGAACTCAATTCAAGTTACAATTAAAGAACTACCTGAATCAGCAGATGATACTGCTTGTGACTGAGTTTCTGGCTAAAGCTGGATGTAAGGTGGTGGGGAGGGTGATGAGGCGCATGATATTGGCAAACTTCAGACGGGCCTGGACATGCGCTGGCTTGAGCAGGGGGACCTTGCGTGCGCTGCAGAATTTTAATCCATGACGGCGTAGTGTGTTACTAATGGTTTTCTTTGAGACTGTGGTCCCAGCTTTCTTCAGATCATTGACCAGGTCCTGCCGTGTAGTTCTGGGCTGATCCCTCACCTTCCTCATGATCATTGATGCCCCATGAGGTGAGATCTTGCATGGAGCCCCAGACTGAGGGTGATTGACCATCATCTTGAACTTCTTCCATTTTCTAATAATTGTGCCAACAGTTGTTGCCTTCTCACCAAGCTGCTTGCCTATTGTCCTGTAGCCCATCCCAGCCTTGTGCAGGTCTACAATTTTATCCCTGATGTCCTTACACAGCTCTTTGGTCTTGGCCATTGTGGAGAGGTTGGAGTCTGTTTGATTGAGTGTGTGGACAGGTGTCTTTTTTACAGGGAACGAGTTCAAAGAGGTGTAGTTAATATAGGTAATGAGTGGAGAACAGGAGGGCTTCTTAAAGAAAAACGAACAGGTCTGTGAGAGCCGGAATTCTTACTGGTTGGTAGGTGATCAAATACTTATGTCATGCAATAAAATGCAAATTAATTACTTAAAAATCATACAATGTGATTTTCTGGATTTTTGTTTTAGATTCCGTCTCTCACAGTTGAAGTGTACCTATGATAAAAATTACAGACCTCTACATGCTTTGTAAGTAGGAAACACTGACCATTTTGCAGGTTATCAAATACTTGTTCTCCCCACTGTAAATACTACTAGTAGAGAGAAGATCATATATATATATATATATGAATATTGCTAATCTGTTTGACTTGTTTCAGTCCATGCATATCTGGAAACAAAAGAAAGACAGCAACATTTTGGGATAAAAGGCCTTCATTTGTTACCTTAAAATTGGGGTTTGGTTCAACTAAAAACGAAATGATCAAGAGAGCCTTTATACACAATAAAATGATTAATGGTCATTAAGTATGACCTCTTTCATCTCTTGTCCGCACAATAGCAGAATGTGTCATTAATATAGGCATACAAGTGTTAAGATGTATTTGGTTTGGAAAGACTAGCATAAAGAATTCTGGTGCCTCTGAGGATATCATGACACAAGGCGACACCCAGATGCAGACACGAGGCAGATGGTTGGAGTCTAAGATGTTTAATAATACAAAAAGGAGTAGGCAAGAGAATGGTCGTGGACAGGCAAAAGGTCAAAACCAGTTCAGAGTCCAGGAGGTACAAAGTGGCAGACAGGCTTGAGTTCAAGGCAAACACAGGGATGAATACACTGGGGAAAACAAGCGACACCTGAAGGGGGTGGAGACAGATCAGGATGTGACAGAGGAAAAAAATGCATTTGAAATTTGGCCCCAGAGTCAGTGAAACGATTGCTTCATACCCATGTAAATAGAGATACAGGATTACATAATTGGGAGAAAAAAATCCGACATAGATGTTTTCTCTTGAAAACGTTTACTTGCTTTGGTAGTTAGGAGGTGAAATCACATTTTTTTGGCAGAAGGAAGTCGTGCATGACTGGGGTGATTGTTCTATGTATTTTCTCAAAAAGCCACGGGATAGAACTGCCTTTTGAACAATGAAACAGTTAAGCTGTTTCCAAAACAAAAACTCAGAGAGGTAGAGAGAGAGATGTGGAGAGACAGAGAGTTTCCAGCTTGTTCATATTTACAATGTGTAGCCAAACTGCAAGTCACTTGTCTGAACCCCCTTACTACAAGTGCTTGCAGAATTTAGATGTTTTTTTTTATGTAATGTCTTCCTGCTGTGTAGATATACGGATATCCAATCTGATGTGAGAGGTTATTGTACTTGCACCTATTGTACCAAGAAAAACATGACATGTATCATGCTTGATTGGTTATTTGTTTCAGTTCCTTATTTCATAATCCACAGAAAAGAGATCCCAATCGTTACACGCAAAGCTTACTGTCTATGAGATACATTTGCTACCTTTTCACCACTCTCCAATTTTTTGATTTCACCTTTATTTAATCAGGTAGGCTAGTTGAGAACAAGTTCTCCTTTACAACTGCGACCTGGCCAAGATAAAGCAAAGCAGTGCGACAGAAACAACAACACAGAGTTACATGGAATAAACAAGCGTACAGTCACTAACACAATATAAAAAAATAAAGTCTATATACAGTGTGTGCAAATGGCATGAGGAGGTAAGGCAATAAATAGGCCATAGTAGGCCAATTATAGGCCAATTTAGCCAATAGCCAATAGGCCAATAGGCCAATTTAGCAGATTAACACTGGAGTGATAGATGAGCAGATGATGGTGTGTAAAGTAGTGATACTGGTGTGCAAAAGAGCAGCAAAGTAAATAAAAACAATATGGGGATGAGGTAGGTAGATTGGGTGGGCTATTTACAGATGGACTACGTACAGCTGCAGCGATCGGTTAGCTGCTCACATAGGTGATGTTTAAAGTTAGTGAGGGAAATGTAAGTCTCCAGTTTCAGCGATTTTTTTGCAATTCGTTCCGGTCACTGACAGCATAGAACTTGAAGGAAAGGCGGCTAAAGGAGATGTTGGCTTTGGGGATGACCAGTGAGATATACAGTGCCTTGCGAAAATATTCGCCCCCCTTGAACTTTGCAACCTTTTGCCACATTTCAGGCTTCAAACATAAAGATATAACAACTGTATTTTTTTGTGAAGAATCAACAACAAGTGGGACACAATCATGAAGTGGAACGACATTTATCGGATATTTCAAACTTTTTTAACAAATCAAAAACTGAAAAATTGGGCGTGCAAAATTATTCAGCCCCCTTAAGTTAATACTTTGTAGCGCCACCTTTTGCTGCGATTACAGCTGTAAGTCGCTTGGGGTATGTCTCTATCAGTTTTGCACATCGAGAGACTGAATTTTTTTCCCATTCCTCCTTGCAAAACAGCTTGAGCTCAGTGAGGTTGGATGGAGAGCATTTGTGAACAGCAGTTTTCAGTTCTTTCCACAGATTCTCGATTGGATTCAGGTCTGGACTTTGACTTGGCCATTCTAACACCTGGATATGTTTATTTTTGAACCATTCCATTGTAGATTTTGCTTTATGTTTTAGATCATTGTCTTGTTGGAAGACAAATCTCCGTCCCAGTCTCAGGTCTTTTGCAGACTCCATCAGGTTTTCTTCCAGAATGGTCCTGTATTTGGCTCCATCCATCTTCCCATCAATTTTAACCATCTTCCCTGTCCCTGCTGAAGAAAAGCAGGCCCAAACCATGATGCTGCCACCACCATGTTTGACAGTGGGGATGGTGTGTTCAGCTGTGTTGCTTTTACGCCAAACATAACGTTTTGCATTGTTGCCAAAAAGTTCAATTTTGGTTTCATCTGACCAGAGCACCTTCTTCCACATGTTTGGTGTCTCTCCCAGGTGGCTTGTGGCAAACTTTAAACAACCCTTTTTATGGATATCTTTAAGAAATGGCTTTCTTCTTGCAACTCTTCCATAAAGGCCAGATTTGTGCAATATACGACTGATTGTTGTCCTATGGACAGAGTCTCCCACCTCAGCTGTAGATCTCTGCAGTTCATCCAGAGTGATCATGGGCCTCTTGGCTGCATCTCTGATCAGTCTTCTCCTTGTATGAGCTGAAAGTTTAGAGGGACGGCCAGGTCTTGGTAGATTTGCAGTGGTCTGATACTCCTTCCATTTCAATATTATCGCTTGCACAGTGCTCCTTGGGATGTTTAAAGCTTGGGAAATCTCTTTGTATCCAAATCCGGCTTTAAACTTCTTCACAACAGTATCTCGGACCTGCCTGGTGTGTTCCTTGTTCTTCATGATGCTCTCTGCGCTTTTAACGGACCTCTGAGACTATCACAGTGCAGGTGCATTTATACGGAGACTTGATTACACACAGGTGGATTGTATTTATCATCATTAGTCATTTAGGTCAACATTGGATCATTCAGAGATCCTCACTGAACTTCTGGAGAGATTTTGCTGCACTGAAAGTAAAGGGGCTGAATAATTTTGCACGCCCAATTTTTCAGTTTTTGATTTGTTAAAAAAGTTTGAAATATCCAATAAATGTTGTTCCACTTCATGATTGTGTCCCACTTGTTGTTGATTCTTCACAAAAAAAATACAGTTTTATATCTTTATGTTTGAAGCCTGAAATGTGGCAAAAGGTCGCAAAGTTCAAGGGGGCCGAATACTTTCGCAAGGCACTGTACCTGCTGGAGCGCGTGTTACGGGTGGGTGTTGTTATTGTGACCAGTGAGCTGAGATAAGGTGGAGCTTAGACTTGTAGATGACCTGGAGCCAGTGGGTCTGGCGACGAATATGTCGAGGGCCAGCGGACTAGAGCATACAGGTCGCAGTGGTGGGTGGTATAAGGCGCTTTGGTAACAAAACGGATGGCACTGTGATAGACTGCATCCAATTTGCTAAGTAGAGTATTGGAAGCTATTTTGTAGATGACATCGCAGAAGTCGAGGATCGGTAGGATAGTCAGTTACTACTAGGGTAAGTTTGGAGGCGTGAGTGAAGGAGGCTTTGTTGCGAAATCGAAAGCCAATTCTAGATTTGATTTTGGATAGGAGATGTTTGATATGAGTCTGGAAGGAGAGTTTACAGTCTAGCCAGACACCTAGGTATTTGTAGTTGTCCACATATTCTAGGTCAGAACCGTCCAGAGTAGTGATGCTAGTCAGGCGGGCACGGGCAGCGAACGGTTGAAAAGCATGCATTTGGTTTTGCTAGCGTTTAAGAGCAGTTGGAGGCTACGGAAGGAGTGTTGTATGGCATTGAAGCTCATTTGGAGGTTAGTTAACACAGTGTCCAAAGTAGGGCCAGATGTATACAGAATGGTGTCGTCTGCTAGAAGTCGATCCCCAATGAATCACCTGCAGCAAGAGCGACATCGTTGATATATACAGAGAAAAGAGTCAGCCCGATAATTGAACCCTGTGGTACCCCCATAGAGACTGCCAGAGATCCATACAACAGGCACTCCGATTTAACACACTGAACTCTGTCTGCAAAGTAGTTGGTGAACCAGGCAAGGCAGTCATTTGAGAAACCAAGGCTATTGAGTCTGCCAATAAGAATACGGTGATTGACAGAGTCGAAAGCCTTGGCCAGGTCGATGAAGACGGCTGCACAGTACTGTCTTTTATCAATGACAGTTATCATATTGTTTAGTACCTTGAGCGTGGCTGAGGTGCACCCGTGACCAGCTCGGAAACCGGATTTCACAGCGGAGAAGGTACGGTGGGATTCGAAATGGTCAGTGATCTGTTTATTAACTTGGCTTTTGAAGACTTTAGAAAGGCAGGGCAGGATGGATATAGGTCTGTAACAGTTTGGGTCTAGAGTGTCACCCCATTTGAAGAGGGGGATGACCGCGGCACCTTTCCAATCTTTAGGGATCTCGGACGAAATGAAAGAGAGGTTGAACAGACTGGTAATAGGGGTTGCAACAATAGTGGTGGATCATATTAGAAAGAGAGGGTCCAGATTGTCTAGCCCAACTGATTTGTACGGGTCCAGGTTTTGCAGCTCTTTCAGAACATCTGCGATCTGGATTTGGGTGAAGGAGAAGCTGGGGATGCAAGTAGCTGCGAGGGGTGCGGTGCTGTTGGCTGGGGTTAGGGTAGCCAGGAGGAAAGCATGGCCAGCCGTAGAGAAATGCTTATTGAAATGTTCGATTATCATGGATTTATCGGTGGTGACCGTGTCGCCTAGCCTCAGTGTAGTGGGCAGCTGGGAGGAGGTGCTCTTGTTCTCCATGGACATTACAGTGTCCCAAAACTTTTTGGAGTTAGAGCTACAAGATGCAAATTTCTGTTTGAAAAAGCTAGCCTTTGCTTTCCTGACTGACTGTGTATATTGGTTCCTGACTTCCCTGAACAGTTGCATATCGCGGGGACTATTCAATGCTTTTGCAGTCCGCCACAAGATGTTTTTGTGCTGGTCAAGGGCAGTCAGGTCTGGAGTGAACCAAGGGCTATATCTGTTCTTAGTTCTACATGTTTTGAAAGGGGCATGCTTATTTAAGATGGTGAGGAAATTACTTTTAAAGAACGACCAGGCATCCTCGACTGACGGGATGAGGTCAATATCCTTCCGGGATACCTGGGCCAGGTTGATTAGAAAGGCCTGCTGGGCAGAAGTCTTTTAAGGAGCGTTTGACAGTGATGAGGGGCGGTCTTTCTGACCATGGACCCATACCGGATGCAGGCAATGAGGCAGTGATCGCTGAGATCCTGATTGAAAACAGCAGAGGTGTATTTGAAGGGCAAGTTGGTCAGGATAATATCTACGAGGATGCCCATGTTTACGGATTTAGGGTTGTACCTGGTGGTTTCCTTGATAATTTGTGTGAGATTGAGGGCATTCAGCTTAGCTTGTAGGACTGCTGGGGTATTAAGCATATCCCAGTTTAGGTCACCTAACAGAACGAACTCTGAAGATAGATGGGGTGCAATCAATTCACATATGGTGTCCAGGGCACAGCAGGGAGCTGAGGGGGTCTATAACAGGCAGCAACAGTAAGATACTTATTTCTGGAGAGATTCATTTTTTAAATTAGAAGCTCGAATTGTTTGGGCATAGACCTGGAAAGTATGACAGAACTTTGCAAGCTATCTCTGCAATACATTGCAACTCCTCCCCCTTTGGCAGTTCTATCTTGACAGAAAATGTTGTAGTTGGGCATGGAAATCTCCGAATTTTTGGTGGCCTTCCTAAGCCAGGATTCAGACACGGCAAGGACATCGGGGTTTGCAGAGTGTGCTAAAGCAGTGAGTAAAACAAACTTAGGGAGGAGGCTTCTGATGTTAACATGCATGAAACCAAGGCTTTTTCAATTACAGAAGTCAACAAATGAGAGTGCCTGGGGACACGCAGGGCCTGGGTTAGCCTCCACATCACCCGAGGAACAGAGGAGGAGTAGGATGAGGGTACGGCTAAAGGCTAGCAAAACTGGTAATCTGGTGCGTTGGGGACAGAGAATAAAAGGAGCAGATTTCTGGGCGTGGTAGAATAGATTCAGGGCATAATGTGCAGACAGGGTGGGGTGCGGGTACAGTGGAGGTAAGCCCAGGCACTGAGTGATGATAAGAGAGGTTGCATCTCTGGACATGCTGGTTATACTGGGTAAGGTCACCACATGTGTGGGAGGTGGGACAAAGGAGGTATCTAAGGCATGTACAGTGGGACTGGGGGCTCCGCAGTAAACTAAAACAATTATTATTATCCTAAACAACAGTATACAAGGCATGTTGACATATGAGAGAGACATAAAGCGATGCATAAAGCAATCACAGGTGTTGATTGGGAGAGCCAGCTAAGTCAACAACGGGTAAGACAACAACAGCTTATCAGCTAAGTCAACAACAAGGTAAGATGGCGATGAATGGGCAGATGAAGCAATAGAGGAAACAGGGAAGCAGCTAGGTAGTCGTTACTAGGCTAGCACGCGGGAGACACAGCGTTTAAAGTTAGCAGTCTGGGGTAAGTAGAAGTGTCTGCTCCGTCGTCCGGCAAAGGCCGGTTGAAGGCACAGCTGATGCAATTATGTCTGCGGACCAGTCGTGGTGGTACAGCGGGGCGCCGTGTCGACGACGGGACCGGGCCAGATGGCGAAAGAGGTATTGTAGTTGTGGGAATTTGTTTGCTAGCCGGGAGATGCGCCTGGCTCAGGGCTAGCTTCTGGGCTGGGTCACTCAGTTGAAGATAGCTAGCTGTGATGATCAATGGTCGGCAGGAATCTGACGTTGTAGTGGAGAAAAAAAGTCAGAAGCTGGCAGGTATTATCCAGGCTAAAAAAACGGCTGGTGCCTGAGCAGAGGGTAAAGGCTGCTAGCAGTGGCTAACAATGACTAAATGGCTAGTAACTTAGATAATTAGCTGGCTACCTTCTGATGAAAGTTATGGCTATAAGGTCTAAAAAAATAGCGGATCCGTGTCACGTTGAGTGAGGCGGGTTACCGGAAGGTATATTTAATTTAAAAATTAAATTGGAATATATACAAAAAAGAGACTAAATATATAAAAAGTAAACGAGAGGACAACAAACCACGTCTGCACTGCTACTCCATCTTGGATGTTTTTTTTAAATAAAGACTATGTAGGTTCCTTGAAACATGATGCACATATTTGGTAAAACAAACATTTGTGAGATGTTGTGTCTGATCCCATGCTGTGTGTAGCTCAGAGAATGTATGTGATCATCCAACTTTTCAGTGACTGAGACCACAAATTAGCCTGAAACACTGGTCCAACCTTTAAATTAAATACATCAGCGTCATGTCTCATGTGGTTAAAGTTACAGGCACAGAGGGATTGTGAGCTTGTTTCATGTGAAGTACACACAATACCCCTAATAACAAAGCAAAAACAGGTTTTTAGAAATGTTTGCAAAACCCCCCCGGAAATATAACATTTACATAAGTATTCAGACAAAGGGTACTTTGGCAGCGATTACAGCTTTAAGTCTTCTTGGGTATGACGCTACAAGCTTGGCACACCTGTATTTGGGGAGTTTCTCCGATTCTTCTCTGCAGATCCTCTCAAGCTCTGTCAGGTTGGAGGGGGATCGTTGCTGCACAGCTATTTTCAGGTCTCTCCAGAGATGTTTGATCGGGTTCAGGTCTGGGCTCTGGCTGGTCCACTCACGGACATTCAGAGACTTTTCCAGAAGCCACTTCTGCATTGTCTTGGCTGTGTGCTTAGGGTCATTGTCATGTTGGAAGGTAAACTTTAACCCTGTCGAGGTCCTGAGGGCTCTGGAGCAGGTCTTCATCAAGGATCACTCTGTACTTTGCTCTGTTGATCTTTCCCTCGATCTTGACTAGTCTCCCAGGCCCTGCCGTTGAAAAACATCCCAACAGCATGATAGTGCCACCACAATGTTTCACCGTAGGGATGGTGCCAGGTTTCCCCCAGATGTGACGCTTGGAATTCATGCCAAAGACTTCAATCTTGGTTTCTCATCAGACACGAGAATCTTGTTTTTAATGGTCTGAGTCCTTTAGGTGCCTTTTGGCAAACTCCAAGCGGGCTGCCATGTGCCTTTTACTGAGGAGTGGCTTCTGTCTGGTCACTCTACTATAAAGGCCTGATTGGCAGAGATGCTTGTCCTTCTGGAAGGCTCTCCCATCTCCACAGAGGAACTCTGGAGCTCTTTCAGAGTGACCATCAGGTTCTTGGTCACCTCCCTGACCAAGGCCCTTCTCCCCCGATTTCTCAGTTTGGCGGGTGGCCAGCTGTAGGAAGAGTCTTGGTGGTTTCAAACTTCCTCCATTTAAGAATGATGAAGGCCACTGTGTTCTTGTCAACCTTCAATGCTGCAGACATTTCTTGGTACCCTTCCCTAGATCTGTGCTTCGACACAATCCTGTCTCGGCGCTCTAGGGACAATTCCTTCGACCTCATTGTTTGGTTTTCGCCCTGACATGCACTGTCAACTGTGCGACCTTATATAGACAGGTGTGTGCCTTTCCAAATCATGTCCAATCAATTGAATTTACCACAGGTGGACTCCAATTATCTCAAGGATGATAAATGGAAACAGGATGCAACTGAGCTCAATTTCGAGTTTCATAGCAAAAGGTCTGAATACTTATGTAAGTAAGGTATTTCTGTTTTTTATTTTTAATACATTTGCAAAAATGTCTAAAAACCTGTCTTCGCTTTGTCATTATTGGATATTGTGTGTAGATTAAGGCTGTAACGTAACAAAAGTCAAGGGGTCTGAAAACTTTCTGAATGCATTGTATATCATTACAAATCATTACATTTTAATTGCAGAGTCAATTCCTTACTGCTGTTTAACCAGCTAGGTTATAACCATTTTTTTCTGTTGGCTATGATAACCAATGCAGTTGATTCATGCACATGAATGAATGCTTATAATGAGAACAATAAGTCATAGTACAGAACACAAGGAGCTGGATCCCTGGTTAGAAACAAAAAGTAGAGTAATGGGGGAAGTGGATAACAAAATGTGATACAGCAGTGCATAACGGGTCTAGGTACTGTATTTGTTGTTTACTGTTGCCATCTACAGGTGAAAGTTATGAACAACTTTACTTAGCAACTTGTGATTCATGTAAATGTTTTAGGCTTTTGTCTGACCCAGAAAGTTGGTTATATGGGCGAGGACTGGTACCTCTGGTGTGTGACCATGCTGATTTGGTCTGGGTGGGGGAAAGAGACAAATGACAGCGGTGCCAGGTGGGGTTAGGCGTTAACAGATCCACCCCAGATCCCCTTTCTGTTATGGGATCCAAAACAAAACTCCATATAAATGTTTGTGTGGTTATTGTCATATGGATATGGGTGTTTCTCTGCCTTCTGGAATGTCATCAAACTGTGGAGAGAATTTCACAGCCGCCTGGTGGAATACCCTATGTAATAGACTATGTAATAGACTAGTGTGGAAGGCTACAAGGGCACAACAGCAGACATATACCATGACATAGTTGAATGTTGGATTGAATAGTTAAAGGCGATTCTAGTTTGACGAGAGAAGCGTTTGTCTTTGGAACATTTCGTGAGAGCTTAAACAGTCGTGTTTTCATTTTGTAACCCTAACAAGTATGTTTCGGCACCTAACTACTGTAATCAACAACCCCTAACACATACATTCCATGTGAGTGTGGCACGTCTCATTCATACCAGCCAGGCAGCTTTAACCAGTCAAACCTGATTGAAGAGATCCTTGCACAAGCCATAGCCTGGACCAGTGGCGACCTGTCATTTAGAGCATCACATATAAAAAGAGGTGGGGAAGAGCCTGTTTTGAGCCCCACCTCTGGTTTGTTGTTGCCTATTTTGCATATTGTTTTGGCATTAACATGTGTCACATATCAGTTTTCAAACAATGTAATATATATATATCATTGAGTTAATAAAGCTGCATACAAACATGGTCTCTTATTTGTTTTCTTGAGTAAGTAAGCTCCACAATGCTGGTGTTTCAGCCATGTTCAGTGCTTTCTTTGGTGGTGCCAGAAGAAAATACGGAGCATTGTCTCAGTGTTCTGTCACTCATGGGGACACTATGTCACCGCCTAAGGGTAGACCTTTAAAAGATTCTAGCGCCTTGGGGGCTGCCATAGAGTTACAGTAGAAGTGTCCATCCAAGAAGGCTCAAGGTCATTGGCCACAGATAAATCATCTAATCACGTTATATCTACAGTCGCTTTGATTGGACTGATCATGTCAACATCATACAGTCATCATGAATCAAGTCGACAATCTACTGGCAAATCCTTTTTAATCCTTGTCATATGAAGAGAAATAATCAAGAGAAATTATAGATAAACCGTATCGGTGCTCATCGGCCATTCAACATAAACATTACACAACAAGTTGGAAATCGCAAATTCAACAATGAGTGGTTTGGAAGGAATCAGTGGCTAACTGCAAGCATAGCAAAGCAATCATTAGCCTGCTATTCAGTGGAGTGGCTGTGTGGTCCCAAATCTAAGATTAAGGGTCTCTTTTCCTAGTTTAAAATTATAAACATTCAATATTGGCTATGCTGTCAATGAAGCATGATTTGTGCCGCGCTCAAAACAACTGTTATAACAGAACTGAAAAATCTAATTTTTGTGAGTTCAAGACAACTGAGAACTAGGGAAAAGTGAGCTATGACTGGGAAAATACGTTTTGAACTTTCATTCAACTCGGAATTGTAAATTGGGAACTCGGGCCTCTTTCTAGAGCCACGACCTGAAGATCACTGACGTCATCATGATTCAACCTTCTGTTTTTCTAGTTCCCAATTGTCTTGAAAGCACCATAAATCCAGAGAATGCCAGACTTCGATGACAATGTTTGATGACAAAATATACCCACAAATGACTGCCTTCCCGTTCAAGTGGCAACAGCACAACAAGGTCTTGTATGTTCAAAAATGTCTTGTATTGTAACGATCGTTGTCGTCCTTGGATGAGGAATAGGAAGGATCAGACCAAAACGCAGCGTGGTAAGTGTCCATGTTGATTTGAATAAATAAACTGAACACTGCAATAACCAAAAAAACAACAACAGCGAGAGAGTGAACGAAACAGTTCTGTAAGGTGAAGACACACAAAACAGAAAACAACTACCCATCACCCATAGTGGGAAAACAGGCTGCCTAAGTATGGTTCTCAATCAGAGACAACGATTGACAGCTGCCTCTGATTGGGAACCATACCAGGCCAAACACATAGAAATCTAACACACAGAACAAAACATAGAATGCCCACCCCAACTCACGCTCTGACCAAACTTAAATAGAGACATAAAAAAGGAACTAAGGTCAGGACGTGACATGTATGCTGCTGCATAAATTATGTAATATGCCAGAGAGATATGTATATGGTAGCTAAGAAAGTAATACTAATACTAATATTGTGTAGTAAGTTGTTAGTAGCCCATGTGCCTCACCCTAATCATTTGGTCTATTTTCTCCTCTTAATTTCCCTTCATGTTCTGACATTTTGAGAAATGTAATCATCGGATATTGTAAGAGCTTTCATTGTCTGCTTATATGCCCCTTTTATTTATCCTACGGTTCTGACTTGGTGTACAGTGAGAACACTACAGGAACAGCCCATGTTCTGAATTCTGTCGATGTACATTTCAAAAGTGCTGAACAAATAGTTATATTGACTATGTCCGTCCTAACTTGCTCATGAAGGATTTAATCAAAATTACGGATTGATTGTCTCTTATCCGCTTGTCGTCCACTTATGCCATAGTTTGTACATCTCAATTGTCAGTAGAAACCACATTTGCTTAAGCAAGTCAGCCATATCAGCTATGTTTTTTTTAAAGGCAGTAAATGAGGCTGAATTAACTGTTTTGCTGCCAGACAAGGCTCCGCTGATAGCCAGGTGGAGCAGTGGGATAGTGCAATTCATGTATTGTTTAGTGTTGTGTTGTGGCTTTGCTGGCATGGATCCCACATTTTTGGGGGGGACCCCACCAAGATGTACATGCTAAAATCGCCACTGGCCTGGACATAAGAAAGAACATGCCCGAATTATACAAAATGTAATATTCTGATTACTGGAAACTCATTCTTAATTGAATTAATATAACACTGAATAGCATAAACTATACCATTACTCTCAACAGATCTTCTCAAAAGTCATGGATGTAGCCTATAGTGTAGGTCCCGTAATACATAAGCATAGATAGGTCACTGATTCGTTCACCAAGAATTCTGCCTGTTCCTGTTGGCTGAATAGGACACGTCAGCACTCAATGTTGTTACGCGTTCATTATATGGCAGTCCAAAGTCCTAAAACACTCTTCCGGATAGCCTTGTAGTGATACATGACACCTCGCTCTTGGTAAGTCAACTCAACCACTGTAAATTAACTTCATGAATGGAAACAAATCTAAAATGTTTGACATAGAGAATACTACATTATTTCATAATCTTGTTACTTTTCACAGGCGATACACCCGATCGCTAAACTTCTAAACAGCAATAGCAACAGATGATATCGATCAACCGAACTGACAGATCCGTGTCAGCAAAAAGAGTCATCATCAACGAACGATTTCTTCGCGTACCAGTTTGTAACGTTCTGTGGAAACTGCTGCATTTGGGTTCCATCGAAAATGGCAAATGCAAACAAGATGAGGACGCTTTCAATAGTCAGGTGATTCAAACCATCATTATTGTATACAACGGCTGCCTTTAACGTTACGAAAATGAGGTTACGATTTCTCAAAAAGAACCTGCTCATTATCCTTGGTGTTTCTTTTATTATTGCCACTGTCATGATCACAACACGTGTATTCATTTCTGATGAAGTCACGGGTGTTGTCGCTCAGGAAAACATGTTGCCTGATGACAAGGCAAAGTTTCATTACAGTTCTGTTCCAGAATTGATCAAGTCTATTTACAATGCCAATTACAAGCAATACGTTCAGAATGCGAACAAGTATCCTGGGGAGACTAAATTGGTCCTGGTTATTCAGGTTCACAACAGACCAGACTACCTCAAAATACTCATCAAGTCATTGGAAAATGCAGCTGAGGTCCACAACTTACTGCTGATTTTCAGCCACGACTATTTTTCAGAGGAAATCAATTACATAGTGCAAGGGATAACTTTCTGCAAGGTCTTGCAAATATACTTCCCCTACAGCACACAGCTCTATCCCAGTGAGTTTCCTGGGCAGGATTCACGGGACTGTCCACGAGACATATCCAAGGACGATGCTTTAAAAACAGGATGCCTCAACGCTGAGCATCCAGATTCATATGGCCACTATAGGGACGCCTCCATCACACAGACCAAACACCACTGGTGGTGGAAACTTCACTTTGTGTGGGAGCGAGTGCAGGCTCTGCAAGGTTACAGTGGCTTTGTTGTCTTCCTCGAGGAGGATAACTTCATCTTGCCCGACCTCTACCACCTCTTCAAGGAGATGGTTAAATACAGGAAGAGCAGCTGCCCTGACTGTGACATGTTGGCACTAGGCAACTACAACGGCATGGCAGAATTTGTTAAGCTCAGCAACAAGGTGCAGACTGCCGGGTGGATGTCTACCAAGCACAACATTGGCATGGGCATCTCCAGAGAGGTGTACTACAAGCTAATGGGGTGCAACAATGACTTCTGCTCCTACGATGACTACAACTGGGACTGGACCCTCCAGCACCTGTCAGGGACTTGCATCTCCAAGCCACTCAAAGTGCTGGTGGCCCAGGGGTCCAGGGTTCTCCATACTGGTAACTGTGGGCTGCACCAGAACAAGGAGGCCTGTCGCCCTGAGCTGGCCCTAAAGAAAGCACAGGTGTCCCTTAAGCTTGCCAAAGCTTCCCTCTTCCCTCAGTCCCTGGCCCTAACAAATGCAGATTCAGTGGAGCACAAGGCCCATATGAAAAACGGAGGGTGGGGTGATATCCGTGACCATGTCCTTTGTAATAACTATGCCAAACGTCTATGAACAATGGACTTCTCATTCTCATCTTTTTGATGTACTGAGAGGGTTGAGGAAATAAGTGCCATTTAAAATGTTCAGGGTTCCAAAGGCTGCAGTGCGATATATATATATATATATATATATATATATATATATTTTTTTTTAATGAGGTCTTCCAAGGGGTTTACAAAACATTTTGGGGGTTTGTTATGGTGTGTATGCAGCAGTGTGATTTATAGCTTGGTTGTTATTACTCTTATTACCAAAAGTAACATGATCGCCAAATATATTTCTTTATGTTTCAAAACAGATTATAAACAAGCTGATTATTTTTGCTTTCTCTTTTTATGTAACTGGGTTTTCTTTTTATTTCTTAAAAATGAAGACACATTTTATTTAAAGTAAAGCATTACGATGTTATACTTCATAAAAAAAGAACATACAATGTTTCAGCACCAGCAGCTAATTATTATGGTGCACATAAATTACTTTACATAGAAAATAAAACTGAATCAGCGTTATACATCCTTGACTTCTATTACATGTTAGATCGTTGCCATTTGTATACATTCTTCAGAACAGATAAGAGAGTTGAGCCGTTTGCCCAAATGGGGTGACGCTTGTCCAGCTTCAGAATCCCTTACCCATCCACAATTATAATAGTTGTGCTTTAAATGATATGTGGTGCATACAGTACAAATAGAAAAACAACAGCAAAAGTAATTGTTTGATATGTAATGCACACAGCTATAGGTTATATTGTATATAGAAAGTGACAATCATGAAATGTCTTGTTATATATATGCCACTAAACCAATGATCACTTTGTAGCTGACAATTGGTTTTACTGGGGAATTACTTACTGTACATAAACTACAGTATGACATTTGTTTGACTGAAATGTGTGGTTTAATTATTATTATTATTATTTTTTACATTGGAACAACAGGAATTGACTGATATTGGTGTGTGTTTAATTTTTCATCATTATGACCTTACAAGGATTACCTATTTTTGCTTTAGCAAATATTTTCATAGCCTTGCACGATATTCCTCTTCCCTCCCCCACACACAATTTGCCTAAAAGGGAAATCTGTTTATTTCCTTCTCCTATGTCTTTGCATTTGACAATGCACCGATTTTATTTTTTAAACCAGCTGACATCCTTGGATCTGTTTTAAAATACAGGTATAAATGTAACCTAAGGTGCATTGAAGAGTTTCCCTTCAGTGGTGAAAATGTATAGGATGCAGTTGCTTCTTTAATTTTTTATTTTTTTTATTAATCAGTGCCTTGTAGACATTCCCCTTTCTGCTGGTTATACCATGTGTAGTTTAAGATCTCATATGCAATATACACTGAGTATACCAAACATTAGGAACACCTTAATATTGAGTTGCCCCTCTACCCCCCCCCCCCCTTTGGCCTCAGAACACCCTCAATTTGTTGGGGCATGGACTCTACAAGGTGCCGAAAGTGTTCCACAGGGAGGCTGGCCCATGTTGACTCCAATGCTTCCCACAGATGTGTCAAGTTGGCTGAATGTCCTTTGGGTGGTGGGCCATTCTTGATACACCCGGCAAACTGTTGTGTGAAACCCAGCAGCGTTGCAGTTCTTGACAACTTGTGCACCAGGCACCTACTACCATACCCCTTTCAACGGCACTTAAATATTTTGTCTTGCCCATTCTCCCTCTGAATGGCACATACACAATCCATGTCTCAATTGTCTAAGGTCTCATCTCCTTCATCTACAGTGATTGACGTGGATTTAACAAGTGACATCAATAAGTGATCATAGCTTTCTCCTGGATTCATCTGGTCAGTCCATGGAAAGAGCATGTGTTGTTGATGTTTTGTATATTCATTGTATATTTATATGACAAATGAATGCTGAATATCATTGAATGGTTACTCCAATGGTTATTCCAATCTGGCTTTCAATTGCCATGTACTCTTATAGTCCACCTGGCACAGCCAGAAGAGGACTGGCCGCCCCTCAGAGCCTGGTTCCTATCTAAGTTTCATACATGGTTCCTGCCTTTCTAGGGAGTGTTTCCTAGCTACCGTGCTTCTACATCTGCATTGTTTGGGGTTTTAGGCTGTGGTTCTGTATAGCACTGTGTGACATCTGCTGATGTAAAAATAGCTTCATAAATACATTATATTGATACTCCCCCACCTTTTATTCTAAAGCACAATCTTTTGCAGATATTTTTGTTAAAACTGTTTCATGTTGGTTAACTGATCCAAATTACGCATTCACATGCTAGTCGGAACTAGGAAACTCTGAAATGTCCGACTTGCTAACTGGTTGAACGTGGCACCCGTATAACTACAACCAGGTAGCAAGTTGGCCATTTCTGAGTTTCCTAGTTCCGACTTGCACGTGAACGTGGCAATATTCCTATTGGGAAATGTTAATTGGATTTGTGAATTATGTTCAGACAAAGGCTTGAAATAGTGTTTCTGCCCATGTTTTACTTTAAATTACAATACTCATACATAAGCATTTGGATAGCATATCTGTCTATTTGCTCTAGTGTGGGTTTTTATTCTCCAAAGAAATGTAACTACAGTATGAGATGGTAAGACAAAATGTAGGCTGTGATGCCAATCTTCAGAAGTGATGGTTTGTAAATGGGCTGGTTATGAATGTGATATGTTCATGTGAGGAAATTAAATGCCCAAAGCACTCCAATCAGTGGGTTTATTTGGTAGTCAATAGTTTTAACTGGTCTGTGATCAGTTATACAATTTTTATTAAAATGTATTAACATTACAGTTAAAGCAGAAAAGCGGATACTAGACCTGTCCCAAGAAGCAGCAAGTGGTCACATGACTCAATACGCTTTTTCCACTGGTCAAGATCCATTCTGTGCCTTTATTTCCGGAAGTGCATCTTCAGATTGTCAGATCCAAGGTTCGTAAATATCACTTCCATAATATTGTACAAACTAGACTTGTGTTTATAGATTTTCGTATTTGTCCATTAGGTAATTCGAAAGCTAGGTCGCTAACGTTAGCTACAGTACATTAGCTAGCTAGTTGGGAGTTGCTGCTGTCACATTTGGGTGGGTATTCATTAGTCGTATTCCGTTGCAAAACGTCTTTGCAAACGGAACCGTTTACTCCAAACGTGGAACGTTTGCAACGAAAACGAGAGTTTCTATGGGACATTTTCAGTAAAGACTGTCCTCGTCTCGTTCTGTTTGATTCCTAGAGTAAACCAACGGAATCCGACTAATCCCCCCCCCCCCCATAATTTAGTTTAGGTTACAGACTAGCTCCTTAGTAATATTCACGTCTATTTAGTTGAGTTGGTAGCTATCTAGTAACATTATACGAACAATGTAGTATGGAAGAGGTTTACAATACGTCTTCTAGCAATATGCCCACCCGTCTAGCCTACATAGTGAGAAGCTAGCTAAGCTTAGCCAAGCAGTTGTGCTAGCTGCTAGGCCATCAGTGTACACGTCAAGGCAAGACCGTCATTGATTGTTGTCATCAAGCCACAGCCAACAAGTAAGATACGTTTACTATCATATCAAATCAGGCCAATTTATATGCAATTATGTATGTTTGAATATTGTTAATTGATGTCCCTTTCCCTTTGCTTCATCTATCAGACATCCAGCTTTTACCATCCAAGCCACAGAATGACTCATTGGTTCCACCGAAACCCATTGAAAGCAACTGCACCTGTTTCCTTCAACTTCTATGGAGTTGCTGGTAGCCCATCAGCAAATAAGATATGCAAGTATGTACATGTGTACACTTTGCAATTGATATCCATTCAATGACAATTGACCCTTCGCTATGCCCTGCCCCCCTCGGTTACTCTTACAACATTTTTCCCAGGAAGCCCAATAGAGCTTGCCAGCTTGCAGGAAATTAGTTTGCTCAGGTTCGTTCAGACTATCCCAAGGTGGACTCGGGTTTTGGGATAAATGCAGAAAATAAGTGAGGTTAACACAGGCTTAGGAGATCTTATACTTTTTGTCCTATGAGATAATATCAGTCAGTTAACCTGGCCTTTATGAATTATGAAGCCTTTGTGCTTTTTTTTTATTACTTAAATTCTTAGCTGATTTAGATTTTCTCATAGAACATCACGTATAAGATCTCCTAAGCCTGTGTTTAGCACAGACCTTATTTTCTGCGTTTATCCAAAACCCCAAAAGCATTAATTTCCAAATAGGCATTGTCCAACGAGCCATGGCGGAGTTTAGTGCCCACAAAAAGATGCCATTACTATTTCTCTCTATTCCTGAGTCAACCGCTGGCGAAATCCCCTGACAATGATCTCAAACTGTATTTCTAATACACAATGAAATTGAACTCGGACTACCCCTTACTAATCAGGAAACATTTGGGTATGTTGTGGTGGACTGGTATTACAAGTGGTTCACGGGAACCTGGTAAAATTATGTTTGTATTATACAACAGGTGGGTCTAATCCTCAATGCTGATTTGGTTAAAAACGCATTCCAGCAGGTGTCTATTCCACAAGTTACCACCGGCTACATTTTTTACTTTAAATTGCCTATTTACTCTGTTCCATCTGACACTGCAATCCACTGTCTCATCAGCCCAGCCAGGCAATTTATAAACTTGATCTCCATTATAAAAAGCCTCTAGACATTATCTTACATTTATTTTAGACTAACATTTAGTTTTCAACAGCGGAGGTTTGTACAAACCTTGCTGTCTGTCGACATTTACACGTTTCAATATTCAAATTCGATCTCCAGCTGTCCCGTAGTAATGAACGTGTCGGGAGGAGACAGACCGACAGACAGGTAGGCAGCTTTAGTCAGCCAGTCGAAACCATGAATCATCATAATTTTATGGGTACATACAAATAACTATCAATAGAAAACAGGTAAAATGAAACGAAGTGCAGGTAGTTTAAAGTCTTTCCAGCTTTAGTTTGAAGTGATTGTGTTAGCTGTGTTGTAGGCTAGCTCTCTGTAAATACCCATTAAATTGCTGGGAGATTACACATGGGGTGTGCGACTTTCTTTATTTTGATAGTTTATAGTTTATTTGCCGTTAGTCACCACCTCCACACAAACTATTTTCTGGGTGTGCGCCAGCTCATGTTTTTTTTTTTTTGTAGTTTAGCTCTCGAACAAAAGTGTCCGGACGAGAGAGCACATTTTATATGCCGGGGAAGTCGCGCATCATTAGCTCATTGTTATGGATGTATCCAAATAAATGTCACTTGAAAACTGCTCATGCAAATGCAGCTACTTTGTTGTTGTTCTGGCTGCACTGTTTGATGTGACTGTAAGTTAGCCATAGTTGGCTAGCTAGCAAGCAAGGGATAAGAACGTTAGCAGCCAGTATGGCAATGGATAATTTAGAATGAACAACTGGGTCACGTCCATAGATACAGAACAAAAAGACTGAACGATTGGGTCACGTCTCTGGCAATGGAATCGATTGAACAAACTACCAGCCGGCTTGGGTAGCATCCCTAGATTTGTGTCGGGACTACAGTACCAGTTAAAAGTTTGGACACACCTACTCATTCAAGGTTGTTTTTTAAATTTGTACTATTTTCTGTATTGTAGAATAATAGTGAAGACATCAAAACTATGAAATAACACATGGAATCATGTAGTAACCAAAAAAGTGTTTAAACAAATCAAAATATATTTTATATTTGAGATTCTTCAAAGTAGCCACACTTTGCCTTGATGACATCTTTGCACACTCTTGGCATTCTCTCAACCAGCTTCATGAGGTAGTGACCTGGAATGCATGTCAATTAACATGTGTGCCTTGTTGTCTGTCCTTAATGCGTTTGAGCCAATCAGTTGTGTTGTGATAAGGTAGGGGTGGTATACAGAAGATGCCCCTATTCTACAATGTAGAAAATAGTAAAAATTAACAACAACCCTTGACTGAGTAGGTGTACAAACTTTTGACTGGTACTGTATATCTTGTGGAAGGATGAAATAGTATGAATACATTCATAAAAATAACGTTTTTAATAGAAAATATATCAATCATTATTATTTTGAATATAAGTGATAATGCCCTCGAAGCCGGTGTTTGGAGGATATATTGGCACGGTTTGTCGGCCCTCAACTTCGCCTCGAGCCTAACAACACCCGTGCCAATATATCCTCCAAGCAACGGCTTCTCTGGCATTATCACTTAAGTGGAGCTAGTAGAGGTCGACCAATTATGATTTTTCAGTACCGATTATTGGAGGACCAAAAAAAGCAGATTTTGTTTTTATTTATTTTAAATGTATTTTTTTATTTTCTTATATATATATATATATATATTTATATATATATATATATATATAAATATATTTATATATATATATATATATATATATATATATATATATATATATATATATATATATTTATTTATATATATATAATATATATATAAATATATTTATATATATATATATATATAAATATATTTATATATATATATTTATTTATATATATATAAATATATTTATATATATATATATATATAAATATATTTATATATATATATAATATAATATATATATAAATATATTTATATATATATTTATATATAATATATATATATATATATATATATATATTTTATATATATATAATATAATATATATATAAATATATTTATATATATATAAATATATTTATATATATATTTATATATAATATATATATTTATATATATTTATATATATATAAATATATATTTATATATTTATTTATATATATATTTATATATATATATATTTATATATTTATATATATTATATATATATATATTTATATATATATAAATATATTTATATATATATTATATTATATATATATAAAATATATATATATATAAATATATATATAAATAAATATATAAATATATATATATATATATATATATATATATATTTAAATATATATATATATATATATATATATATATATATATATATATATTTAAATATATATATATATATATATTTAAATATATATATTTATATATATATATTTACATACAGTGCCTTGCGAAAGTATTCGGCCCCCTTGAACTTTGCGACCTTTTGCCACATTTCAGGCTTCAAACATAAAGATATAAAACTGTATTTTTTTGTGAAGAATCAACAACAAGTGGGACACAATCATGAAGTGGAACGAGATTTATTGGATATTTCAAACTGTTTTAACAAATCAAAAACTGAAAAATTGGGCGTGCAAAATGATTGATGATAGTTTCCGGATTCGACCATATTAATGACCTAAGGCTCGCATTTCTGTGTGTTATTATGTTATAATTAAGTCTATGATTTGGTAGAGCAGTCTGACTGAGCGATGGTAGGCACCAGCAGGCTCGTAAGCATTCATTCAAACAGCACTTTTGGTGCATTTTGCCAGCAGCACTTCTGTTTAACTTCAAGCCTATCAACTCCTGAGATTAGGCTGGTGTAACGATGTGATGTGAAATGGCTAGCTAGTTAGCAGGGTGCGCACTAATAGCGTTTCAAACGTCACTCGCTCTGAGACTTGGAGTAGTTGTTCCCCTTGCTCTGCATGGGTAACACTGCTTCGAGGGTGGCTGTTGTCGTTGTGTTCCTGGTTCGAGCCCAGGTCGTAGCGAGGAGAGGTACGGAAGCTATACTGTTACACTGGCAATACTAAAGTGCTTTTAAGAACATCCAATAGTCAAAGGTATATAAAATACAAATGGTATAGAGATAAATAGTCAGATTATTCCTATAATAACTACAACCTAAATCTTCTTACCTGGGAATATTGAAGACTCATGTTAAAAGGAACCACCAGCTTTCATATGTTCTTATGTTCTGAGCAAGGAACTTAAACTTTAGCTTTCTTACATGGCACATATTGCACTTTTACTTCTCCAACACTTTTTTTTTTGTTGCATTATTTAAACCAAATTGAACACGTTTCATCATTATCTCCTTGCTGCACTCGTGTAATAGGTGGTCAGCCTGCCACGCCGTCTCCTTGTGGATTGCAATGTAATCGGCCATAATCGGCTTCCAAAAATGCTGATTACTGATTGTTATGAAAACTTGAAATCGGCCATGCCAATTAATCGGTCGCCTTCTAGTAGCTAGCCATTGCTCTGAATTCACTGTCAGCATACAGTCAAAGCTAGCCACTGTCGTGTCTTTGGCATCATTAAAGTGAAGACTGTTATTTTTATCAAATCAATTTTCTGTAATTATTGTTACGTGATTAAACTAATCATGTAAATGTAATTAATTAGGAAGTCGGGGCACCAAGGAAAATCTTCAGATTAGTTATAATTTTCCTAATATAACCTTTTAGATATTTTAATATCTGATCAATTAGTCTTCTAATTAATTAATTATTATTTACCTCACGTTAGTCTAATTCCAAACGTCGTAAATTGTTGGTTATCTGCACGAACCCAGCCTTCACTATGAATCATCCATACATCAATTGTCTTAATCATTTATTTACTAACTAACTAAATAATCACAGAAATGCATAAACAAGCAAACAAAGTAGATATGGTTACAAGGAAATGATAGGGGATGTGCCCTAGTGGGCTAAACTGATATGACGCTTGGTAGACAAAGCGGCTGAGAAGGGCGCGAAAGACAAAAGACACTACACAGTTGATAATTGTAATTGAAATGCTAATCCTTTGCACATGAACGCTCACTCATTCGGGAATAATTGCAATCAATAAATTATATATTTACACTCAGTGTGTCTTCATGATCTCTGTTGGAATCATCCTTCTTTCTGTTGGAAAGTTAATCTGAACTTCTCTCTCCCATGAAGTCTTTTGGATACTTCAGAGTCCATTCAGAAATGTTCCTATAGTATAGATGTTTTGTCGGTCTTCGCATTCAGTCAGCAAAAATTCTAGCTGCAGACTAGTAATTCGTATCGAAGATTTGTTCTTATTCTGTCGGGAATGATAGTCTCAGAGTTGAACCATTCCCACCAGTGTAGCCAATGTTCCACGTGGTTTGGTTAGGAATTCAAAAACCGAGGGAATGCATGGTCTCTACTCAAACCTTAGCCCTCTCGGTAATCGAGGTACGCTTGGTCTGAAACGGGCTTCTCCAGGTGGGGTTTATATTCGGAACAGCAGAAATGGGCTGTCCCATGACGCCAGATCAATGTCTGTTTTCATGGGGCGGGCCAATGACTTGGAATCCAATTCCCTTTCAAATGTAACTCTTTCATTAAACAGTTTAAAATCACATTACATCATTTCGCAAATAGTTTAATCTTTACTCATTCATTTTATACAATAATTAGATGCAAATCTCATAACGGAGACTCTTGCATAAACAGAGTTATGGTATTGTGGCTGTATTGTCTATTTTTTTATTTTATTTTACCTTTATTTAACTAGGCAAGTCAGTTAAGAACAAATTCTTATTTTCAATGACGGCCTAGGAACAGTGGGTTAACTGCCTGTTCAGGGGCAGAACGACAGATTTGTACCTTGTCAGCTCGGGGGTTTGAACTTACAACTTTCCGGTTACTAGTCCAACACTCTAACCACTAGGCTACCCTGCCGCCCCGTCTATCATGAGGTCACAAACATTTGACAAAATGGACAGGTTGTAGCTGGATTCTCCACCGA